>NC_133368.1:21753057-22124349 GCF_049309525.1 Garra rufa
TTTTGTGGTCCAGGGTCACAAATTTTAAAATAACAATAAATACTATAATAGTATAGATAATATTCAAATAACCCTGCCACTGAAAAAAAGAAAATCATACAGGTTTGAAATGAAATGAGGAGGGGAAAATAGTCTGTTCATTCATTTGTGTCAAAAATGCAGGAGACCAAAGGTCCTATAGTTTGTTTCAGACTCTCTAATACAGACCCATTGTCAGATCATTAATGAATATGTGTTGTGGCTTTGCTACTAATGTTCAGATCCAGCTCTGAGAGCGGCCCTGTGATTGCATTAGGCATGTGAGGAATGCTGTGCTCAAGCCCATGCACAACACCACCGAGAAATCCACCACGGCCCAGTGGAATTACGAGGCCTAGCTGAAGGGAGCAGAGCTGCCTTTATGACATGGCTAAATAGAGACTGGAATGGGGCTTTTTTAGGTCTCTGGAAGCTGAAACATGCTATCAGATGAAGTATAGTATGGAGTCAGACTTGATTTGGATCATGCTGTCTGGATACATTCTTGACTGTTTTATCTTTTGCTTTCGGTCCTGATGCTGGCTGATGTCTGAATGACCATTTTATGTACTAGTATGAGTTTATGTACAGTGGTGAATTTTATTTATATTAACACTGCATTAATTTTATCAGTAGAATAGCATTTTGGGGTTACAACCTTCCATTTGGGGACATTTGATTTATTTTTGCCCTCAAGAAGGCATTTGGTTTCTTCCAGGACTGAGAGCATAATATTTCACAGAATTTCACAATCATAGGTTGACTTGTCTTTGCCCTGCATTCATGGGACAGCATGTTCGACAGTAGTACACACAGAGGAAGTGCTTAGGTCGTTTGTAAATGGGTGGCACAGTTTCCCTAGCAGAAATACAGTAAGCAGGGATGGCACAGACAATATGTCTCTTTTTCCGGTCTTTTGCAAGTTTTTGTCTTTACGTGTGGGTTAAAGGTTTTTATTTAGTTGATACAAAAACATGAAGTTTGTGTTTTGTGGCTCACTCTGTCTGACTTCACGTCTCTCCCGTTTTTGGATTTAGCGTGGCTCATTGGATTTTCAATCTTGTTCCTGTGTTGTACACCACGTGCACCTAGACCTCCCATAAGATCTGGGCATACATTTCTTCTTGTTTTTCTTATTAGTAATATAGTCGTTATTATGAAATGACTCCGTTGTGGTGTGTGACTTGATATTTTTAGTTCTCCGTCGTCTTCTGACTAGGCTCTGTGTTCCTCCCTGACCCTCAGTACATTCCAGGAAGGTAAATGGCCGCCTCTGGTCCTTCCCTGAGCTGCTTTAGTTTGGTCGCTATAGTTGGATTTCGCCTCACAAATTACACAATGCGGCTGACGGTTACATAACCACCTCTGAAGGAGGAAATGTTTTGGTTGGGGAATGAAAGGGGGGGGTGGGGATGTAGGAAGAAGATGAGTATGACATGTGTTGTGGATTTGTGGTTTCGAGCTTAGGATATGAAAAGCTGCCTGCATACATCATGCATGTGATGCTTGTGTACTTGCGGAATATACATGGTGTGATAAATGTGTAGTGCTGTGTTGGCATATCGCGTTTGCACATGATCTAAATGTTTATATTAGCCTTCTTGCGCAACCCAATATGTCCAGGATCTCAAACCACAACTGGTCACTGCTGTGCAGTGTAGCATTTTTATGTTACAGCCATCCTTAAACCATTTGAGTTTTGTTATGTGAAGTTTCTGAGTGGAACAGAATATTTAACAAGAACTGATATAAGACAGGGCTTGATTTTTCTCTTCAGGAATTGATTAAATCACTGAAGGTGGGCAATGTGTAGCAGTGGTTGGTAGGAAGGAGATGAAAAGTAAAAGGGATGAGGGACAAGACATTTGAAAAAAATCTTTAAATATTACACACCAATAAAATATTGACAGACAAGTAACAGTGTGTATTAAGAAAGTAAATGGAGCCAACTTTGATTTCATGTTGATTTAGATTTTGTTAAATTTTCTTAAAGTTGTATGTATGGAGATTCTGTACCTAGTTCATAGGAAGCAATCCTAAAGGACAGATACATTTATGAATAGGCAGAGGGTGAACCAACTCCAGGGTAAGGCTAAAAGCAGCCTAATCTATTAACTACAAACATCATTAACCCCTCTTTTATATGTACAAGATATGGGTATGGAAGCCTGTTTCCGCCAATGAATAAAAAAAATAAAGGGTAATGTGACTTTAATCTTACAATTCTGACTGACTTTCTCAAAAAAAAAAAAAAATTGTGAGATATGAACTCGCAATTCTGACTTAATTCCTTAGAACTGTGAGTTTATATCTTGCAATTTTTACTTTATTTCTCAAAATTGCAACTTTCGAGTTTATTTCTCAGAATTGTTTATATCTTGCAATCCTTACTTAATAACTCGCAGTTGTGGTGAGTTTATATCTCACAATTGTGACTTAACTCGCAATTGCATGTTATAAAGTAAGAATTGTAAGATATAAACTCGCAATTGTGAGAAAGTCAAAATTGAGAATCTCATAATCGCAACCTTATTTCTCAGAATTGTGGTATTATATCTTGCAATTTTGACTTTATTTCTCAGAACTGCGAGTTTATTTCTCACAATTGTTTTTATCTTGTAATCCTTACTTTATAATTCGCAATTGTTTATATCTCACAATTCATGTTAGAAAGTCAGAACTGTGAAAAAGTCAAAATTGAGACAAACTCATGAACATTATTAAGTTTATTTCTCAGAATTTTGACTTTATTCCTCAGGATTGCAACTTTATTTCTCACAATTGTTCTGATTTAATAACTCACAATTGCATTTTATAAAGTAAGAATTGCGAGGTCAAAATTAAAAAGATTAAAAAGAAAACTCAATAAAAAGGTCAAAATTGAGAGATAAACTCACAATTATGACTTTATTTCTCAGAATTGTTTATATCTTGCAATCCTTACTTAATTCGCAATTGTTTATATCTCACAATTTATGTTAGAAAGTCAGAACTGTGAAAAAGTCAAAATTGTGAGATATAAACTCGCCATTCTCAGAATTGTGAGTTTATAACCTGCAATTTTGACTCGCATATGTGAATTTATATTACACAATTCTCACTGACTTCATTTTTCAGAATAGTGAGTTTGTATCACAATTTAAAAAAAAATTGAATTTTGAGATGTAAACTTGCAAAAAAGTCTGAATTATGAGATAAAGTTGCAGTTACCTTTTTTAACATTTTTATTCAGTGGCGGAAATGTGCTTCCATATATGGGCGTCATGTAGGCTAATAAAATATTTTTCATAGAACTGAATTTGTATTTAACATTGACCACAATTTAATAAAAACATGTGAGTTGCTAATTATAATGTTTTCATTTCCGCGGTTAATCAAACACAAAATAAATTATGAAAAGAACATTATCACTCAGTTTAAGCACTCAAAAAACAAAACTATTGTTATAATCACTGAAGCTGTTTACACTGTGAAATGAATGGCTTACTTGCATTGTACGTACATCTGCGCTTTGTTTATGATGAGAGAATTCGCGAGAGTCCAGAAGTTAGTCTGCGGGCGCGCACTCAACAAAACTGAGTTTCAGCAATGACTCATCTGAACGCCTCTGATTGGCCGTTGCATTCCTAAGCTCAACAGAATAGTGTGTGATTAGTTATAATGCGCAACACTGTAATAATGAGTAAAAAATGTGGCCCATTTTTAATGCTGCAATCAACACTTTCCATTAATTTTCACTTTTTTAGCAACAGACGTAATAGATTTATTTGTGCAAGGGCATTTTTGTCCTATTTGGTAGCATTTTTGCCCCAAGTCCCCGTTGCCAGGGAAAGTATCATGTATCATAAATGTATTAAAATATTGAGCAGTATGCTTTTGCATATTAAAATAATGTGAAGATTAGAATAATGGTAGCTGAAATTTCAGCTTTGCCATCAGGAATAATTTTTTTTTTTTTTTTTTTTTTAAGAAAAGGTTATTTAAATAATATTTCACAATATTACTGTTATACTGTGTTATACTGCCTTAGTGAGCATTTCTTTAAAAAAAAATGTTTTGAACTCATGACTTTGGCATTGCAAGTGCTATGCTTGGCTGTTTTAGTTGCTGTTTCAGCTATTTTACTACATTATGTATGATGTTCCACCTTTCCGTCCACTGATGATGATGCCCACTTGGTCCTATATCTCAGAGTCCTCCATATGGCTTTCATTACTATGTTCAATGGTGGAATGTGTTTCAGAATTTGGGTCAAAGTGGAATCTCTTAAAAATGAATAGTGGTGGATTATGTCACTTTATTCAAGAACAATATATATTGTTTACTTTTTGAAGTACGAGTTTGGGAAAAAGAAGAAAAAATAAATGTTTGTGTTTTTGTGTGGGTACATACCGACGCCACAGTCAGAAATTGAATGTCTAGTGTAGCATTGAGGCTTGTGGTCATGACAAGGGTGTAAATACAAACGAGATATTTTGGGACTGACCAAATGAACGCTTAAGGCACATTGGAACAGAATGATCTCAAAAATAAAGCGAGGAGGAGAAGGAGGGACAATTTTAAACGAGATTGAAGCATAGATTTCCACATAGCTGGAATTCTCGCTTCCTGGCTCGTGGAATGTCCTGAACATCTGTCGCCATGACAGTGGAGGTCAGGGCTGAAACTCTGACCTGGGGCCAAACCAGACCCAGCCCTTCCCGAAACCAGACTGAAGTCCATGTTGGATTGTTGTGTGTGTGCATTTTAAAGAGGGAAAGAGAGAGTGGCGCCTTTAAATCACCAAGGGGGACGAGAAGGCACACACCCTTGGAGCGGACAGTGATGGAATGCAACAGAAAGCCATGGCACTTCTGAGAGCAGCGATCACAGACAAACAGCGTGTGTTCCTGTGGAGTATTTCCTGTGTGTTTTGTACAGTACCGACTGTGTAAATAAGCATTTAGACAAACTGATGGCAATACACAGAGTAATCTAAACTACTCAGAGAATGTGTAGAATGCGTGTGGATGTGGCACTGCGTACTGAGACCGAGTGTGCCCACGGGTTATATAGCTGCTTGTTTATGCCCATTGATTTTTAATCTGTCAGTGCCATCTAACCAAAACTCTGAAAAACTCTTTATCAGCTTTGGCATAGTTTCATAATATTTATCTACTTGCTGTTCTTTGAATGCATAAAGGACATAAACAGAAGTATGTGCTGAATTAGCCACTTATTCTCCTTTTTTCTATTTTCCATGGCATGCTTGGTGCAGTATTATGTTTGACCACCAGAGGCAGTGTAACACAGCTTGCTGTGGTGCTGTAGAATTTGGTTTGGGCAGAATGTCTTCTGAATGAGGTCATATGCCATTCAAGGGGATTTCCTCATATAGGTGTGGGTCTGCTCACAGAAGACTGTAGATGTCTGAGTTCTTTTATTTTGGATCGCCAAAAGGGAAACTATAGGTCTCTACAGATAAACAGAGTTGTTGCATGGTGGGTTATCATGTGTAAAGATTCAAGTTGGGAAGAAATAAATAAATTTGTCCAAATTTTTATAATTATACTAAATTCCAAGCAACAAAACATGTTACAAAAATTCAAATTAAGTATTACCTGCAAATCTATGAATCATTTCAAGGGTCTCACAGAGAGATGTGTGGTCAAATGTGCCAAGCCCTGGTCATAGTGCACTTGTGGGCTGGCACAGGAAGGAGCTTGTGCTAACTTGCAGAGGAAGCAGCTGCAGGGAATGTTATTTTAACAACTATCTGATGTGTGTATGTATGGGTTGATATATTACATGCATATTTACATGCATGTGCTTGTGTAATATGTGTTTATCTAAATAACTGAGGTGCATGAAAGTCATTTTCCATAACCAACACAAATTCCAAAACTATTGCGCCAACAATTTCGATTAAAATGTTTGTCAAGCTACATACATTCCTTTTGCTCAAGAATGTAAACTAAATTTAACTAGAGCTTTGCCTTTTACATGAAGGAAGTCTGACTTTAAGTAATACATGTAAAGAAATGTCTCTACAGTCTCTTAATGAGTCATGAATTTCTCTGCAAGTAGCAGATGTTAAAGAAAAAAATCTGACCTTGCTGCTTGTCCTACATCTGTTGTGTGAATTTAGTGGCGGTCATGGCCTCAGCAGCGTTACTTTGCTTCACACAGTGATTTAATTCAAATTGATCTCTGTGATTATAACAAACAATGCCATGCCTACAGGTCTAAAAGTTCTAAGTAGTATCGAATCTCAAGTATCTATTTAAAAACCTTATAAGAGTTGTGCCTCATTTGTGCATAATGACAGGAAATGCATTGTGAAAACCAATGCATGCTTTGCTTGTGTTCTGATAGTTCTCTTTTCTTGAATTTTTGAAACAGGAAATGGCAGTCCGTGCCCTAAAACAGACTGGCAGCCGTAACATTGAGGCAGCATTGGAATACATTAGCAAAATGGGTTACCTGGACCCTCACAATGAGCAGATTGTACGTGTCATCAAACAGACTTCCCCAGGTATGTGCACACTTTTAAAAACGTATTTGGGTCATGTTTTTAGATCTTTAGCTGTTTTAAAAATCTGGAATGTGAGGGTGCTAATTTTTTTTTTAAATATTTAGAAAATCTCCTATAAAAATGTTCAAATTAAGTTCTTAGCAATGCATATTACTAATCAAAAACAAAGAAAAAATATCTTAATGGAACATGATCTTTACTTAATATCCTAATAAATTTTGACCCATAAAAATGTATTTTTGGCTATTGCCCATTATATACCTGCTATTTAAGACTGCTTTTGTGGTCCAGGATCACATATTCATTTTATAAATGATGCATTCTTTAAACTCAAAATGACCCTCTTTTAATTCCCTGCAGGAAAAACTGGCATGCCAAATTTAATGGACCACAGAGGAGCAATGGAGGGGACTGGAGATGGTGCAATGCCACCTTATCACCAAATGGGAGCACCACTGTATGAGGGAGCTGGTTATGGGGCTGAGGGTGAGATGGCTCGTGCATACATGGGTGGACCACCTGTCATGAACTACATGCCGCCGCCACCTGCCAACACCTCACAGGGTCCTAACATGGGAAACCCAATGGGTCGTCCCGCAAGTATGGGTGCTTACTCCACAAGCATGGCTCCCCAAACCAATTCTGGGAACCCTATGTACACCCCTGGTCCAGCCCAGCAAAAAGGATACCCAGGTGGGATGGACCAGGCCATGATGGGCTACAGTGTGCCTGGACCACCCATGCAAATCCAGCCTCAGCCCACGGGAGGTCCTGGCACTCATTATGACTACAGGTCTCATATGATAGAAGCCCCTAGCTACGGGGTAAAACGAAGTGCTTCCTTCCAGAACAAGATGACCCCGCTAACATCCGAAAATTATGTTAATATGCCAGGCAAAGGAGCAATGGGCCAAAACGCTGGTGGCTACCCTCCCAACTTATATCTTCCGCCCCATTCGCACCCACGCCAAGCCAGCCCCACCTCACACCAGGTTCACATGATGCAGCGCTCCCCTGGAGCTATGGGTGGTGAGTTTTCCGATGTTCCTCAAGGTCTGCTCACTCCTTCCAGGGCCAGTCTGAACCTTGACCTCTATGAGCATCATTGGCCAGGAGCCCAAGTTCCTGAGGGGACACCTCCAGCCAGGCAGCCACAAGGGCCCTTTAGAGGGGAGGTACGAGTCCCCAGTAGGACCAACTCTTTCAACAACCACCAGAAGGTGACTGTGAGGCAGGCATTGCCTCCTGCAGCTAATGTCGCTGGCAAGCAGGATGCATCTTTGGGTCCGCCTAACACAATAACTGCAGTGACCTCTCCACCAATCCAGCCACCTGTTAAGAGTATACGGGTCATGAGGCCTGAGCCGAAGACTGCAGTGGGACCATGCCATCCAGGCTGGCTGAGTGCACAAGCCCAGGAAGCACCAGAGTCTCATGGATACATGCCAGATGAGACTTTTACCCTGGAACCCAATCAAGAACACCGCTGTCCGCCTCCGCCCTATCCCAAAACACTGCTTCTGCCTGGATCTGGACCTGGAACTGAGCCTGCTTCCATGGAGAATGGAGCCATGGGTGGACTCCAAGATGTCAATGCTACAAGTAGAACTGTCCAGAGTGCCTCAGTAGGAAAGCAAGAAGAACCTGTCTCCAAAGACAAAGTAAAGCCAAGCAAGGCAGTGAAGGATAAGAAGCAGATTCAAACCTCACCTGTGCCTGTGCGAAAAAACGCCCGCGATGAAGAGAAGAGAGAGTCGCGCATTAAGAGTTATTCACCCTTCGCCTTTAAGTTCTACATGGAGCAGCATGTGGAGAACGTGATGAAGACCTATCAGCAGAAACTCAACCGCAGGATGCAGCTGGAGCAAGAGATGTCCAAGGTAACCAGTGCTGGAACGGTGCTGACGTTTTAGACTAGGGATGCCCGACCCTGTTCCTGGAGATCTACCTTCCTGCAGAGTTCAGTTCCAATCCTGATCACACCTGTCTGTGATTATCAAGTGCTCCTTCAGATCCTACTTTGTTGGTTCAGTTGTGGTTGATCAGAGTTAGAGCTGAACTCTGCAGCAAGGAAGATCTCCAGGAACAGGGTCGGGCATCCCTGTTTTAGACCATTCCTGTGTTATTTGAGTGTTCAATATCGAGTGTAGATGTTATTGCTTGATAATTATGAAATCAAATCATCTTGTTCTATCTCTTCAACTCCTCCAGGCTGGCCTTTCAGAGGCAGAGCAGGAACAGATGAGAAAGATGCTTTACCAGAAGGAATCCAACTACAACCGACTACGACGTGCCAAGATGGACAAATCAATGTTTGTCAAAATCAAGACGCTCGGCATCGGGGCCTTTGGTGAGGTGTGTCTTACGCGCAAAGTAGACACGTCCGCACTGTATGCCATGAAGACTCTACGAAAGAAAGATGTTCTGAACCGAAACCAAGTAGCTCATGTGAAAGCAGAGCGAGACATCTTGGCGGAGGCTGACAATGAGTGGGTAGTCAGGTTGTACTACTCATTTCAGGACAGAGACAGCCTGTACTTTGTCATGGATTACATTCCTGGAGGAGATATGATGAGCTTGCTGATCCGTATGGGGGTTTTTCCAGAGCCCTTAGCCAGGTTCTATGTGGCAGAACTAACACTGGCCATTGAGAGCGTGCATAAGATGGGCTTCATCCACAGAGATATCAAGCCGGACAACATCCTCATTGACCTGGACGGTCACATCAAACTGACTGACTTTGGTCTGTGTACTGGGTTCCGTTGGACTCACAACTCAAAGTATTACCAAAAAGGTAATTGACATGAAGAAAAGGTGATACTAAATACTGTTGCAGTGTTTACAAATTTAAAATAATTTGTTGTGTTTACTTTCTCTCTCTGCACTGCTTGAATAGGGAACCATATTCGGCAAGATAGCATGGAGCCGAGTGACTTTTGGGATGATGTGTCTAACTGCCGTTGTGGTGATCGGCTGATGACTTTTGAGCAGCGGGCAACTCGACAACACCAACGTTGCCTGGCACACTCTCTGGTGGGCACTCCTAACTACATCGCCCCTGAGGTGCTTCTGCGGAAAGGTAAGACCTTGCACAATGCCACCTGGAAGAACAAGGAGGTCACTAAGAAGTACCAGTGTTTATAGATTCCTTCTCCTGTTAAGTGTGATATTTTTCAATGTGCAGGATACACACAGCTGTGTGATTGGTGGAGTGTTGGCGTAATCCTTTTTGAGATGCTGGTTGGCCAGCCACCCTTCCTGGCTCCAACCCCAACGGAGACCCAGCTTAAGGTAAGATCTTTGCACGCATTTTCTTAGGTTTCTTAGTTTGTTGGGTGGAGGTAAACCAATGTGTCCAATCCTGCTCCTGGAGGGCCAATGTCCGGCAAAGTTTAGTTCTTGCCTGAAGGTTTCTAGTAATCCTAAAGACCTTGATTAGTTGGTTCATGTGCATAAGTAGAGTTGGAGCTGAACTCTGTAGGATAGTGGCCCTCCAGGAGAAGAATCGGACATTCCTGATGTAAACAGACAAGACATGTTGTCTTTAGGTGGAGTTATAATTGTTTGTGTTTTATGGAATTGTGACAAGGAATGGAGTTGTGCTTATATGGTTGAAGTAAAGTAGAAAGGTTGTCTTTAGGATGTTTGGGATGTACAGTTGAAGTCAAAAATTTACAAGAGTACCTTGCAGAATCTGCAAAATGTTAATTATTTTACTGAAATAATCATACAAAATGCATGTTATTTTTTATTTAGTACTGACCCAAATAAGATATTTCACATAAAATAAAATACATTTACATATAGTGCACAAGGGAAAATAATAGTTGAATTTATAAAAATGACCCTGTTCAAGTTTACATACGCTTGATTCTTAATACTGTGTTGTTACCTGAATGATCCACAGCAGTGTTTTTTTTAGTTTAGTGATAGTTGTTTATGAGTCCCTTGTTTGTCCTGAACAGTTAAACTGCCTGCTGTTCTTCAGAAAAATCCTTCCGGTCCCACAAATTCCTTGGGTTTAACATTTTTGTGCATTTGAACCCTTTCCAACAATTACTGCATGATTTTAAGATCCATCATTTCACACTGAGGACAACTGAGAGACTCAAATGCAACTATTACAGAATGTTCAAATGCTCACTAATGCTCCAGAAGGAAAAACAATGCATTAAGAGCGAGGGGTGTAAACTTTTTAACATAATGGAGTACATTTTTCTTATTTTGCCTAAATATGATATTTTATTCATTTAGTACTGCCCTTCAGAAGCTACAAAAGATACTTACATGTTTCCCATAAGACAAAATAAGTTAAATTTACTCTGATCTTCAAAAAGTTTGATGCATTGTTTTTCCTTCTGAAGCATCAGTGATCGTTTGAACCTTCTGTAATAGTTGCTTCTGTAAAAGAGTCCCTAAGTTGTCCTTAGTGTGAAAAGATGGATCTCAACATCTTAGTTATTGTTGTAAAGGGTTCAAATACACAAAAATGCTGAAAAACCAAATAATTTGTGGGACCTGAAGGATTTTTCTGAAGAACAGCGTTTACAGCTGTTCAAGACAAACAAGGGACTCATGAACAACTATCACTAAACAAAAAAACACATCTGTGGATCATTCAGGTAACACAGAATTAAGAATCATGCGTATGTAAGCTGTTGAACTGGGTCATTTTTATAAATTCAACTATTATTTTCTATATGTAAATATCTTATTCAGGTCAGTACTAAATAAAAAAAACATGCGTTTTGTATGATCCCTCTTATTTTGGTAAAAAAAAATTTTTAACACTTTGCAGATTCTGCAAGGTGTAAACTTCTGACTTCGACTGTATGGAATTTTGAAAACAGAAAGCATTATTAATGTTGTTGTCATCACCTCCACAGGTGATAAACTGGGAGAACACTCTGCAAGTGCCTCCACAAGTAAAACTGAGCCCAGAGGCAGTTGACATCATTGGCCGGCTCTGCTGCTCCGCTGAGGAGCGTCTAGGAGGCAACGGGGCCGGAGAGATAAAGGCTCACCCATTCTTCACCGAGATGGATTTCTCCAGCAATCTTCGCACACAACCTGCTCCATACAGACCGAAGATTGCCCACCCCATGGATACATCCAACTTCGACCCTGTGGAAGAGGAGGGTGGTCCAGGGGCCTGGAGCGACAGCGGAGACAGCACCCGCACTTGGGACACCCTCTGTTCTCCTCACGGCAAACACCCTGAGCATGCCTTCTACGAGTTCACCTTCCGAAGGTTTTTTGATGATAACGGCTGCCCATTCCGTTATCCCAAGCCCCCCGAGGCATCGCAAGACCTGTCCAGCAGTAGTGGGGCTAGTAGCCTGAAGCCTGAGCTGGAGGAGGAAGAGATTCACGAGGAGGAAGAGCAAGGGGAAGGATGTGAGCCGGTTTATGTGTGAGAACATTGGATTGGGTGCTCATGCTGCTCTGCCTTTACCCATAGAGAACCTCGCCAGTTAACACGCTGCATCTCCTACACTTCCTTTTAACCCTATTTTTTCTTCAGGGTGTTTTTGTACAGGTTCAATGCATGGAAGAACATCAGAAATGGAGTGCAGAAAGTTCCATGTGAAATTTTTATTCCTCCAAAAGCATTATGCTGTATTCTTTGCCTGTCAAAAAATGACTGAAGCTCTGACCTGGGACCAAGGAAATACACAAGATACGCAGCTTAGTTCTTGGGGACGTTGGTTTGACTGATAAACTTGGCTACTCTCCTATGAGAGCACAAAAACAGATGTGTGTAGCTGCTGCTCTGTGGTTTGTCAGTCAAACCACTCTACTCTTATGGTTGGTGTGGTCTGTGCCCCATTCCTTTATTCCACTGGGGGGAAAATATCCCAGTCTTACGTCATATTTTAACACTTCCTTCACCCCTCTCAGCCTGGTGATGCTAACACAGCCATTCCAAACACCAGAGGTCTTGGAGAGGGATCAGAAGAGAGCTGGGCTTGGGATGGTGTCTCTATGGTCAGGTTGCGATTAGGAGATGTGTGAAACATTACAATTCTCCACCGTAGTGCAAATACAAATGCATTTCAGAAACATGCTGTCAAAGCATGGAGTATGGAAGCCAAATGTGCAGATTTCCTATGGTATGATCCCAATCATTTTCACTTCATTTGCCTAAAACAAAAAATATGTTTTAGAAGATTTTGTGGCGCCACCAAGTGGTTCAAAGTAAAACTGTAAACAGTCATGGAGATTCTATATTATGAACTGACAGTATTAGGTCACTTCGTGCAAAATCTGTCTAAAAATCATGCGGTATTTTGCAGTTAATACACTAATCACAGCTTTTTTTGTAAATATTACACAGTTGTGCTTTATTTTATGTTTCATGCCTTATCAGGTCAAACGGTGCTCTCAGACGTGACACAATACTGAGACGAAATGTTTTACGTACAGCCAGCACTTCAAGGACATGGGATCTTAAAACTCCCATTATAGTTAAAGGTTTTATATAAACATCTTTTAAGTGTTTAAACAACCCATGAGGTCATACATAATGTGTGGTAATAAAGAAAGTCACAAAAAAATCGCTATCTGGAAAACAGCTTGCCATTCATTCAAACTAAATATACCACACAAACATTGCAATATTGACATTTTAATTTTGCGCAAGTGTGTTAGTGTAGTTGCCGAAGTATTGTTTTATTCAACTGATAACATTTATCTTACCTGGCTTGATTTCTTTTGTTTAAAGGCTTGTCTGTTCACAATAGTTGCTTTACATTCATCTGCTGCTTTAAGTGTATCTAAGATGTGCATCTGATGTGAACGAATCTGCAACATAACTGTTTCAACTCAAGTTTAACCGAACACAGTTACAAGAGCTGGGTCTCCAGCTATTTCCTTTTCTTGTTACGCAGAAGACTTTATATGCTTTTCATCGTGTAACTCTGTCTGCTTGATCCTCTTCCTGTTTCCCAGAATATCTTAATTGCATTTAGTTTCATAAGAAGATCTTAAAAAAGTCAGACGGGTGGTTTTTGTTGTGTGTGTTCATGCTCATCCAGATCCACTGGAAATGATCTTGTCTGTCACCATCAGTGAACTTTGAAACAGATTTATTAGAACAAGTGGAAAAACGTTTTAGTCATCGAGGCTGCTGCACCATTTCAAAGTGATCACACAGCACAGTATTAAAACAAGACAGTCTATGACTGAAATGTAAAGAATACTCCAAGGCAGAAATGGTGAAAAAGTGGCGAAAGAAAAGGCAAATGTATCTGATGGTATGACTATGTGCAATACAGAAAATACATGATATAGTTTTCTAAATACAACAAATAGCCTTTATAACTTTAAAACTGAATTATGCTATCTAAAAGTATATATTATATATTTTCAGTATAATTTCATGACCCAATGCTGCTTATTGTTATTAATATTACACTATAAAGTATCATTATCATCATACTTTCATTTATACTTTCTCTCTCTTTTTGTATAAAGTGTGGTTTTGATTGTCAGTGTGTAAGACGAACTGTGTGCCTTCTAATGAATGTGTGGGTGTGTGTACCACGTGCTGATCAGTATTTCAGGAGAAGATGGAAAAGGCCTTCGCTTCTTGCTCTCAGGCCGGTCCTGAGTGGAAGATAGAGGGTGTTTTTGGTGGGATAGCTTGAGGAAGACAAAAAGAAGCAAGAATGAATGATTGTCATTGAGACTCTGAAGGAGATGTGTATGGATGTCATAGCAGGATGAATATGGAAACGCATTTGATCAGTGATAAGGATTGTTTAGAATTTCTGCGATAAGTCCATTTAATATTGTCTTTCTGAGATCTGCACAAAATGTTCTCTGTATTAAGCTGACTGACAATCATGTGGTTACGTGCTTGCAGTCAATACTGTCAAACAACCCGTACGACCGCTGACTGGAAGAGCTTTAAAAAACAGTCGATGATGATCAATTTTATATATTGTATCAGTACGATCACTCCTAAAAGTTAAGTGAAACTTTAACAAATTTATTAGTGTAAACGTATATACCAAGTCAAACTGGTATCATGCCTTTGGTCCAATCAAACAAGTTGATTGAGCTCCATGGAGTGTGAAAGCAAGTGTGGCAGATGTTTTGCTACCCCATATTTGTGAAGAACGGACCACTCAGTGAAAAAGCATGAGCTTTCTATGAATCTCTCACGGAGTCAGGTTTAGGGTTTGAATGTAATGCGTGTGTTGTGCTTAGGATGGATTCTGTGTTTTACTTTTGAAAATGTTGACTGACAATCTTTGACTGTATTTAGAACTGTGTGATGATGGGACTTTTTCCTCTAATGTATGTTTTTGTATTTTAATGGATGAATGGGTTGGGACTTTTTGACGTTTGTAATCTTTTAACTGTATTATATAATACTGTTACTATTGAACATATATTTATACAGATATACATATTTTTTGTATCCTTTTATTCTTATGTTTCTCTTTTCTGAGCTAACTTTTGAAGTCCCTTGTCTACAGTATTACAGACAGTATGCATTCGGATTTATATCTCATTTTTTACATGTATGTATGTATGAATTGAGAATGTTTAAGAAATGCTTTCACTGTCCTCATGTGTAAATGTATATGTCTAAATTAAATTAAACAAATCACCTTCTTGTTTTGAGCATTGTTGAATGAGTGGTGGTGTGAGTGGGTGTCTGCAGGGGTGTCTTAGATCATATGATGTAAGACATCATAGCATGAACATCTTGGTAATTAACCCATTTATTCCCACCAATAACTTTGTCACCAAAATGTACTTTTGAAAGTTCAAAGGCAGTCGAAGATTACACAGAATGAACATTTTAACACGGCTGATGTAAAGTCACATGGCCATAGCTTTTTTTATTTGGCAGAGGCTATGTAAAGATATCTCAAAGATAAGGGCTATGCCAGAAATGTTGAAATATGGAAACTGGGTGCATAGAACAATTGAAATGGTCTATTATTAATGTACTAATAAAACTGTGAAAATAAGTTATTTGAGAGAGAGCAAAGTATACACTACCAGTCAAAAGTTTTTGAACAGTTGAAACAATAAAAAGTCTCTTCTGCTCACCAAGCCTGAATTTATTTGATCTAAAGTACAGCAAAGGCAGTATAATTTTGAAATATTTTGACTATTTAAAATAACATTTTTCTTTTTGAATATATTTTAAAATGTAATTTATTCCTGTGATTTCAAAGCTGAATTTTTAGCAGTCACATGATCATTCAGAAATCATTCCAATATTCTGATTTGCTTCTCAAAAAACATTTATACTTATTATTATGTTGAAAACAGCTGAGCTTTTTATTTCAAATAATTGCTGATCTTCTGAACTTTCTGTTAATCAAAGAAACCTGAAATAATTCTACTCAGCTGTTTTCAACATAATAATAATAATAAATGTTTTTTGAGCAGCAAATCAGAATATTAGAATGATTTCTGAATGATCATGTTACTGCTAAAAATTCAGCTATTTATCAAATAATCCTGAAAAAATGTACTCGTAACCGTTTCAAATATTACTACTACTAATAATAAATGTTTGTTGAACAGCAAATCAGCATATTAGAATGATTTCTGAAGGATCATGTGACACTGAAGACTGGAGTAATGGTGCTGAAAATTTAGAAATCTGAAAAAATATATTCAAATAGAAAACAGTTGTTTTAAATAGTAAAAATATTTCAACATTTTACTGTCTTTGCTGTACTTTGGATCAAATAAATGTGTGCCTGGTGAGCAGAAGAGACCTAAAAACATTAAAAATCTAACTTCAAAAACTTTTTACTGGTAATAATAAAAATGCATATTCCAAGGTATTGTTGCATTAAATTTACAAAGTACAAATGCAAATAAATTATGCATTATCATTACCTATCCACAACCGCCTAATAGTAAAAATATATTTATTTTATTATCAATTTTGACTTTTGTTTTGGAAATAACTTGGTTGTTGAGTTAAAAATAGCAGAAATTGACAGTGCTGTCTAAAAATTAAAGTGTGTCTACATCAAATTCTTTCAAATGTACACAAACACATAGAAATTCATTCAAAAACAAAAAGTTAGGTTTTACCTAACATCACAATAGTGCAATATCATAAATTAACATTTTCTTTACGGGGCATCAGAGCTGCCTCCCAAAAAGTGCCTGTGAACTCACTAGCCCGAAGTGCTGCTTAATCCCACAATGCAGTGCATGGCGCGTCACTGAAGAACGACCATGATGGCGGCGGTCGGTGCACCAGAAGTGATTTCACAGCTGGAAAGCGCTGCCAAAGTTTTAATGGTGAGCATTTCGCCGCCGTTTTCACATCTCTGTCAGTGTGCTGTTAGCTCTGTGTGGGGGGTTCACTCTGAGGGGGTCTCGGGGCTCGGCGTTTAGCGGGGAAAGTCTCGATAAACGCGGAGCTGTGCGTGGCGCAGTGCTCGACTCACTCCATCCCGCAAAAGCCCAGCGCAGCCACCATCACCTTCATCACCATCTTCATCACCTCCGCCTAATAGCACCGCTCCGGTGACACAGTCAGTGCTTCTAATGATCGCTGTGAGCGCAGGTGTTGTCTCTCAGAGGCCTAGTTTGATCCTCCAGCCTTGTAAAAGCGCGCAGAATGAGTTGAAGTGTGTCTGCTGGAGTTTCTCCATCAGCTGCTGTAGTTACACACGCTGTTGATTCAGCCGCATGTTTGCCCAAGCACATGTTTAGCAAGACTTGAGGCAAAAGAGAAACTTTTAGCTTCTTATTTATCTCATAATAAAACCCAGTCTTTCATTTTATGCCGTTATAAGAGTTGACTAGCTACATAGTGGGCTAGCTGAAAGTTGAGAGCAGGACATGTGCAGTTAGATGGTGGCCTGTGCAATTCGTTAGTATTGTCTCTCAGCCTAGGTACCTGTCTAGACA
The DNA here is from genome assembly GCF_049309525.1 of Garra rufa. Lineage (NCBI taxonomy): Eukaryota > Metazoa > Chordata > Actinopteri > Cypriniformes > Cyprinidae > Garra > Garra rufa. Next base: position 21,770,492 of record NC_133368.1, read on the forward strand.
GCATTTCTGGGCATCATACGGACAGAATTATATGAATTGAGTGTTGTGTGTGGTTGTGTAAACTTACCGGATTGGTAAAATCTCATTGCTCTTTTTATAGTTGTTCCAAACTAAAGAGTGAAAATGTCCTTTTTTAATTTTCAGCTCAGTGTTTTTATTTGTTGAATTAGCTTGCCTCTAATAGTCTGTGAAGCTTTTAGCCAAGTGTTTAGTTCTTAACTTCACAAATAAAAACATTTAGTGGTATTGTAGCCGGTTTGAGCTGATTTTAGTGGTGTTTTAAAAACATGCTGATATTATAGAATAGCGGTCAATTTAATGCAAGTGTATGACATGCATTGTTGATAATAAATAAATATTGATATCAATTGCGTTATAAATTCACAAGGAACAACATTCATGTGTGTAAATTGCGTATAATGCCAATAATCTCAAACTGCTGTCTTCCTAAAAATAATTTTCATACTGTTTTAATAATAATTTTAATACTAGAGGTTTTTGTATACAAAAACATACATTTTTTTTGCACTCCAAGGCTGCATTTATTGCATTTTAAAGAATACAGTAAATATAGTAATATTGTGAAATATTATTACATTTTAAAATAACTGCTTTTTCAGTTTAAATATATTATAAAATGTAATTTATTTCTGTGATTGCAAAATTTTCAGTAGTCATGATCCAGTTCTCAGTGCCATGATCTTTCAGAAATCATACTAATATGCTGGTTTTGGTTATTAAAAAACATTACTTCTTATCAATGTTGAAGCCAGCTGTGCTGCCTAATATTTTGGTGGAAAATGTGCTACATTTTTTGAAAATATTGTTTTGATAAAGTTTAAATAGAAACTGTAGTGAATTAGAAACTTTACTGTCACATTTGAGCAATTCAATTAATCCTGGATTAATAATTGTTCATTTATTTAAAAAAAAAAAATCATTGCACACTTAGTCTGAAATTTTTGTATACGTTTTTTTTTTCGTATACGTCATCTTTTCTTATTAAAATGCTTGCTACGGATGTGAGAATGCAGAAAATCAAGCCTTATTCCGAATTTTTCTATGACGTATAATCGTTTCAGAGGCAGTGTGTAAATGTGACTGATACAACATGAGGTCTTTTTTTTTTTTTTTTTTTTTTTTAACGTGTGAAAATTTTGGATGAGAATTTCGGACTCAGTGTGTCAATATACAGTTGTGTCAATATACAACCACAATTTATTTAGACACCTTCAACATTTCTGACATTATCACAATTTATTCACTATAGTTTAGAAAATGGTAATAAAATATGACAAGAACTCAGAGTTAAACCATGTCAGTACAAATGATAATTGAGACAGCTGTTAGTATGACAATATTTACACAACTATCAATACTTTGTTGACCAATTACTAAGCAGTGCTTAATTTTGTTCAGTCTGTGGTGTAAAAAGGTTGCATTAGGATTTAAAGAAAAAACACTTAAGCAAAACATGGTCAGGTCCCAAATTTTTATCAATTTTACTGGTAGTCCACTGTATGAACAATCTTTGGGTATAATATATCACAGTTTACTTTATTTTGCTGTCTTCACTTACATAAATGAACTATAACGTCCTGCACCCACTAGTAAATAATATCAAAAATTAAATCTGATGTCTGAATAAATTTTAGTTTGACTGTATATTAATAATCATTTGATATAACTGGAAGGATTGCATTTTGTAAAGTATAAATTAATGCCCTCGGTATTGGATTCATTTGGGATTATAAGAAGCTGGGTGTGTATAATTTAGGTTTAGTGCCATGATATTTTATTTTTTTATAAAATCACTCAAAATATTATAAACAATTTGGCTGCCATTAGATTCAATCTAATAAGGCAGTAAAGAATTTAAAGGTCCCGGTATTATTATTATTATTATTTTTTTTTTTTTTTATAACCTTGTGTTTCTTTGATCATCTCATCTTTTGATCCCTTTTTTCATCAGTCATCTATTTTGAATCCTGATTGGTCCAGCACTGAGTAGATGAGTAGTTATGAAGTTAGAAGGCTCTAGGTTTTGTAATGGTTATTTTTCAGCAAGCAGAAGGGTCAGACTGTAACAGTGGAGATCAGGTATTGATTTGTTGTTGTAGTTCCCCGATCATCAGCCAGACTCACTGATCTCACTGCAGTTGTGCTTATGCAGACTAATCACTAAAGGTTGCTAGTTAGTAGATGTATTATTACAGTTTAGTATCACTACAGTCTTTATCGTGATTTAAAATCAGTTTTTAATGGATTAATTGATTTCACTCTGCTAGTAAGTGAGGATGTATTATCAAGATGGTCAACAGACAAGATTTACGATGGATAAAATCCATTTTCAGGTATATGTGAGAGAAGTGACAGTCATATTAGGCATGTTATTTGCAAAACATCAAATAAAAATATTGAATATTTCTCCAGCTTCATGACCATATGTGACCCTGGATGTTTTTCGAAATTGAGATTTATACGTAATCTAAAGGCTGAATAGGACAATATTTGGCCTAGATGGAACTAGTTAAAAATCTGGAATCTGAGGGTGCGAAAAAAATCACAATTTCTTAGCAATGTACAATTAAAATGCTACAAATTTACCCGTGCTGCTTTGGACTAGTTATGTGGTTTAGGGTCACATATCATTTTGCTGAATGTTTTCTTTAATGGTTCAGTAGCTTCTAATGATCGTACTTCATTACGTAATTAACTGACATTGTGTTGATAAATAATATAAAGAGGCTTTGGGATGAGCGCACATGTGTCTGTCAGCACTTTTAGGGATGACTCTGCTATTGTCTTTTGCCTGCAAGGGATCAGTCCACCTTTAAAGAAGTATCTTCCGTATTTGTGTGAAGCTGAATGTGTTAAGACCCGAAATTAACTGCAGAAGAGAATGTTATCTGAAAAACAAACATACCCATTGTGTTTGTCCAGTCGGTCACAGCATCGCCGTAGGCATATCTGACAGCAGGGGCGCCGCTCGCAATTTTGGGCCCTATGACAAAATATGAGGTTGGGCCCCCCCTACCACACAAAAGCAAATCTCTGGGGCCCCTAAATGGCGTGGACCCTAGAATTGTCCTAACTTTCCCCCCCTTAGCGGCGCCCCTGTCTGACAATGACTTTTGCGTCAGCTCTGGTAAAAGTGAATGTCATACTGATAAACTAAATGACATGAGCACATTAGCTTGTTACAGCCTTAATGTTTGCAGGGCTTAAAGTATTCCGGCACCGTGCCGGATCTCCGGCGTGCGGCCGTGAGGGGAAAAAATATATATATATATATATATATATATATATATTTTAGAGCCTGCGCATGCGGTTCAATATTTTCGAGACAATTTATTTCACCTACCAATCATATGAGAGGAACGCAGCCTTAACTAACATTACAAGCCTATCAGAAGCAGAGAAGGGCGGGTCCTTGCAACACTGTATGATTGACACTCATACGTCAATGTCACGTTAGCGTTGTTAGAGAAAAAAAAATGGAGCGCAAGTTTATGAAGCCTGGGGATGATGTCAAAGGACTCAAAAATAAATGGCGCTGGGCGTGGATTGAAGAAAGTAGAGATGGCGAGCCTTTTGGCAGTTGGTGCAAGAAACTAAGAGAGCCCGGGGCTTGTTTTCTGCACGATTTGCTCGAGGAAGCTACTGTATGCCAGCAGCGGTAAGAAAGTGCTTGCTCGTCATGATTTAGGCTGTATCCGAAATCGCCCCCTATACCCTATTCACTATTCCCTACATTAGTCCACTCATTCAGTTCACTTGAAGGAGTGAATGAAAACGAGTGAGTGAATTCGGACACTAAGTGCACCGGAAGGACTGCCGCTTTTGCATAGTGTGTTTACTGTTTAATAATCATTTCAAATGGGCAGCTCCAGTAGTAAGATTAAATGATTTATCTTGAACTCTGTCACGGAAATTATGTATAAACCCTAGTTAAACAATTTAATAATCAATTCACAATGAACGTGTAACTGTTGTACGCTGTAATACGCAGTGGACGAGCGCATTGTAAAATGAACGGATAGATGATTCAGCTGCGGGCGCCATCTTCTGGTGAGACGCGGATCGTGAATTCAATCGGCACGTGACTCTCACAGTGCATAATGGCAGTGGTTCTCAATCTTTTTTGGTCGCGCCCCCCTTTAAACCTTTAAAAAAATCTGGCGCCCCCCTCCCAAAAATACCTATCCCACCTAAGACTAATAAATGATTTTACTAAGCTTAATGAAAAATTAATGCTTTCTTAGTTTAAAAAAAAAAAAAAAAAAAAAACAACAGGAGAAAAACACATGCAACACTTGAAATAAAATAGCTTAATTAAAAAAAAAATAGCACAGGGAGAATAACTGTTATTATTTTAATTCTCTATGTTATTTATTTATTCATATTTTTTTTGTAGGTTTCATGCTGTCCTAAGGCAAAGCAGGGCTTGAAATTAACTTTTTTACAGTGCTACCACGTAAAAAAAGTTTGAGCACAAAAAAAATATAGGAGCACCCAATTTATTTTTAGTAATGTGTCGATCTTGATTCTTCATGACTGATTCTGGTTGCAGATGTTTTACAAGCAAATGGGCTGATTCTGAAAGCCTTTTTTATATTTATTTTACGCCTTAAGCAAGGGACAGGAATTAATTAAAATATGAGTACATGAACAAGATATTTATTTTCTCTATTTTTAAAGAATCTACAGTATAAATAGCAAAACATAAACGACACAGTTCTTTCTTAGTTGTGTAGACAATAAATGCAGCTTTGAAGCCCTGCATTGAGCTTTTGAATGACCAGCCCCTGCCTGGGTCTGTGCTAATTCATCTATGGTTTTCTCTTCTCTTTCACACACCGATCCATCTCCCGTTCGTTACGTCCTTTGGCTGTTTACGTTTATTTTTCCGCTGATGGACCGCGCCCCCCCCCCTGCAATACCCCCCACTTTGAGAACCACATGTTCAGGCTCAGGATTTTTATTTACTTTAACCCCTGTGTTTGGTACAATTTTGTAATATGCAGTTAATATTTCATATCAGCGTACTTTTCTACACTGCTGTCTGTGAAGCTTGAGCATGCATGGATTCAGCTGGGTCTTGGTGCTAAAACTATGATCAAGAGCTAAGCAATCAATATCCACAGGGGGGAGATAGGCTGGTGACCAGAAGCATCAGATGAAGCTCAAAATATAAGAGGCGCTCATGTTGAACAGCTTTAAAAGATCAGTAGATAATAACATTAAAGTTTATCACAACTAGTTTGGACCAAATCAGGGGTTTTAAAAAATATCAAACTCAAACTGAGTGTTTCATTTTAAGCCTGATCAATAATAGGATTAGTATAGTACAGGGTTATTTTTGTAGACTAAAACTGTTAAAAATGTTTTTATTATTGCTACTTGAAGTCAATATTAAATAAAATAAATAGTATTAAAAACGAACTGAAATAAGTTAAAGTTAAAGCATTAATTTACCAACTGAAAATAACTAAAACAGAATTAAAAATAAGTACTAAAATAACACTGGCATGGTACATATTAATTTGTAGTGTTTTTAGCCCTTGTAATGCTTACATTGAAAATTAAATGAAATATGACCCTGGTCTTAAGTAGCATGGATATATTTGTAGCAACAGGAAAAAAAAGGGTCAAAATTATTGATTTGTTTTTTGTGACACAAATCTTTAGGATATTAAGTAAAGGTCATGTTCCATGAATATACTTGGTAAATGTCTCACCGTAAATATATCAAAAAATGTTTGATTAGTAATATGCATTGCTAAGAACTTTAAATGGACAACTTTAAAAGCGATTTTCTCAATATTTAGATTTTATTGCACCCTCAGATTCCAGATTTTCAAATAATTGTATCACAACCAAATATTGGTACTATACTAAAAAGCCATATATCAATGGAAAGCTTATTTATTTAGATGATATAAAAAAAGTCTTCAATAACTTTAAATCTATACATGACCAAGTTGTCTTCGCTATAGGTGTTAATTAGGACACTCAAGACTCACATGGGTTAAACATATCCTGTTGAATTGTAGTTTTTATAATACTGTCAGAAATAGTGGGATATTTTGTAATGTATCACCTGAATATATTTTAGATTTTTTTTTTGTCAAGTTAAACTGCTTTATATAATAATTAAAAATGTTATGATGCCGATTGTTTCAGTTTTCTTCTGTTTAATACTTGAATTTTTTTCAAACACTAGTTGGTGGACCCTGCACTACATTTGTAAACCACTGCACTATATTCTTATTCAATCTTAGAAATAAAGGCTCCAATAGGTTTTTTGCAGCAGTGCTATAAAATAATCAGTTTTTATCTAGCAAAGAACCTTTCATGGATCAGTTTTATTAAACAAGTATTTTTCTTTAGTGTAAAGATCATTTTAAAAAATCTTAAGAACTTTTTCACTCTAAATAACCTTTTGTGGAATGGAAATGTTAAAGATTCTTCATAGAACCATTGATGCCAGTAAAAAAGCTTAATTTTTAAGAATGTTCATGTTGAAGGTTTCCATGGCATCAGACAGGGTTGAGACTGTGGAGCAAATGAAGCAGAAGTCTGCAGGATTTAGAAAAGTTGACTGGGTGTAATTTAGTTGTTCTTGCAGCCTAGGCTGATATTCTTCAACCAGCAGGTGGCACTTGATGTTTGTGCGTTAGCTGTAGCACATTTTTCCAATGCCTTCTGGTGGAACTCAGTGCAAGAGTTGATCTGTGCATGGAAAATGTTTTTATTCTGTTTAATATGCCTAGTTAAACTGTCGGGTGATCTCAGTGTGTGTGTGTATGAAATTATTCCCTCTTCTCTCTAGTCTGGTTACTGTGAATTGGATGCCTGCTGTGCTGTAATTAGGAATGGAATGTTATGTTTAATGTTATGACTCAAGTGTGTGATGCGTTCAGTGGGCAGACACCCAGGCCTGGGTGTATTCATGTGTCCACCTGTGTGTTGTGACACGTACATCAGAAATTGCTTTATTGGTCATAACTGGGAACAGGCTGTTTGAGTTGTCATAACTTTTGGAGGCTCTTTTACAGTTTTGGAAATGTTTCTTGAACACCAAATTGGCATATTAGAATGATGTCTGAGCTTAAAGTAGTCACAGGAATGAATTATTTCAAATTGTAACAATATTAGTGTTTTTATTGTATTTCTAATCAAATAATGCAGCCTTGGTGGGCATAAGAGACTTCTTGGAAAAAAAAAGTTTTTGAATGTAGTTTATCTAATAATTGCGATAAAGATCAGCTTATATAAAAAAAAAACTCAAGTTTGGTTTGCTTGTTTTGGTCTGCATATGGAATATTTAATGTTGACCAGAGCAACATATTCAAAGGCCCAATTGTTTAACCTCTCCCATGAATGTGTTCACAGGCACCGCCGTCCATGGTAAGCACAGAACAGAGGCAGCATGCAGAGCACATATTCCTCTCCTTCAGGAAGTCAAAATCCCCCTTTGCTGTCTGCAAACACATCCTCGGTGAGTCTTACCACTTGCATCTTACAGACACAGTCTTGGTTCTTCCCATAACTTCTTCCTCATCATATTTAAACATCTTACAGGTCACCAGTGACTTGCCAGTCTTTTCAGAAAGCACAGACTATACATTTCAAATGTTTATGTCTTCTAAAGGTTAATTTATCAACTATAAATGACTAATTGATCAGTTTTCGGAAAACAGCTATTAAGAAAGTTAATTATCTTTAACCTTTATTTAATTGATTAAAGTACAAAAGAAAAAATTTCAATGGTTTCAGTGTCCAACTTTTAAATATTTTTGTAAATTTAACCAAATTAAGATTTTCATGGCTGCAATACACTCCAAAAAAAGTTGGGAAATGTCAACTTTCCTTTTAATTACAATGTTTAATTGTTTGGGAATTGAGGATACTAACACTTTATATTTTGCAAGCAAAATTGTTGTCCAATCTGGCTTAATAAAAAACTTCAGATGCTCAGCAGTCTGTGATCATCATGTCTGATTTTCCTATTCATGACTAGTCATACATTTTTAATAGAAGACAGATCTGGACTGTAGGCAGGCCAGTATAGCACAATTTAGTATGTGTCTACGAAACCATGCTGTTGTAGCACATGCAAAATGACACCTGGCATTGTCTTGATGTAATAACCATGGATGTTCCATGAGAGACACCATCTTGATGGCAGTACATGTGTCTGTACAATCCCAATACATGCCTCCATTTCAGTGGTACCTTCGCACATATTCTAGTCACCAATGCCGTTTGCTTTGCTGCACCCGTTTGCGTTTTCATCTGTCACTGATGGTCCCTTTGGTCTTTGGTACTGAGAACTCAACATCCATTTTTCCCAGAAACAAGCTGGAATGTGAACTCGTCTGACCACAGCACACATTTCCATGGTCTTTTTGACTATCTGAAATGAGCTCTGACCCAGAGAGCCCCATGGCATCTCTGCATAGAATTAATGTATAGCAACAGAAAAAAATGGGTTAAAATTATTGATTTTTTTTTTATGACACAAATCTTTAGGATATTAAGTAAAGATCATGTTCCATGAAGATACTTGGTAAGTGTCTCACCGCGAATATATCAAAAAATGTTTGATTAGTAATATGCATTGCTAAGAACTTCAAATGGACAACTTTAAAAGCGATTTTCTCAATATTTAGATTTTTTTGCACCCTCAGATTCCAGATTTTCAAATAGCTGTATCACAACCAAATATTGGTACTATACTAAAAAGCCATACATCAATGCAAAGCTTATTTATTCAGATGATGTATAAATCTCAATTAAAAAAAGACCCTTATGAATGGTTTTGTGGTCCCAGGTTACATTTAAAAAAAAAAATACGTATAAAAAATGTCTTCAATAACTTTAAATCTAGACATGACCAAGTTGTCTTCGCTGTAGGTGTTAATTGGGACACTCAAGACTCACATGGGTTAAACATATCCTGTTGAACTGTAGTTTTTATAATACTGTCAGAAATAGTGAGATATTTTGTAATGTATCACCTGAATATATTTTAGATTTTTTTTTTTGTCAAGTTAAAATGCTTTATATAAATGTATAGCTTTCTGATTGAGTAACAGATATTGAAGTTGCATTTATTGATGCAGCTGCAGAATGTGTTAAGTGACAGCAGTTTTCCAAAGTACTCCTGAGCCCATGTTGCTATATTTAACACCGCAGCATGACGGTTTCTAATGCAATGTCATGCACATTCACCTGAGGTGTCTTGCCTTGCCATGCACAGACTGACATTTCTCTAGATTTATTTTGCCTCTGTCCCAACTTTTTTGGAGTATGTTGCAGCCATGAAAATCAAAATTTGGTTATTATAAGAATAAGATTATTATTATAAGAATAAAATAAAAAGTTGGCCACTGAAAACAGTTTGTTTTTCTTTCTACTTTAGTCAATTAAATGAAGGTTAAAGAGAATGAACAGATAACTGATTTTATGGCATTTCACAAAATGTCCCAACTTTTCTGGAATTGGTGTTGTATGTGATTTTGTTGTTACTTGTATGTATATGTATAGTTATGGCTTCTTAAGAAAAGGTTATTTTAATGTAAATTATGTATTGTAATGATACTGTTAATGTTGACGTGAATACAGCCATTGCTGCTGATGTGGTGTTAAAACAAATAAATCAAATTGCTTTGGCCTGATTTTGTTTGATAAAGACATCAAACTACAGTTCATTCTTTGTTTTTGCTTGAAGTATACTGTAGCCTTATTACATTTTTAATGGCTAAACTAACAAAACTCGATTGTGAATAAAATTAATGTGTGTAATAAATGAATAAAGAAGAATAAGAAATGAATGTTGTCTTTCTCTTTCCACAGAGACTAGTAAAGTGGACTATGTGTTGTTCCAGGCAGCCACAGCCATTATGGAAGCTGTGGTTAGAGAATGGATTCTTCTGGAAAAAAACAGCATTGAGTCCCTCAGAACATTCCTCCTCACCTATGTCTTACAGAGACCCAAGTAAGTGTGTGAATGAACATAAAATATGTGTCAACATATGGTTGTATCTCTGGATAACTTCTGAAGCCTTTTCTGTTTTGGTCTGTATTTAGCTTGGCTCAGTAAGAGTGCACATCTTTTACCTAATCTTTAAATTGTGTACATTTCTCTGTTCCCTGCAGTCTGCAGAAGTATGTTCGAGAGCAGATCCTATTAGCAGTAGCAGTAATAGTAAAGAGGGGCTCTCTCGACAAATCCATCAACTGTAAGAGCATCTTCCATGAGGTCAGCCATCTCATCAGCAGCGGAAATCCCACAGTGGTAAGGTCAAAGAGTTTGCGGCGCTATCAAACTTTAATTCAGCAAAGGCCTATTAGGCCTATTGTATAGTAGACAAATTATTCTTTCAGTTAATAATGTTATTGTTAGTCATCTATTTAAAATAACAAGCTGGGCAAACATCACACAATGTTTAAATAGCTATAAATATCATGTTTTATTATATACAGTCTTCGCTTAAGAAGCTGGATGAAAGTATGAAAATCTATTGGTCATAACATGTGGGGATCCTAAAATGTGTTTATGTATTGTGACAGTCTGTTAAAAAAAAATGCCCGTGTGTCCCTGAAGTTTGACTGTTCCCCTTAATTAATTTATGGCCATGAGTGTTCCTAAACAGAATTGTTAAAGGGATTAGTTCACTCCTGAATTTAAAATTTCCTGATCATTTACTCATTCACTTATCATTCCGTCAAAAAAGGTTTTTGAAGAAAACATTCCAGGAATAGTGCACTATTTAATGGAAGCTAATGGGTTGAAGGTCCAAATTGCAGCTTCAAATGGGCTCTACATGATCCCAGCTGAGGAATAAGGGTCTTATTTAGCGAAACGATTGGTAACTTTCTTAAAAAAACAAAAATTTACATACTTTTTAACCACAAATGCTCATCTTGCACTAGCTGACCAATCATTTCGCTACATGAGATTGAAACATCTCATGCAATTTGGACCTTTAACTCATTAAAGTCCACTATGTGGAGAAAAAAATCCTGAAGTGTTTTGTTCAAAAACCTTGAATTATTTTCGACTGAAGAAAGAAAGACATGAACATCTTGGATGACAATGGGCTGAGTAAATTATCAGATATTTATTCTGTGAACTAATCCCTGAGCAGAGCCCTATGGAAAAAAATAGAGTACACACTGTGTCCTGCAGAGGGCGCTCCAGTTTTAGGTTGTGAATTTGTTCAGTTTAAGGTTAAAGATTTAATCTGTGGTCAGTCAAATACCTAGTTGCGATTTGTTTTATACAGCAAAAATTAAGCCTTTAAAAAATGTCTGTCCTTTTTTTTAAATATATTTTGAATTTATATTGAATTAAAATAGGTAGTATCTGAATAAGTGTGTTGGATATGTTTCTTGAGATATTTAAACCATTTTGCCTTGTGTCTTGATGGAAAGTATTGTTGATCAGTGTGCATGCCTGTATCTGTCCTGCTAGCAAACACTGGCCTGCTCCATCCTGACAGCTCTGTTAAGTGAGTTCTCCAGCTCCAATAAGACCAGTAACATTGGCCTCAGTATGGAGTTCCACGGAAGCTGCAAACGCATCTTTCAGGTCTGTTCTTCAGTCCTAATTTCTATGAATCTGTCCTTTTTGTTAATATTTTGTGTATGTATATGTTAATGTTGATAAAATTATTTTAATTATATCAACAAATACATAACACAAACATACATATACATTTTATTAAAGGATTAGTTCACTTCCAGAATAAAAATGTCCTGGTAATTTACTCACCCCCATGTCATCCAAGATGTTCATGTCTTTCTTTCTTCAGTTGAAAAGTTAAGACTTTTGAGGAAAACATTCCAGGATTTTTATCCATATAGCGGACTTCAATGTTGAAGGTCCAAATAGCAGTTAAATGCAGCTTCAAAGAGCTCTACACGATCCCCAGCTGAGGGATACAAGTCTCATCTAGTGAAACGATCCGTAATTTTCTAAAAAAATAAAATTAAAAAATTAAAAAATTAAAGTATAGTGTTTAACCACAAATTCTCATCTGCAATGATTTCACTTTAAAATCATCGGACATCGTTGTTTTACCTTTTTTTTTTGTAAAGGGAATTTGAGTTTCTTTGCACATTCACTTTGTAAACACTGGATCGGTAATCATGTGTGCATGATTGCGTAATGTGTGAGGTCAAGCTACTGCAAGATGAGCATTTGTGGTTAAAGTATATGAATTTTTTTTTTTTTTTTTTTTTTAATGGCTGATTGTTTCGCTACATAAGACCTTTATTCCTCGTCTAGGATTGTGTAGAGCCGTTTGAAGCTGCACTGAAACTGCAATTTGGGTCCCATTGAAGTCCACTACATAGAGAAAAATCTTGGAATGGTTTTTCTCAAAAACCTTAATTTCTTTTCAACTGAAGAAAAAAAGACATAAACATCTTTGACATTGGGATGAGTAAATTATCAGGAAATGTTTATTCTGGAAGCGAACTAATCCTTTCATTTTTATTTGTTAATTTTAATAAATGTAGTTATTTTAGTAAATAGAAATGTTGCTTTGGCTACTATCTAAAATATATATTTTTAAAAATACTTTTTAAAACCTTTTTTTTATGGTTTAGTTTAGTTAATAAAAATAACAACCATGATCTGAAACATGTTGTAATCACAATGCATATATGCAGGATTATGTGATAATTGAGCAAACTATTGACATTTTAAAGAAAAAATTCTCAAATTTAATCGGAATTAATTTGAAACTTTTGAAACTGAATCTGGCAATTAGTACCAATACCTAGTGTTAGTTTGACTGCTTGTGCCTTTTATGATGAGAGTGTGTGTGTGTTGCAGGAGGATGATCTCATGCAGATTTTCATGCTCACTATGGAGGTCCTACAGGAGTTCAGTCGGAGGGAGAACCTCAACGCTCAAATGTCCTGTGTTTTCCAGCGCTACCTTGCGCTGGCCAATCAAGTGCTCAGTTGGAACTTTCTTCCACCTAATTATATCCTTTCACAAAAAGATTTTATTTACTTTTTTTTTGACTAAATTGTGAGGAAAGTAAAATGTAGACCGGACTTCCTGTGAGCACTAGGGAGCACTAGACCTGGACCGCAGCCATAAATGTTTTAGAGGCACAAGGGTTAAGAAAGAAAATTAACTGTGACTTATTTTTGGATTAATAATAGACAAGCTATAATGTGCTAATCATTCCTAACCTTCATAACATTTCTTACAAAATAATCGCGAACACAGAACCTGATCTAGGCATGTTTCTTGTTGCTCGTTAAAAAAAAAACATTGACCTTGTAGGTAACTTTTTCAGAGTGTACTTTCACCTGCTTAAAGCCACAAACTTTAAACCTCTCTGGAATTTGTATTCATAATCTAGATGAATTAGAAAGTTTGTCCCACAGTTAAATTGATTTGAATATATCTGCATACATTTCTAAAGGTTTTAAGGATCTTGTCTCTTCATAGTTTTGCTTGTGGCTTTGCATGTGTCATTATTTTTACTATTCGCATGTGTTAGTGTTAGTCCTAAATCATGAGCTGTGATTGATGGTGCTTGTGCGTCTGTGTGTGTTTTAGCTCTGTGAGGCGTTAATCCCACTCAGGCTGACTTTGTGTCTCTCTGTCTCTTTAAAGAGATCTGAGCTGGCGTCTGTGCCAACCAGGGTCACATATCACTTACAAAGGAGGCCTGTGCCAAGCCCTTATCATGCTCAATAAGTGTGCCTTTAAACACACAGCTCATTGAGTGCTGGGCTGGAATGTCGGCCAGCCATTTGTGCATTGATGTGTTTGCATTTCAAGTCATATTAATTGCCCACTGGGCGCTGGAGGGGTTCTTTGATACCAAGAACACATTTGTTAAGGACACAGTGAGTTTATTAGTGTTCTTTTTTTTAATTTGCATGAATGAGTAGTCAGTTAATCTGTTCTTTAATGTGTCTATGCTAGAGCCTATGTAAGACTTTTATTCACAGTACTCTAATTAAAGCACCAAATTAAATGCAAAATAAGTATATATTTTTGATAAACTCTATTTATATACAACATGCAAGTTGTTAAAATGTTGTTTTATTATAATTGTTAATTTAATGTTTATACACAAATGTCAAAAATGTTTTAATATTTTATTAAAGAAGTCTCAATTTTTTAAAATATTTTTACTATTCAAAATAACTGCTTTCTGTTTGAATATATTTTCATTACTCCAGTCACATGATCCTGCATAAATTCCTCTAATATTCTGATTTGCTGCTCAAAAAAACATTTATGTTGAAAACAGCCGAGTAGATTTTTTAGGTTTCTTTGATGAATAGAAAGTTCAGAAGAACAGCATTTATCTGAAATAGAAATCTTTTGTAACATTAAAAATGTCTTTATCATCACTTTTGATCAATTTAAAGCATCCTTGCTAAGTAATAGTATTAATTTCTATAGTTTCTTTCTCCCCCAAAAAATACTGCCTCCGAGCTTTCGAATGGTATAGTGTATAATGTTACAAAAGCTTTTTGTTTCAGATAAATGCTGATCTTTTGGTCTTTCTTTTTATCAAACAATCCTGAAAAAGATTATTCTTGAACAGCAAATCAGCAAATTAAAATGATTTCTGAAGGCTCAATTGACACTGAAGACTGCTGAATATTTAGCTTTGATCACATGAATAATTTACATCTTAAAATATATTAAAAAAATGTAATAATTAAAAAAAACAATTAATTTTAATTAATTTTAAATGTCTTTGCTGAATAAAACTATTCAGGTTTTTTTAACCAAAAAAAATCTTACTGACCCCAAACGTTTGTTTGATAGTGTATGTAAAATATTACATGTCACATTTATGTATTTTAATTATACATTAAATTAAATTATACATTATTATGTATTATAATTATAATTTTATTATTAGATATATTGGAACTGCAAACGTGACCCATCTTGTGTGTGTGTGTTTTAGTGTGTATTCCTGACAGCCGCTTAGACTCTTTTTCTCAAAGTGCCGCCATCTCTCAGTAGTCAAGGCCATGGCATGCGTGTCATCTGTCGGTGCCACACTCCCACCTAACGCATGTACATGTCATTTGTATGAATCCTAAACATGTGATTCCCCTCAATGTCTACAAGACTGCATGTCTGTCCATGGCCCTAGTGACCCCCGCGGCTGGTTGTGGCCAGGATTTGAGCCAGTCAGGTGCTCTGAATGGTAGAGCAAGATGATAGGCGGCTGTGTGCCACCGCTCATTTCTAACAAACAGGCACACATGCTCAAGTGGAACAGCACTTTGTAAGACTACTGTCCTGGGCCTGACAACAGGGGAGGAGGACATTCCTGGGGTGTGAGGGGAATCTTAAGAGGGAGGATGTGACACTCAGGCTTCCTAATAGACTTGGATCCCATCTCTGTTCTCTGGCTCTAGCCAGCTCTCAGCGCTTTCATAATCATTATGTTCACTGAATGCCTTCTGATTGATTCAGTCTGCAGTCCTGAGCTCAACACACAATGTCCTTAGCTCACATTCAGCTACGACTTCATAACACTCCATTTACTTCTTAAACTTAGTGTCCACTTTTGATTTGTAGCCAATATATCAACCAGGGTGTCATTAATGCAAATATACTTATATTCGTTTTTTTTTGGGTTGAGGAAAGAGCATCTTGCAGATTCAGACCAGTTCCAACTTAATTATGCTGCTGAATTGTGCGATCACCAGCTTGTTGCAGTGGCTGCCGTGGATTTTTTTTTCCTTGTGTGGAAACTGGAAATTTGTTTTGTTGTGGTACACATTCAAATTATGCTATTGTTATGCCATAGTAGTTATTGTTTTAAGTTGTCTTTATTTACGTATGTGCTCTTGGGGGTAATCTGAGTAGTAAGATACTATATTACTTTCTAGTAACAGTGTTATTAACTTTTAGGGCCCCATGATTTCCGCGATGTGGAAAAAGCGAACAGAATCACGGAATCCAGTCATAAAAATGGAATTTGCTGTATAACACGGAATGTCAGGAATTTTTATGAATAAATCAAAAAGTAGGTCAGTACACTTAAATTAAATTGACTTGTGTCTGTGAATATTAGGCTGCAAAAATACTATTTAAACATGCTGCTTGTTTCTGTGTGAGTGAATAGCACAGACATGATGCTTGCGTGTTTTCAGCATCTGCCGCCTCAATATACTAGTACATAAACGCATAAAGATATTCTTTTTAACCGCTCTGAGATTCACTTCATGAGAATTTTGTTTCTTTTGAGAATAACTTTTATCATATCATATACAAACAGAAACTTGAAGGTCTTCTCTGCTACCCATCAAAATAAAAGTTAGGTTTAACTTGAAGAAACTGACTAAAATACATTCAATGTAATGATAGTACTAATACAAATAAAATTGTGAAATGTTCATCAAAAAAGTTATTTACAAAAAATGTATTTTAAAATGTAAATGCACAACATAAGTATTTAAAAAAAATGAAATGAAATAATAAATTCATAAAATCTATTAATTAGACATGCTTTTGATTTATTAAAATTTACTGAAACCATTGAAATGGAATCCGAAAAATTTGGAAAAATTAAATTAAAAAAAAACTGATTTCATAGGGCCTTAGAAATGTCATTTTTATTAAACTTGCTTTAGACATGCTTTTTGATTTTTTTGATTGGTTTTTATTTAACCATTAAAACAGAATCTAAACAATTAAATGGAATTTGAGGGAAAAATAAAACTGATTTAGGAAAAAATAAAACATTACTTTTAAAAGGTTACTGAATCGAATCACTGTTCAGTATATCAAAACTAATTTACAGAAATGGCTTTTAAAGGGTTTATCGGCATTGTCAGCAAGTTGATATGATTCTTTATGGTCTTAATGAAAAGTCTATAACATACATTGGTAACATTTTCTCAATGGTAGTGTAAAACAACACCCTTTTTAAATTGTCAAAAACAGCTCTGTTCACAGCAAGCCGTTTTTATGCATGTTCTCTTAAATGCTAATGAGCTCTTCTCACTTAAAGTCCCCCTGAAATCAAAATTAAAGTTTTTTGGCTTTTAGTATGAATATATTAGCCTTAAGATTATCTATAGTCTAGTGTGCTTCAAAACAACGACAAAATTCGCGTTTACAAGATATGGGCATTCAAAATTTACAGTCTCGTCACTTCCGCCAATATGAATCAACGATTTTGATGATATCACCGTGCACTTCAGTTTCTCATCAAACGTTCTGTCCAATCAAATGCTCTCTAGAGTCCGTAGTGTCCCGCCCCCTACACAGAGACGCAATACACGGAGCAGATCATATGCGCTCATATGTGCGATCGGCGTGTATTAAACTACACAGCCTCAGCATGATTATGATCACTATTTTGTTTTAGCAAGAGTTTCATATTGAATCTGTGGGATAATTTATTAGACTGTGGCTGTCATAAGCTACAAATGCGGCTTTACCGAGCTCACGGCTCTGGCCCAGCAGATATTAATGGAACGCTATTGGCTCTTCAAAATAAGTGGGCGGGGCTGGGCGATATGTTTTTGTTTCAGTTAAAAGTACGTCACCACATAGAATAACGCTGCGTGTTTCAAGGCACTTCAGTGGACCTTTAACCCCTCTTTTCCGTGGGGTGACGAGTAGTTCTCTCTGAGACTGTACACTTTAGCCACAGAATTTGCTATCACATTATTAGGAAAGTCAATTTGCAAAGATTAATTAAAAAAAAAACTTTATACTCACTTCTTCTGTAGGTGAAGCTGGATCACGAATGATTTGCATGAACATAAACGCATTTATGTAGATTGGGCAACATTCCCTTCAAAAACAAGTAACGTTAATCTTCTGCATCTTAAGCGGCTCAGATGTCGGAAGCAAATGATGACTGTTATGTTCATTATTACATCCAACAACAAAACGCCTCAGTCGCTTAGGAGACATTCTTGTCTACTCCAGCATCAAAACAATGGCGGACAGTTTACTGCTTACTCAGGGCAGTTCAATGCTAAAATGGCACTGTCAGTCAACAAGTCGTGGGAGCGGCCTTGGTCTGTGTGACGTCACAGCCAAGAATCTGAGAATGACTTGATCTGAGAAAGGAGTTATGATTTATATGGATTAAAAAAATTACACTGGGTGGATTTTTATCATTATAGGGTGGTTGTGTACACACACTGCCAACACACTTTTATGTTCAAACAACATGTAAAAGTGAATTTTGCATCATGATCCTCTTTTAAACAGATGGAAATCAGTAGTTTGTTAATATAATTGATTCGCTGACAACTCAAGCATTCACACCCCTGCCTTGTTGTAAATCATATTAAATGATTAGAAACTACTGTCTTGAGTATCACATCTCCATATACACTACGCCTTCTGTATTTAATGTCCTATCAGTGTGTATGGCTCTGTATTCACCTGGTGAACTTATATGACCCTCCATTCTCTCTCTCGCCTCAGTCACAACATGAGTCTGTCTCCTAAAGCCAGCATGTCAGACTTTGTCTCCATCATGGCTTCTTGTACTTTCTCTCACATGTGGCAACACCTCAAGTGCAGCACAGATAAATGTTAAATCTTTCCAACTGGAAGACCATGTATGTGTTTTTATGTGAATATTCTGAGTGTTCGTTTGAAAGCGAAGGAACTATGTTAATGTTAGTTCAAATGATTGTAAATGTTCAGGACAGTCTGAACCCCACCTTTTTTCCAGGAGTTTTTACTGTCAAGACTCAAAATTGGCTGGTCATAGATTCACTACTGTTCAAATATTGTGGCCTTTAATTTTTAAATAAATTTGTGAAAGAACAACCCAGGAATTTTTTGTTTAGTGAAAAAGAACAACCCAGTATTTTTGTTTTGTTTTTGGGAAGCCTTTCTCTGCAAGCTTGTGAAAAAAAGAGCCGCTCAGATTTTACTTCCCCCGTGACGTAGTTAGGGGATCTTATTATAATATTACCACCACTTAATCTGCATGATTCCACCCACGGTGCCACCATTGTGTTTTCGCAAACGACAACGCTGTACCAGTTCTAACGTCATGGCAAAAGTTCAAGCAAGGCATGCCAGCTGTTCTGTCGTTGGCTGCACAGAACACTATTTAGAACACTATTCAGTCCCAGCCTCAGAGGAGACAAGAGAGCAGTGGATTTTCTTATTTATTTACAGTATATAAATCATTGATATAATTAAATGTTTTTGTAGCTTATGTGTGTTTTTAACGTAAACTTGTGTGTATTTGACAGTTTAAGTGCAATAAGACATGAAAGATAACTTGGTTTAGTACTTACTTGCAGTGTTGCCAAGTCTGCGTTTTAATATTGTTTCTGCAGGTTAACGTAATATTTAGCCCTTAGAAATTAGGGGTGGGAATCTTCAGGCACTTCACGGTCCGATTCCGATTCTAGGAGTCATGATCTGATTCCAAAACGATTCCTCATCTAAATTTTTTTTTTCCAATAAATTTTTCTGCTGTGCAAATACATCTTTACAACTTTACATTTTCTCTTTATGTCAGTACTGCCATCTTAAAAGTAGGGGTGTAAATCACCACTGGTTTCACTTCAAATTCACTTTAGTTACGATTTTCATTAATAACTAAAATATCACGATGCGTCACATTCTCAGTTTTCAATATTAATGTACATGGCTACATTTTTATATACATTTTATATCAGATTTATTTTGTGCAAAATATACTTGATTTTTTTATTAAATGAGCAAGCTACTTTTTAAAACAATTACTTATTTAAAGTAAGTGTTCTTTAAGTTAAAGCTGTCAGCTTTAACAGGCTGCATTCAAACTAATGTACAGATCTATTTCGATATATAAGATGTTTTTAGAATCGTGATGCATCGGAGAATCAGTTTTTCCCCCACCCCTTCTTGGAATGCCAATTTTACCAGGGGAATCCCGCTAAAAAAAAATGTATTTTACCCACATACAAAAGGGCATCTTTGGTTGTTGTGTAACGTCTCGCATCTTGAGACTGCTGCTTTCTCTGCTGTTTTATTGAACTCAGTCTAGCTGTATTTAAATGTGATAATGTCCTTTGTGAACATCCCTAAGACTCTCATCAGGTAAACGTAACCCTACATCAGCTCAGCGTTACAACGCTTTCTTGAGACCAACAAGCCGATTTCTGAGTTTGTCGTGTGTTTCGTGTCTTTAACAGCTGGGACGAGGGCTGGTGGAAACGAGTCATGTGCGTTTGTGAGTAAGCCCGGGTTGGGTTTCAGTAGGTCATATCTTTAGTCACCCTCCCAGTTTTTCATACGCTCGCACACTTTTCCAGCTATGGCTCCAAGTGACATTAAATGACCGGCTGGTTTATCCCCTGCACCCCATCCATCCGTCAGTCAGTCTCTCCCTGCTGCGCTCATGTGGCAGGCTGCTATCAACCCGCTGGTGGTCAACACACAAGCTCTAGCCGCTCTCCCTCAAGGCCCGTTCTCTCCTCAACACAGGTCACTCAGAGTTCTGCCGGCCCCTTGCTATTTTTAAGAGGCCGTAAAGTCAGGTCTCCTCAGGACGGACAGAGGCAGAGGGGGTGTAACACTCCAGCACACTCATTCTAGTTTGGCACCTGGCAGTTTCTGGTGTCTTAGTAAATGCATCGGTGAGTCGCCACGTAATTTCCTTTGACATATATGGCTGTACATGGCCGACGTGAGCAGATACTGTAATGTTGGTGTGTGTGTGAATGAGAGAGCGCTCGCATTTGTCTGCTGGGAGTGACTGTGGGTCCGGCCCAGAGGAATGCGTGGCCTTTGCCGGTAACTGGCTTTGATCAGACATTCCTGTGGGAGCCTTTTCTCTCTCTCTCCCTCCCTGCCTCTCGCTCTTTTTGTCGTTCCCGTTTTTTTTTTTCTTCATCCCTTTTCCCAGTGGGCTACATATGGAAGGGGGGAGATTTTGAGGTAAACATTCAGTGGGAGGGGACAGCGCAATTGAACAGTAGTAACGGTGCCGCTGAAGAAGAGCGATAGAGAAGGAGCTGCAGAAAGCAGATGCTGGGAATTCACTGCAGCAATTTTCCACACTCTTCTTAGTGCTAGAGAGAAGTGACAGAAAGAAACCGGAGTTAGAAACGTCTTTTCTTTATTCTTTATGCTTCTGTTATTGCCCTTAACTGAGGTGTCACTGGGGAGGCACTACATTGCCATGTTCGAAGCGACTCAGAATGTCATGCTCAAGCCAACCGAGACCTGGAGGGAAACTCTTCTAGACCACAGAGTCATGGACCTTTTCTTCACTGTGAGTACCAACTTATACATTTATTCTGTCTGAGGTTTTTTTCTCAACCTCCTGCCTGAAAACGGCAGTTTACTCCTTTTTCTTTTCTTCACGTTCAGTACCTGTGTCCTCTCGTTCTCTGTTTACTCTTCTTATGTTCTCTCTTCCTGCTTTTCTTCTTTGAAATAATTGTCTCCAAGTTATCAATATTTAATAGGTACAGAAATATCTATAAGGCATGTTTTAGAAGAAGTGAGCTGCAGTTTTGTTGCAGTGTGTAAACACTGATTATTATGTGTTGCCTTAGAAGCAGTGGTCAAAGGTGGAGGATTCTAGTGTGATGATTTAAGAAAAAAAATAAAAATGTAAAATATACAAAAAAAACTACCACATTTATTTAGTATATAGTATATTTTGCTTATAAATAAATACACAGTTCTGTTCAAAAGTTCAGTACGGATCAGTACGATTTTTAATGTTTTTATAACAAAGTTTCTTATGCTCATCAAGGCAGCGTTTATTTGATTTAAAAAAACAGAAAAAAATTAATATTGTGAATTAATATTACGATAAAATAAAGTTTTTCGATTTTAATATACATTACATTCTAATTTATTGCTGTAATCAAAGCTGAATTTTCAGCATCATTACTTTAGTCTTTAGTGTGACACGATCCTTCAGAAATTATTCTAATATGCTGATTTATTATCAATGCTGAAAACAGTTGTGCTGTGTTGTTGATACTTTTTATGGATTTTTTGATGAATAAAAAGAACAGCGTGAATATTAAAGAACAGCATTTATTTAAAATAGAAACCTTTTCTAACTATGTACACTACAATTCAAAAAGTTTGGATTTTATTCTTTCTTTTTTATGTTGAAAGAAATTAATACTTTTATTCAGCAAGGATGTGTTAAATTGATAAAGTGATAACAAAGACTTAAATAAAAAATATTTGCCAGCACAACTGTTGCCAACATTGATAATTCTAATAATAAATCAGCATATTAGAATGATTTCTGAAGGATCATGTGACACTGAAGACCCGAGTAATGGCTGATGCATCACAGGAACAAATTATATATTAAAGTATATTAAAATAGAAACCATTATTATATATTGTAATAACATTTCACAATATTACTGTTTTTTTCAAATAAATATAAATGCAGCCATGATGAGCATAAGAGACTAAGTCTTACTGATCCCAAACTTTGCAGTGTATAAGAACAAAATAAAGCTTTGGGGTCAGTAATTTTTTTTATGCTTTTGAAAAGTCTCTTGTGCTTATTAGAAATGCACTAAAGACTATAATATTATGAAATGATTACATCAGTGAAAATTACTTTTTCAGGAATTTTTGAGGAATAGAAAACCGTTTTTGCAAAAAAAAATGTTTTGTAACACTATAAATGTTTTTGCTGTCACTCATGATCAATTTAATTCATCCTTGATTAATATACATTTTTTTATTTGTTTTTTTTTTGTTTGTTTTTTTAAAAAAGCCTTACTGACCCCAAACGGTAGATTATATAATATATAACACTTTCAGCAGTCATGTAATCACGTGAACTTGCACTTTATTTCTGAAACCAAATCTGTGGGTGACACAACTGTCCCAGAGCAAACCATTTTCCAACTGTGAAATTTGTCTTACGGTTGCTCACAGCAATGATGACAACATTACAAGGAAAAATGTTAGGTAATAAGGTAATAAATAATTGTCTTTCTCCACTGAATGATAATTAGGTATGCATTTGTACAAATTCAGTGCTGTCAGAAATGAACTGAGAAGCAAATCTATCATAAGCAATATCATATATCGTAATTATCCACAGGCTCATTTGTTGTCAATGTTCAGTCTTAGACAGCTGAATAAAGCTTTTCTTTTTCTTGTCACTATTGTTTGATTAGTATTCCATAATTTGTGACCTTGGACCACAAAACCAGTGGTATGGGTTTAAGTGATTGATTTTTCTTGTATGCCAAAAATCATTAGAATATTAGGTAAAGATAATAGTTCATAAAGATATTTTGTAAAATTTCATTGTTTGTTTAGTAATATGCATTGCTCAGAACTTCATTTTAAAGGCGATTTTCTCAATATTTAGATTTTTTTTTGTACCCTCAATTTGCAGATTTACAAATGGTTGTATCTCGACCAAATATTGTTCTATTCTAACAAACCTTACATCAACATACAACAGCTTGCTTATTCAACTTTATGGCTGGTTTTGTGGTCCAGGGTCACATTTGATCTAATAAGGTCCCCTGTTAAATAAAATAATTTCATTCCATGTGCTCTATATTAAAACAGTGTAAATTTTAGACTCTGTTTTCCCCCAAAAAATCATGTGGTGTTGTGCGTGTATTCTGCATAGCACACCTTCCTGTCATTAGAAATCCAGTCTAATGGCTCATTACGTCTCTCAGAACTAAATCCTGCGAGGCTCAGGTTGTGATGTGTGGAACAATTCTGTCAGGTTACCCTCGGCATCAGTGATGCAGATGCCAAATACCGTTCCGCTCTTTCTCCATTACCATTACATGCTCTTCCTGAGGCATCTGCTGCCAAATAATGCTTTACTTTCCACCATCAGTCTTGGGTGGCTTCTACGTCCAGATTAGACGTTACTTTCCTTCACTCCGCTGCTCAGGAATGACTCTACAAGGTGCCAGTATGCTGCTTTATCGTTCACGCCTCTTTTCTGAGAGGAGGCTGCAAACTGGCGACAAACTGTGCTGTTGTCATAACAAGGGTCAGTCTGTTGACCTTGAGGTCAGGGGCTGTTCAAACATAAGTGTCTCATTTGTCTTTTCTGGGATTTGCTCTTGGGGGTTATACGCAGTGTCTAGACCATGACTCTGAAAGAGTGTAACATTTAATTTAGGATTGTTTAAGAGTTCAGTGAAGTCTCTTAGATGCGGAGCCTGATGTTGTGTGGATCATGTGAAATTTAGTGGTATTTGCAGTGGGTGGTGGGAGTGTTTTTGTTAAGGGATGAAGAGTGGTCAGCTGTCACACCCTCTGTGCGTCTTTACGAGTTTCCTTGTAGCTGTGTGTGGTGCGCTCGTTGTTTTTTCTATGCCCAGGCCAGGGGGATCTGTGTGTGTAAGGGTGAGTTATTGAACGGGAGGGTGAGTTTGCGTGTGTCGACCTGTCAGCGGTGTCTGTGTCTGTGTGTGTGTGTGTGTGTGTGTGTGTAGGCTTGTCAGCTGTTGGTCTTCACTTCTCAGCTGTGCCCTGAACAGACGAGGGGGCGTCCAGACACGCGCTACCAGGGTCAGAGGTGACTAGAGATGAGCTGCAGGATTAGACTCTGAACCCTGGATTCAAAGCCCCTGTTAACAGCCTCCAATCCTCCCTCAAGTGGTCTGAGGAGGGGGCGAGCCATCCATCTAAAGAGGAACGGTCTCTCAGCCTCTTTGATTGCTTTTCGGAGGGTTAGAAACGAGAAAATGAAGCGTAACTTAAAATAAATCTCATATTCTCATCGCACCTAATAAAGCCGTGGCTGCGCTAACATTTTCCTACTGGCCAAACCGACTGAAGGGTGTTTTTGTTTGTGGTTTTAGTTTAGGTTTGTTCTTACACCCTCCGTCTTCACATACTCACTCATTTAGTGACAAACAGTCACATTTTTATACATCCATAAAATGGGTGAAATGCAGAAAACATGTCTGGGTCACAATTCAAAGAAAAACAGAAAAAAAAAAAAACATTTTGCTTAACCGAAAATAGATTATAATTTAGGACCCTTAAGACTTTGCATTGTGACATTTTTTTTTCAAAACAGTCGAGCACATTTCTTCAGAAATTCTTATTACAATGTGTCCAGACATTTAACTTTTTTTGCTTTTTTAGTCATGATTCTCGTTGCAGAGTTCTTTATTATACAAAGTTAATATATATATATAATTTATTTGTATTAGTAATTTTAATATTTATTGTATATTTCTGCATTTCAGAATTGAAATGATATTTTATCTGTTTATTTACTGGATAATGTGTTCTTTATTCAAAACAACTGTTTCTTTGTGTATTTATTTAATGTTTTTCTCGGTTTCTTTATTCTTTATGTGTATTTTTGTTTGTATATCTTATAATTTTGTATTTTGAGGTGCAGTATGATAGTGATTCATATTATATTGTCATTACTGTTATTTTATTATAAAAAAAATAACTTCATACACATAGAGTCAAAAGTTTTTTGGACAGTAAGATTTTTAATGTTTTTTTTTAAAGACTCATCTGCTCACCAAGCCTGCATTTATTTGACCCAAAATACAGCAAAAGCAGTAATATTGTGAAATATTTCTACCATTTAAAATGCTTTCTATTTAAATATATTTTCAAATATAATTTATTGCTGTGATTAAAACTAAATTTTCAGCATCATTTTTATAGAAGTTAGTTTTATTTAGCAAGGATGCTTTAAATTGATCAAAAGTGATGATAAAGACATTTATAATGTTACAGTAGATTTCTATTTTAGATAAATGCTGTTCTTTTGAACTTTCTATTCATCAAAGAAACCTGAAAAAATTATACTCGACTGTTTTCAACATAATAATAATAATAAATGTGTTTGTTTTTTTTTAGCAGCAAATCAGAATATTAGAATGATTTCTGAAGGATCATGTGACTGCTGAAATGAAGCAAAAATTCAGCTTTGAAAACACAGGAATAAATTACATTTTAAAGTATATTCAAATAGAAAATAGTTATTTTAAATAATACAAATATTTTGTAATAACAATTGTACTGTGTTTGCTGTATTTTGGATCAAATAAATGAAGGCTTGGTAAGCAGAAGAAACTTTTTTTTTTTTTTTTTTTTTTTAAACATTAAAAATCTTACTGTCCAAACTTTTGACTGGAACATAGACTATAATGTTTTTTTTGTTTGTTTTTTTGAGAATAGGATGTGAATTTATCTATTTGTTTGAGAATGAGGTGATTTTAATAAAAGATTTCATTAAAAATGTATTTTCCATTTCAATATTTTTTGCATTGCAGCAATTAGAAACAGAAAAGATTTTAATTGATCTCTTTATTTATTTGAGAATGAGATGTCACAATATATTTTTTTTATTTTTTTGTATTATATTTATATATTTCTTCTTTAAAGACATTTCTTTTTTTAGTATATGTTCTTTCTTTTAAAATTTCACATTTTGGTCTCACGTGTTTAGCGCTAAGCAAAGTTTTAGAAGCTGAGATCAGATTGTGACTCAGAGCATGTGCGGGGTTTGTTTATGGTATAAACACAATCAGAGCTTGTTATGGCACTTTGAATATAACGCTGTCATGAGGTGATTGATAGTGGCCTCTGATTTTGTAACAGGATCTGAACAAACTGAATGTGACTGCGGCAATGAGCGATGAGAATAGAAAGCAAGAGAGGGTCTAATCCTCCCCGTGGACACACACAAGGCTTTGTCTTTTCTCTATTAATAGGTCTCCCTGTGTCGCTTTTCTCTCTCGTATTCATTTCGGAGAGCTACCTTGTCTTGTTTTGATTTAGACGCCCCCCTCGCTCCCTGCCAGACTCTAACTATAGTCGGACTCAAGGCGATTGGCATAGTTCGCATGGCGTGGATGTTCTTCAGCGCAGCTGTTTGTACAGAGCATGCTGCTCACAGAGTGTTGGCCTTCTACTCTCTTTCTTCTCTTTCTCTCTTTCCCTATCCAGTTCTCTCTCTCTCATCTGCCCCCCACACCCCTCCTCTCTCTCTTTCTCTCTTTCGCTTTCTCTCTCCCTCCCTCTCTTCTTCAGCTCAGAAGATGATTTCACACCGCTCTAGCAGACAGGGCTGCGCTATAGTGTTTTAACTTTGCCCAGCGGCTGATGTTCATCCGTGTATCTGAGGTGGTATGTGTTGGAGAAATGCCGCTTTAGGTTCGTCCACGGTCTTCCAGATCGTTCAGAGGGCTCCGTCCAACTCCGTGCACCTCTTCGCACAGCATCTCCGCCAGGACGTCTGGCGAACAGACGAGCGAGAGTAAGATTCCAGGGATTTAGGAAAGAAAAAGAGCAAAGGAGTGTGCCAAACAGCCACATGTGCTGGAGACTCGAGTCGGTCTGCTCAGAAACGTTTACCCATCTCTTCGGCCATGTAGCGCTCTGTTTTTCGACCGCTCGTCCTCGTGATCGCACCGGACTGGATTGAGAAGCCGATCTGATTGATTGGCTTGGGTTGTGGCAGTCAGGTGTTTTTATCCGTGGTAGTTTTGCCATTGGCGAAGGTGAGGGGTATTCCACAATTTTCCTCCGTTCGTTATTCCACTGAGCAGAAGGTTTCAGAGACTTGCGTGTGATGAGAAATCGAAGACAGACCCGCGTATCTGTGCGTAAGAGAGAGCAGAAGAAAAAGCGGAGGAGGAGGAGAGAGAAAGTATGTTTTTGTATGTCAATGAGAGAGGCTTTTCTCTGTGATTCAGGGAGACTGTGTGTGAGCTCCCCAGCCCGTGTGTTTTGTCAGCTGCCCACGGGCCGGTCTGCAGTTCCTCCTGGACTCTTTGAGGGGGCCTGTCTGGTTTTAACACTGTAGAGTATACCTAGCCACATTTACAGTCTCACGAACCTCCACTGCTTCTGCTCGCTCATGCGTCTCTTATGTCTCCTGAGAAGTAGGGTTTCAATCTGTTGGTGAGCTGCGCTCATGTCGGTTTTGAGAGTTGATCGTTAGGTTCGTTTTAGGATTAATCATTGTCAGTTAGTCATTGTAGGTATGCATTTTGGCATTAGAATCAACTCTTAGAGTTCATAGGAAAGTCGACGATCTGGCATCTGGCTTGCACCGTTTATGCTTTTGAAAATAGGATTTGTGTAATGAGTCAGAAATGACTTGTTTTTGTCTCTGTCTTGTCTCTGTAGGTGCACAGGAAGATCAGAGAGGACTCGGACATGGCGCAGGATTCCCTTCAGTGCCTGGCCCAGCTGGCCTCCATGCATGGCCCCATCTTTCCTGATGAGAGCGCTCAGGTGACCTACCTGGCCCACCTGGTGGAGGGATTGCTCAACATGATCAATGGGTGCGTTTCTCTGAAACCTTCAGTCATGTACTGCACTGCACGCATGATATGCTTGTCACTCACAAATGTGTTATTTTGTGTTTAGATAACTGCATTTTATCAACCTAGTCTAGGTCACATTTCACCCCACAATGATTATAAATAACCAAATACCTTGCTTTTTGTATTATTTTAGGATCAGTAATGAAATTTTACAGTGGTGCAAAACACATTAATGATCTTAAACATTTTACTTAAAGAGAATTAAGCCTGTCAAAAGTTTTTGAACATTTTTAATGTTTTTTTTAAAGGTCTCTATTTCTCACCAAACCTGCATTTATTTAATCCAAAGTACAGCAAAAGCAGTAATATTGTGAAATATTTTTGCTATTTAAAATAACCGTTTTCTATTTGAATATATTTTAAAATGTAGTTTATTCCTGTGATCAAAGCTTTATTTTCAGCACCATTACTCCAGTCTTTAGTGTCACATGATTCTTCAGAAGTCATCCTAATATGCTGATTTAATGTTCAAGAAACATTTGTATTATTATTATCAATATTTCAAACAATTAAGGAATTTTTTTGAGGATTCTAATAGAAAGATCAGAAGATCTGCATTTATCTGAAATAAAAAGCTTTTATAACATTATACACTATACCATTTAAAAGCTTTTTTTGGGGGGGGGAAAGAGATTATAGAAATAAATACTTTCATTTAGCAGGGATGCTTTAAATTTGATCAAGTGATGATAAAGACATTTATAATGTTACAAAAGATTTCTATTTCAGATAAATGCTGTTCCTCTGAACTTTCTATTCATCAAAGAAACCTGAAAAAAATTCTACTACTGTTTTCAACATAATAATACATTTAGAATTTTATTTAAAATTTTGAGCAGCAAATTAGTATATTATAATGATTTTTGAAGGATCATGTGACTGGAGTAATGATGCTAAAATGTCAGCTTTGAAATCACAGAAAAAAAAGTAAATTTTAAAATGTATTCAAATAGAAAACAGTTATTTTAAATAGCAAATATATTTTAAAATTTATTTTACAAAGTGTTTTTTTTTTTTCGAGTATGGCTCAGAAAAAAATCACAAAAATCAGGACAAATCACAAAACTACTGCGCCAATATGGGCAGCAAAAAGCCCTTTAAGTGTGTGGATAAATAAAATACTTAATAATAAATGATAAATATTTCATTATTTTCTCCATTTATGTCTATAGAATTAAGTAAATACTATGGTTAAGTTTAATTTACTAAAAATAAATGGAGAAATGTGTGCCCATAACAGCCTCTTGAAAATCTTTTCCAGGAGCCAGATATGATCTATTAATAAAGTTAATTTTTCACACTGTTGTACAACAAGCATTGGCGGAGTTGTGTGTTGGTACTTGCATTGTAAATGCTCTGTAATGCCTATAAAGATGGAAGGATGTCTCTGCAGCTTTAAATAACACACACATTCTCTCATACACTGCTGTTTGGAATTTGAGAACAAGTAGGCGTAGTGAGTCGGGGTCTCTCTCTCCCCACTCCTCCCTCTCTCTGTCTCTGCCATTCTGTAATCACCTATTCCTGGAGCATTTTTCCAGTTGCATCATCGGAAAACCATGCGGCAGGTCCGCCAATCTGCCGTGATTGAACTCTTCTGCTTACAATTTAAATCCATCTGATATGGGTTAGAGCCGCAGTTGGGAGCATTAAGAAAGGCAGACCTCGAGTGCTCTCTGAGAGCTAAAGAGGGAAAAAACACTCGTGTTCCCAGAATCCAGGTAGTGTGCCAGCAGAACAGCAGTTTGGTGTTGTGCTTGAAATCTTTGTCTCCCTTTACAACAGCTGAGGCGTTTGTGCTTGCAGACAAATATTTTCAAGGGAACTAAACTGTAAATGTTGAAGTCCAGTGGATAAACATTTAGACTGTACCATACGTGCCCAGTTTACTCTGCATCATTGCAGGTTCATACAGAATCTCATGCCACCAGATGAGAGAACAATGATGGAGTTTGCTTGTGGAATGATCCTGCGCCTGTTATGTTCATAACTGTCTTTTGTCCTCTGACAGGATTGAGATTGAAGACTCTGAAGCTGTAGGCATCTCCAACATCATCAGTAACCTCATCAGCACATTTCCCCGTAGCGTTCTGACAGCGCTCCCGAACGAGCTCTTTGCCTCTTTTATTAACTGCCTCACACTGCTCACGTGTTCGTTTGGTCGCAGCGCCGCCCTGGAGGAGGTGGTGAGTACTGCATTTGTACCACAACAGACCACAACCACACTTTACAGAGTCGCCGAGGTCTATGAATGTCAGACTAGTTACATTTTTTTTTTTTTTTTTTTTTTTATGGAGAGAAAACTGCTCTGTTGCAGCAGACGTTTTATTGTGCTTAATGGAAAAATAAAACCATTAAACCAGGGTGTACTTTTTCGCACCCACATTTAGAACAGGGCACTGATCTCCTGATTTGATTCCATTCAAATTCTCAAGTTATTTATTTATTTTTAAAATTAATTAAAATTAAAAAGTATTCAGTAAATATAGGACACACTAAAATTGGAGAGTTTTTAAAAAAGGAGTGGCAAGCAGTTGTAGAGTTTAGAGCGTGTAATATAGAAAAAAGGGTCATGTGCCATGATTATGATAAAGTCACTTATGTCTCTTTTTCTCTAGCTGGATAAGGATGACATGGTGTACATGGAAGCATATGATAAGCTGTTAGAGTCCTGGTTGACGCTGGTGCAGGAGGATGAACACTTCCCTCGGGGCTGCTTCGTCCAGCCGGCCGTGCAGGTCTTTAACTCCTACATCCAGTGTCACCTCGCAGCTCCCGACGGCACAAGAAACCTGGTCAGAACAACTGCGTTTATTCACCTTCACATCCAAACACATCTTTCTCACCATGTTAAATCTGATCTGTTAACATTGTCAAAATGTCTCTGGCTTTCCAATTTGCTGGTAATTTGTTGCTTTTGTTGAATTTTTTTTTTGTTGACTTTGTGGTTTGCTTTTCATCTTAATTAAAACGGAAAAGCATGAAGCACAACAAATGTCTAAAACAGTTTTCCTTCAAAGAATCTTCTGCCAGAGTAACAGACGCTCCAGCATATGGTTTCAGTCATATGCATTATTTGTCTTTTTTAGACTGCAAACGGTGTCGCTTCTCATGAAGAGGAAGAAATAAATGAATTACAGGAGGATGACAGAGAGCTTTTCTCAGATCAGCTGGCCAGTATCGGCATGTTGGGCCGCATCGCTGCAGACCATTGTATACCTCTGCTCACAGGGTACAGACACACAATCCACTTCAGAGAAACCGCTGTAATGAACAACCACTCTGAGCCTTACATTTGTCATCTGTCTTCAGTTTGTTGGAGGACCGAGTCACACGGCTTCACGGGCAACTCCAGAGACACCAACAGCACCTCATGGCCTCTGCAGACCCAGGCACGGTGGACCGGAAAGTTTTAGATGATCTTTACGAAGACATTCATTGGCTCATATTAGTGTCAGGTCTGTGTAATTTACTCCCCCCTCATTTTCACTCACAAATACAGAACATTTACCTCTTACGTCTGTGGAGGTTTCCATTCATCTGGACTTTATTTTATATTATCATTTGGAGGCCTTTTACCACTCAGTCAAGTTGCTTTTTGTCGCTGTATTAAAGTATTTGGTATTTTAACAGGTTACCTCTTGGCTGATGACCCTCAGGGTGAAACGCCATTGATACCTTCAGAAGTGATGGAGTACTCTATCAAACACTCGACTGAGGTGGATATCAACACTACACTGCAACTGCTCGGCTCCCCTGGAGAGAAGGCCACCTCCATCCCAGGATGCAACAGGACAGACTCAGTTATCAGGTAAAGAGCCTCACAGTATACATGTGGCAGTGTGTCACTACTCTAAAGAAGATTCAAGTTTACTAGTAGTTTGTAGGTGTGGGAATTATCACATGATTTCCTTTTCATTCACATTTTCATGCAGTATCTTCCAGTTTTATTGTTTGTTTTCCTTTTTTTACGACACTTACAATGAGACCAGATGCTTTCAAGCTGATTTTGTGGATTGTGCTATGATATAGACACCCTTGATGACTTTTGACACACTTTTTAATACATGTGCCAGATTTCAGTTTATTAGAAGAAACTAACTTGTACAATATGTATTGTTAGGTTTTTTCTTCTGCTCTTTTATCAACACATTTAGTAAATAAGTGCTGTGCAATAAACACATTTAAATGCTGTTCTTTTGAACTTTTTTCATGAAAGAATCCTAAAAAAAAATACTGCGAAAAACAGTTTCCAGAAAGTTATGAGCACAACTGTTTTGATCATTGATAATAAATGTTTCTTGAGCAGCAAATCACCATATTAAAATGATTTCTGAAGCATCATGCGACACTGAAGACTGGAGTAACAGCTGCTGAAAATTCAGCTTTGCATCACAGGAATAAATTACATCGTAAGATTTATTAAAATAGAAATCAGATATTTTAAAATGTAAAAATGTTACAATATTATTTTTTCCTGTATTTTTGGTCAAATAAATACTGCCTTAATGAGCAAAAGAGACTTCTTTCAGAAATATTTTAAATGGATAAAAAAAATGGAAATTCTGTCATTAATTACTCACCGTCATGTCGTTCCAAACCCGAAAGACCTTCATTCATCTTCAGAACACAAAATAAGATTTTTTTGATGAAATCCAAGATCTTTATGACCCTCCATAGATGGCAACACAACTGACATGTTCAAGGCCCAGAAAGGTAGTAAGGATACTGTTAAAATAGTCCATGTGACATCAGAAGTTTAAATGTAATGTTATCATTAAATAATTGTAATGTTATCATTGAATTTTTTTTTTTTTTGTGCTTCATAACAATATGGTGGAACCACTGGTGTCACATGGACTATTTTAACAATGTCCTTACTACCTTTCTGGGCCTTGAACATGTCAGTTGCATTGCTGTCTATGCAGAATTACAAAGTTTTCGGATTTTATCCAAAATATCTTCGTTTGTGTTCTGAAGATGAAAGTCTTGCAGGTTTGGAACGACATGAAGGGGAATAATTAATCATTTTTGGGTAAACTGTCCCTTTAAAAAAAATCCTGCCGATCGCTACATCTGCTTGTCTGATAAATGCCTTTTTCCAGACATAGTGGTAATGTTCAGATTGTGAGCAGATTACCCAGTCAGCTGTTTGCTGACCATGCTGCCTAAAGGACAATGAGTTGTTTAAAGTTTATCACTCAGAATTGCTACTAGAGAGAGCAGGCATGGTTGTAGCAGGCCGTTTGATCTGCAATTCGTTTGCCCAGTGGGAAATGCCCTGGCACGCGCCCAGCTAGGCCTGCCACGCTTACAGCAGCCCTCAAGTGGCCCCAGCCCCGGCGCCAGCCAGTGCTGCAGCACCACTCCCCACACATTATTCAATTAGAGCCAGGCCAGGTGCCGCTCAGATCGCAGGGTCAGAGGGGAGCACTAGGGGCCCGGAGTCGTGTGTGTGTTCAGAAGCTATTTCCAAGTTGATTGATTTTTGGTTTCTGTGTTCAGCTCTTCTTTCTTTTTTATTTTAGTTTAAGGTCTACATGCACCATTGTTGTATGACTGGTTTATAAAAATATTAATAATAAATAGTAATGATTATAATTAAAATATAAATATTGTTTTATAATATTTTTAAACAGTAATAATGTACACTACCAGTCAAAGGATTTTAAAAAAATTCTCTTCTGCTTACCAAACCTGCAAAGTACAGCAAAAACGGTACAATTTTGAAATATTTTTACTATTTAAAATAAGTTTTCCTTTTGAATATATTTTAAATTGTAATTTATTCCTGTGATTTCAAAGCTGATTTTACATCATTACTCCAGTCACATGGTCCTTCAGAAATCATTCTAATATTCTGATTTGCTGCTCAAATAATATTATTATTATTATTATGTTGGAGGAGAATGATCTGAGTAGGTTTCTTTGATTAATAGAAAGGTAAGAAGAACAGCATTTATCCAGAATAGAAATCTTTTGCAAAATAAAAAGTATTAATTTCTATAATTTCTTTCTCAAAGAAAACAAATTATACTGACTTCAAGCTTTTAAATGGTATAGGATATAAAATTACAAAAGCTTTTTATGTCAGATAAATGCTGATATTTGGATAATAATAATAATAATAATATTTATTGAACAGCAAATCAGCATATTGGATTGATTTCTGAAGGATCATGTGACACTGAATATTGGAGTAATGATGCTGAAAATGTAGCTTTGATCACAGCAATAAATTACATTTTAAAGTATATTAAAACAGAAAATTGTTATTTTAAATAGTTAAAAAAAGTTTGTTTTTGCTGTACTTTGGATCAAATAATAATAAAAAATATATATTAATTTTTTTATTAATTATACATTTTTAAAGTACATGTTGTTGTTGTTGTTATATTAATAAATAATAATAATTAATTATATATTTATAATAGCAGTAGTGACCGTTACTGCTAATAATAGTAGTAATATATTATTTATATTTATGTTATAATAAATAGTAATATTAATAATAAATATATAAATACACTATATTATTACTATTATTTTATTATTGTTAAAAGTGATGGGTGAAGGAGCAGGCTGCAGATATTATTCTTAAGGGCTTTTCCTTGGCATTTCCAAGCAGATATTTGATCTGATTCTAATCTGATTGGAATGGGATGCAGACTGTGACTTTAATGAATAATGTAATTTTAATGATGTAGAAGCTGTTTGTGTGGTTACTGGTTGGGTCTCATAGAGACCTAGTGGTATTGTTTGCAAAAATCTGCCTGTAATCTGATTTGGGCTTAATGGGTGGTGTTATTCCAAAACTGTGGAATGGGATAGAGGTGAGGATTGAAAGATTGGTAGGACGCTGAGTTGATGGCGATTTTGAATGGGGGCGATGTGGAGGTCAAAGGATTTGGAGAAGACAGTAGGCTGATGATGGGTGGGGGAAGGCGAGCAGACTGTAGAGGATTTAGAAAGACAGTGGGCCGAGGTATTGTGTTTCCCAATAGCAGTCACCGACCTCGCAGCTCTGAAATGTCAGTGCGGGTTTTATCTTAACAAACAATGTGAAACATTTAATGGTGCTGCACTCCGAGGGGCACATGGGATATCGGTCTTCCAGGATAGTAAGCTGCACTAATCCCTTTCTTGTGTCGTCTTTCTTTACTGGTGGAGGTGTGAAGGAATGATAGCGTTTGTTATTGTGGGCCTTTGTTGAGTCTCGGAGCATCTAGACAGAACCGCCATGAACTCTCTTCCCTCCCCTCTGCCATTTCTTACCCTTGTTTTTCTTCTCTCTTCATTTTCCTGTAAACAGCAGCCTGTCAAATTCTATTTGAGATTTGTTCTGCTGGCAGGAAATTGCCTTTCCGGGAATTAGCATTTCCATTTCTCTGTATCTCTCTGTCACAGGTTGTTATCGGCGGTGCTAAGAACCTCAGAGGTAGAATCTCGGGCTACGCGAGCGAGTCTGACTGAGCTCCTGAGTCCTCAGATGGGCAAAGACATTGTCTGGTTTCTTCGACGATGGGCCAAGACATACCTGCTGGTGGATGAGAAACTCTACGGCCAAGTGAGTTACCAGAATGAGGTCAATCAGTGTGTGGAAACAGTTGGCGTGATGTCTGAATGAAACCTGCAGTTTGTTTCTGTTTTGGCTCTGTTCAACAAAATCACACACAAATTCCTGGAACCCAACCTAGACATTTTTATGTGACGTTTTATTACTTCTGACTCTTCCTCTGAGTGTTTGTCTTTTGTCTTTTACTTCACTCCCTCAGATCAGTATGCCTCTCAGCACAGCATTTGGAGCGGATACTGAGGGGGCGCAGTGGATTGTGGGATATCTGTTGGAGAAAGTGATCAATAATCTGTCGGTGTGGAGCTCTGAGCCAGAGCTGGCTAACGACACTGTGGAGCTGCTGGTTACTCTGGTGGAGAAGAGAGAGAGGTTTGTGTCCGCTTGCTGTTGTAATGCATACATGGGCATTAGTGAGGGCTAAATGTGTCTATTTAGCCTAACGTCTTGCAGGACAAATACTCGCTGACAGGCACAAGAGAGCCAGTGGTTTGAGCTGATGTCTTCATGTAACTTCGGTTAATACAAGACCAAATGTTTTTAATGTGCCCCACCTGCTGGTGAAATTATGACATTGCACTTTAAAATGATTCTAAACTTAAGATTGCGTAATACTATGTGAATAAATGTAAATTAAATAAACAGTAAATGGCACTGTATATCAATGCAAATCTTTTTAAATAGACATTTTAGGAGTAGTTTCTGGCATTTACTAACATTTAAGGCCATTCATACAGGATTTTGTAAATAAATAGAGCTGTTTCCATAAAATGAAAGCATATAGTGATTAGGTACTTTCAAGCACATGAAAGTGATTTGACTGCTTTATTCAAAATCTTCTGAAGTCATGTGATAGCTTTGTGTAAGGAATAAACTGACATTTAAAACGATAGTTCTCCCCAGAATAAAAAAAAATCTAATTTACAGGGAACTCCAGGTATTAAGACTTGTATGGCTTAATATAATGTAAATGGTTTCTCTTACAGAAATATATAGTATTATAAAACCCATTATAATAAAAAAACCCATGAAAGATTTACATTGTTTACAAATCCACATTGTTTTAGATATATTTTGGACTATGGATGACGTGAAGTGGTTGCGCTCAGTGAGCTAATGGCACTACCTGTTGCTATTTTTACTGCAACACAACTCAGAAAATAAAATACTCATACAATGCTATGTTGTGCAGCTTTTGGTTGTAATTTTTAGTTGAAGAACAACAAAATCAGCAATGTAAGTCTTTCCTAGCCTTTCACTACTTTCCTAGCGATAAGAAAAGGAGAAAAGAATGGGAAGATGCCTGTGGACGAATAAAACTTCCTAAAGACCTGCGTCTTTGTTCTCTCCACTTTAGCCCTGATGCCTTTGAGGCTTTAAAGGAACCGTATGTAAGAAATTTATGTCAGTTAATCATAAAAATGGCCCTGACATGTCACTAGACATTAAGAAATCATGTTCATTTCAAATACTTATATCACTGACAACAGTGGTCCGGCCAGGATATTGTCATTTAAAAGTGAGAGTTGCAGCCCTCAACTGATGTTATTGTTGTCATTTTGTGTTTTGGTCTGAGGCTCCACCCTCCAGCTATCTACCAATCACGAAGTCAGTAGAGTTTCGTGATCCGTGTTGCCAGCTCTGTTACAGCTGCAGCTTTACGAACGTGTTGGATAAAACGTACGAAATGTAAAAGACCTCGTTATGAATCCGAAATACGTCGTGACAAAGTCCGAAATAAAAGGATTTGTATAGGATATGCCTTTGAAAGATGGAGACGGCTGAAAACGGAGAAGAATTTGAAGATAGACGCCATCGTTGGTAATGTTCTCCTGGACAGGTAAGATTCATCTATGTTTGGCTAACTTTGCTTCCGTGCACAGTGGATTTCCCACACGGTCGGCCATGCTAAATGCGTTCATAAAAAGCTTTATATCGCACCACTGGCAGGGTATTATAAACAACCTATGTTCCGACTGAAATGTGGTATTACAGTACATCTTTACGAAATATTTGGCTAATCGCCATCTGTAATTTTTTGCGATACAGAATTACTTCGCAAAACATCTCTTGTGAAGCATAAACATAATTAACAGAAGAAAAACAAATTTCTGTGTAAGACTCGTCACTTGGCATTGGAAGCTCCTTGTAGCAGCCTACTCCTGCAGCTTAGCTGGCAACCTCGAGTCAGGGGGCAGCGGGAGGGGATATACCATTCTACAGTATTTTGAAAGTGATTGCAGTACCAGTTTTGGCCACAATCCTACATACGGTTCCTTTAAGTAGACCATGAAAGAGCTTAAAGGTGCCAATGAATACAAGCATTGGCTTAAACCAAATGCTGTACCATCGATTTTTCTTCACAAAGAGTCTAAATGCCCTCGGATATTAAGTAAAATCCGTGCTAAGAAACTTCTTCAGTGGCTGCGGAGTCATGAAAAGTTTAGTATGTTTACATCCTGCCAGGATGGCCGTTTGTAAGCTCTTTCAATAGCTGTGGTCTACTAAAAGCCTCAAAGGCATCAGGGCTAAAGTGGAGAGAACAAAGACGCAGGTCTTTGTAACGTTTTATTCATCCACAGGCATCTTCCCATTCTTTTCTCCTCTTTTTATCACTAAGAAAGCAGTGACGACTTGCATTGCTTCTCTTGTTGCCCTTCGACTGAAAATTGCAACCAAAAGCAGCACAATGTGGCATCAGTATTTTATTTTTCAAGCTGCGTTGAGGGTAATAATAAGAAAAGGTAACGCCAATAGCTCAGCGAGTGCAGCCATTCGACGTAATTGAAATAATGGTGCTCCCCATACTCCAAAATATGTATAAAATGTGGATTTAAAAAAAAAACATACATTTTTCTACTACATGTTTTAGTGAGACATCATTTGTTATATTAAGCAATACAAGTCCTGGGGATCCCTTTAAGTCATTCACTGAAAAGCAATTATTTCTTCCACTGTAACTGATGTTTGGGGTCAATAAGATTTCTAAATGTTTTTTTTTTTAAACTATTGTTAAATTATTGCTCTCTCATGGTTCAGGGCGAACATTGTGGTGCAGTGTGAGAACTGGTGGAGCTTGGCCAAGCAGTTTGCCAGTCGCAGTCCTCCCTTACATATGCTGTCCAGCACAGTCCAGCGGACTCTAATGAAGGCCCTGGTTCTGGGCGGCTTTGCTCACATGGATTCTGATACCAAACAGCAATACTGGGCAGAGGTGAGAAGAAAATTATTATAGAGAAATGTTGGGAAGGTCAAAAATTTTTGCTAATGAGAACACAAAGCAGTAAAAAAACAAGGTTTATGAAACATGGCCTCATTATGTCTTTCTTTGTCTCTGCACTGCAGGTACTACATCCACTCCAGCAGCGCTTCCTCAACCTCATTAACCAGGAGAACTTCGCTCAGATCTGTCAAGAGGAAGCCGTGAAGCAGGAAATCGTGGCCACTCTAGAAGCTCTGTGTGGCATCGCTGAAGCAACGCAGATTGACAATGTAGCGTCTCTCTTCAGCTTCCTCATGGACTTCCTGTCCAGCTGCATTGGCCTTATGGAGGTCTACAGAAACTCACCAGAAACTGTCAACCTCATCATAGAGGTGTTTGTGGAAGTGGCCCATAAACAAATCTGCTACCTGGGCGAGGTGAGATATTAACACTTGCATGGATTTTGATTGGATCACACAGAAGACTGTATTCGTCCTGCACCCCAAATATGTTTTTTAATGCACAACCTCTCTGTCTCCACAGACTAAGTCTATGAAACTGTACGAAGTGTGCTTGACGCTGCTACAGGTTTACTCCAAGAACAATGTGGGTCGTAAGAGACTAGATGTAGCCGCAGAGGAGGACCAGTACCAGGATCTTCTGCTCATCATGGAGCTCCTCACTAACCTGCTCTCCAAAGAGTTCATTGACTTTAGTGACACTGGTATGAGCAATCATTCTTGATTCATGGAATTTGCATCATAGCTTGTGAACCTTTTCATGAGGGATTAACTGTGTTTTGTGTGCAGATGAAGTGTTTCGCGGACAGGAACAGAGCTCAGGTGCTGGACGGGCCGTATCAGCTGCTGATGTTGTGCTGTATGGGGTGAATATTGTGCTGCCCTTAATGTCTCAGGACTTGCTTAAGGTAAAATTCGAATTTAAGCTGTATTTTGAAAGTTGTTAAATCAGATGTTCTTACATGAGTTCATAGCAAACTCAGATGCTTGAAGTAAAAGGTGTGCTACTGTTCTGAAATATTCCTTCTTTCTCTTGTACCCAGTTCCCTTCTCTGTGTAACCAGTATTATAAGCTCATCACCTTCATCTGTGAGATTTTCCCCGAGAAGATCCCTCAGTTACCTGAGGAACTCTTCAAAAGTCTCATGTGCTCCCTAGAGCTTGGCATGACCTCGTATCCTTGCTTGTGCATACTGAAGAGTTACAATATTTAAAGATATTTAAAGATAAAAGATAACATATTGTGTTGGATTTCATTGTTGAGAGTTTTTGTTGAACTATGGTGTCTATTATGGTGGTTTTCCTTAACACACACTGCAGGATGAGCTCGGAGATCAGTCAGCTGTGTCTGGAGGCTCTATCCCCATTGGCTGAGCAGTGCGCCAAGACACAGGAAAAGGACACACCCCTATTTATTGCTACGCGACATTTCCTTAAGGTGAGTCACATGATGTCTAAACCAGTGGTCAGTGGTTGTGGGTATTTAACAGGCGATGTCTGTCCAGTTCATTAAAGTTTAAAATTTAGGGGCCGGTATGGATTTGTGTTTTTAAAAGAAGTCTCTAATGCTCACCAAGGCTGCATTTATTTGATCAAAAATACAGTAAAACTGTCAAATATTGTTACATTTAAAAAAAAACAAAATTTAATGTATTAAGTCTTCACTGTCACATGATCCTTCAGAAATCATTCTAATATAAATATTTGGTGCTCAAGAAACATATATTACTTTATCAATGCTGAAAATGCTGCTTAATATTTTCAATGAAACTGATTTTGTTTCTTTTTTTAATCGAAAATGTCTTTTACTGTCACTTTTGATCAGTTAAAGGGATAGTTCACCCAAAAATTAAAATTTCCCCATGATTTACTCGCCTTCAAACCGTCCTAGGTGTATATGACTTTTTTATTTCAGACGAATACAATCAGGGTTTTATTAAAAGTCAGTATTAAAAATGTCCTGGCTCTTTCAAGCTTTATAATGGCAGTGAATGGGTGTTGAGATTTTGATTTCAATAAAGTGCATCCATCCATCATAAGAAGTGCTCCACATGGCTCTGGGGGGTTAATAAAGGCCTTCTGAAGCAAATTGATGCATTTGTGTAAAAAAAAATCAGTAATCTTAACTGTCGTTCATGAGAGAGTGGTATTCCAGCGGATGACGTAGGCGAAGCGTAAGCTCCGGGTAGAATATGCTAGTCTTGTGAGAACCAAGTTTCGTTTAAAGCAAAAGAAAACCAGTCTCCTCTTGACTTGTATCAAATTCCCTTGACATTTCTCTTCACAAATCCTTGTTTTATACTTCTAATTTGTAAACTGTGTTTTGTTTTGCACCTACATCATCCGCTGGTATGCCACTCTTATGTACACACATTCGACAGTTAGCGGAAGCTAGAGATTTAGTTTTAAATATGGATATTTTTCTTTATTAACCCCTCATTCATGATAGATTTATGCTCTTTATTGGACTTCAAAAACACCCATTCACTACCATAATAAACTTGGAAGAGCCAGGACATTTTTTAATATAACTCCGATTGTATTCATCTGAAAGGAGAAAGTCATATACACCTAGGATGGCTTGAGGGTGAGTATATCACAGGGTAATTTTCATTTTTGGGTGTACTGTCCCTTTAAATTTCTTGTTGAATGAAAGTAATAATTTCTTTACAAAATACAAAAATATTACTGACCCTTCACTCAGGAAATTTAGTAAGATTTTACTAGAAAAGATTTTAGATTATTTTATGTGAATTAAAAAAATCTAATTTTAACTGCTTTATTTTACTCAGTTTTTGCTATGAAAAAACCTTTAGATGCTGACATGCCAATTAAAATAAACAACTACTACTACTACTCTGTTGATAAGGCTGTCAATAGATAGTGACTGACTTAAAAAGGATGTCAGTATTATTTCTTGTCAGTATTAATTGAGTTATCAGCTGATGTCTTATCTCAAATTGGTCAAACATGTGCCCATGTCACTAAACCTCCATTGCAATATGTAATTGTCTGAGATTAATACATGTATAAATTTGACAAATAATGTACATTTCTCTCACTCTCTTTCTTAATAGCTGGTGTTTGACATGCTTGTGCTTCAGAAGCACAACACTGAGATGACAGTAGCAGCTGGAGAAGCGCTTTATACGCTAGTGTGCCTTCACCAGGTACGTTTTATGCTGAAAGAAAAGCATGATCATGTGATGTAGTAGCAGTAGATTAGATGTTTAATAAGTCATGGTGTTTGTCTTAGGCGGAGTACTCAGAGCTGGTGGAGACGCTGCTCTCTAATCAGAGGGACGCCGTGATCTACCAACGGCTGGCGGACGCGTTCAACAACCTCACTGCCAGCAGCACTCCTCCAACCATGGACCGCAAACAAAAGGTGGCCTTCCTGAAGAGCCTGGAGGAGTTTGTTGCCAACGTGGGGGGGCTTCTGTGTGTCAAATAAGCCACTTCTTCCAGCAACTGTCCTCAACAGCTTCCCCTCTCTACCCCCTCGACCACTCAGAGAAGCCTTTCACCATGCCAAACCATGGAGATGCTCAGACCCCGCCGCACAGGCGGAGACGCCTTTGAGCCTTCAGACACACACGCCTCCAGAGAGCAGAGAGAGGCTGGCGAAGGCCAAGAGGGGACGGCCGGTCGTGATCTTCTCGGTTGATCATCTGACCGTTGTTTACTTAGCCACTGAGAGCTCCTCAGATAAACATTTGTGAAATGCAGAGGGGTAATCTATCTGAAAGCCGACCCCTTCGTTCCCCTTTTACACACATAAACACACAGTCTTTTGCAGACACTTCTCCTCGAGTGCCTTTGTACTTGGTTTCTCACAGCTCAGATCCAGCTGTGTCTACGGCGACAAATTGAACTGTCGTATTGCTATCACGGAAACTAGGATTGTGAGCTGTGGTTGCCATTATAACGAAAAAGCCTTTCCCAATGAAACTTTAATTGCAGAAAGGCAGTTTTGAAAAACCAAATCACTTTTGTGTTTAAGGGTGTATATATATTTTCAAAAAAAGACAAAAAATGAAAAGACTGAAAAGTTTTTATAAGATTATAGTTGACAGAACTTTTTTTTTTTTTTTTTTTTATTATTATTATACAACTTCACCTGAAGGACAAGGGGGCTAGTTTGAATTTTTCTTTCTGGTTGATTTGATTGATTGTAGTTTTATTCTTTGCCATTGTCATTTCACCCTGATCGCAGCAGTATCACTGAAAGCGTTCTTGACAAAAATACATGGTGTCTGATGAATTATGATGGACGTTTTTGACATGATTGCCTGATGTTCCCAATAAGGTTTTGTTTTTTAAAAACAACTTCAACAATGTTCCACTTACACTAGCACATACACACACACTCAGAATTGTGGAACAGTCAACATTGCTGTAGCAATAAAATACCAAAAATGATGATTGAGGGATGTCAGCTGTTTTATTCAGGGCATTTGATGGTCTTTATTTCCATTGTTCAAAGCACTAATTGTTATTTTGGAATGCCTGAAATGATCTGTAAAGTGTATATAAACTTGCTATAAAAAGTGAGTTGTCTTGGTCTACATTTTCAATATGTTGTCTTTCTGAATGAAATATCTGGTCTGGAAATATGTGCCTTGTGTATATGCTTTGCGGTGGGATTTAGCGGTGTTGCCAAGTCTCTGGCTACTTAAAAGGATTAGTTCACTTCCATAACAAAAGTTTACAGATAATTTTACCTACCCTCTTGTCATCCAAGATGTTCATGTTTTTCTTTCTTCAGTTGTAAAGAAATTGTTTTTGGAGGAAAACATTTCAGGAACATTCTCCACATAGTGGACTTCTATGGTGCCCGTGAGTTTGAACTTCCAAAATGCAGTTTAAATGCAACTTTAAAGGGCTCTAAACAATCCCAGCCGAGGAAGGAAAGGTTTCATCTAGCGAAACAATGTTATTTTCTATTTTAAAATTATATATATATATATTTTTAAAAAAAAATTAAACAACAAATGCTTGTTTTGTCTAGCTCTGCGATGCATATGCGAACTCTGTGCACTCCGGTTCAATACAGTTAGGGTATGTTGAAAAACTCCCATCTCATTTTCTCCAAATTCAAAATTGTCCTACATCACTGTTTTTTGAGCTGCTTTTTAAGTTTACTTTGTAAACACTGGGTCTGTAATTCTGCAGTGATGACTATTTTGAAGTTGGAGGAGAAAATGAGATGGGAGTTTTGTGAACTGCCCTAACTGTATTGAACCGGAGTACACATGCACATCGCAGAGCTAGACAAGATGAGCATTTGAGGTTAAAAATATGTTAAGTATTGTACTTTTTATTTATGTACTTATTTATTCAGAAAATAACCAATCGTTTCACCAGATAAGACCCTTCTTCATCGGCTGGGATGTTTAGAGCCCTTCGAAGCTGCGTTTAAAATGCATTTTGGAAGTTGCAAACTCGTGGGCACCAAAGAAGTCCACTAAATGAAGAAAATTCTAAAATGTTTTCCTCAAAAAACAACTCCTTTACCACTAAAGAAAAAAAGACATTAACATCTTGGATGATAAGGGTGTAAGTAAATTCTGTAAATGTTTGTTCTGGAAGTGAACTACTGTTGCCGCGGGTTGAAGCGACCCCTGGAATGATAATTTTTAGGGGATCTGCCAAAAAACATTTATTTTACCCCCCAGAACGCTAGTTTTTGGGCTAGTTTCGACTAGCAATTGGGCGGGTTTTGTTGTGAAAATCTGGCAACCT
Source organism: Garra rufa (assembly GCF_049309525.1). Lineage (NCBI taxonomy): Eukaryota > Metazoa > Chordata > Actinopteri > Cypriniformes > Cyprinidae > Garra > Garra rufa. The sequence continues at coordinate 21,815,355 of NC_133368.1, forward strand.
GGGTGCGATTGTACTCTCTCGCTCTCGGCCACCGTAGTGCAAACACGTGTGAAGCTGTTTGCTCTGCTTCTGTCCCTCAGTTGTACGTTGCTTCTTAAATACACACTTTGAGAGCGTCGTTCATTGGTTTTTTGGTAGGTATAAAGACTGGTTAAACCGTAAGTTACGGCTATAGTATATGTCGTTTGCGACTGTTAGTTGATGTATTTCCGTGTCATTTTGTTATGAAGGGTCTCTCATCATGAGCGACAGTGACGATGATGTCCCTCAGCTCTCTGCAGAGACACTCGCAGCGTTACAAGAGTTTTATGCCGAGAATGGAAGGACGGAACTAGAGCAAAACTCAAACATCAAGACCGACAAGTTCTCTGTTGGTGCTGTAGAGGAAGACTGGGTACAGTAAATGTAACTTACTAGAAGTGGCTTGTGGGATGATTTGTTGACTATTATACATTATGTTGTATATATTTGTTATACACAGAGTGCGTAGTGAGATCAGTAATCAGCTCGTGTGTTCGTGTCTGTAGCGCATGAGTCAGTTCTGGTACAGTGAAGACACGGCCACACGGTTAGCAGAAGAAGTCCTGCAGCAGGCTGGAGAACATGGGAGGTTGGTCTCAAGCGCATTTGGCCAGATTTTACATTTGTCACCCTGGACCACAAAACCAGTCATAATGGTCTTTTTTTTTTTTTGAAAGCTGAATAAATAACCTTTCTATTTATGCATGGTGCATTGATATTTTTACGGTAGGAAATGTACAAAATTTTCTCATGGAACATAATCTTCACTTAATATCCTAATGATTTTTGGCATAAAAGAAAAATCGATAATTTCGACCCATACAATGTTTTGTTGGCTATTGCTACAAATATACCAGTGCTACTTATGACTGGTCTTGTAGTCCAGGATATTTGTGCAATTTTTTTGGCATGTGTAGAACTGAAGGGCAGTAGTGATGGGCGTTTGCTACTGTTGTTTGATTCATTTAATGGCCCTTACCGTAGGTTACCTCAATACACCAGTAGGAGGGGACAACTGAGTGTTTTTTTTTAATTGTGTTGTGAGCGAAAACATTCAATCAACCAATTTATAAAAATATGTTGATCATCGGCACATTGATCATGTACTTAAATCTTTTTAAAGTGTAAGTTCACTTCCAGAATAAAAAAAAATCCTGATCTTAAGTTGCAAAGAAATTAAGGTTTTTGAGGAAAACATTCCCGGATTTTTCTCCATATAGTGGACTTCAATGGTGGTTGAAGGTCCAAATTGCAGTTTCAATGCAGCTTCAAAAGGCTCTAAGGCAGTGGTCTCAAACTCAGTTCCTGGAGGGCCACAGCTCTGCACATTTTTGCTCCAACCTTAACCAAATACACCTGATCCAGCTAATCAAGGTTTTCAGGATGACTTGAAACTCCAAGCAGGTGTGAGTTGGAGCTGGTTGGAGCTAAACTCTGCAGAGCTGTAGCCCTCTAAGGAATAAGGGTCTTATACACTGTATTCACTTTTTAACCACAAATGCTCAAATCTGGCACTACATCAACTTCTCGCATTATATAATCATCATAAAAAGGTCATGCGTGAAGTAGGTGAAAGTACTGACCCAGTGTTTGCAAAGCAAATGTGCAAAGAAAGTCAAACACCCTTTATAAAAAGGGTAAAACAATAATGTCAGACAATTTTGAAGTTGGAGGGGAAAATGAGATGGAGTTTTTTGCCCTTCTCTACACAGATGAAGAACTAACCATGTGAGCTTTCCAACATTGTTACGTAATGTGTGAAGACACGCATGTGTCACAGAGCTAGTGCAAGGCAAGCATTTGTGGTTAATAATATGTACATTTTTATTTTTTTTATTTAGAAAATGACCAATAGTTTAACTAGATAAACCCCTTATTCCTCAGTTGGGATTGTGGAGAGCCATTTGAAGCTGCATTGAAACTGCAACTTGGTTCTTCAACCTGTTGATCAACATTGAAGTCCACTATATAGAGAAAAATCCTGGAATGTTTTCCTCAAAAACCTTAATTTGTGACTGAAGACAAAAAGGCATAAACATCTTGGATGAAATGGGGGTAAGTAAATCATCAGGATTTTTTTATTATGGAAGTGAACTTATCCTTTAAGTGTCTACAAGAGTCACACAAGTGTTGTATTTTGGTTTCAAAACACAAAATTTAGCCAAAGCACGACTAGTTGTGCATCACTGAGTGTGCTGTAAATTGATTAACTAAATGACAAAACATTGAATTTTTTATGTTCTCCTAACTACATGCGGTACCGTTCAAAAGTTGAGATGTTTATTATGAGTTTGAAAGAAGTCTCCTATGTTCACCAGTAATATTGTGAAAGTCTAATATGTTGATTTTCTGCTCAAGAAACATTTCTTATTATTAATGTTGAGAACAGTTGTGCAAACCACGATAGATTCTTTGATGAATGTAACATTTGAAAGAACGTAATTTATTATGTGTCCCCTCTCACCCCAATTTTTTTTTTCCCTGACTTGTAGGATAGCTTGTATAAGTGCACCAAGTGTGTATCAGAAGCTGAAACAGTTGGAATCCACAAGATCAGACAGTTTGTCTGCTGTTTTACTGGAGTTTGACCGACGTTTCGAAACATATGGAGATGAGTTCGTCTTTTATGATTACAACAACCCTCTGTGCCTGCCTGAGGATCTGCTTCCTCAGAGCTTTGACATCGTCATCGCAGATCCTCCATACCTGTCTGAAGAGTGTCTCAGCAAGGTGGCGCTCACAGTTAAATACCTCGCTAAGGGAAAAATCCTCCTCTGCACAGGCAAGTGGAAATGAATACTGTATAAAATGATTTACAAAATATATATATATATGTGTGTGTGTGTGTGTGTGTGTGTGTGTGTGTGTGTGTGTGTGTGTGTGTGTGTGTGTGTGTGTGTGTGTGTGTGTGTGTGTGTGTGTGTAAATCATGAAAAAAATGTGTATTTATTTAATTATTTACATTTTTCAAAAAAAGAATTTAAATCAAAAAGATATTTTTAAAAGCAACAATAAAAATAAAATACAAACGTTTTTTCAATATTGTTTTCATAAGTTGAAATGTAGGGGTTAGGGTTCAGGACAGCCATCTCCCAATTGAAAGTACCCAAGAAATTATGATTTTATACATATAGTAAGCTTGCTTATATTTGAAATATTGTTGTGGGTTTCAGTTGATAATAAAAGGATCTTAGTACACATCTAAGATTTGAATACATAATGCTTTTTAAATGTGTTTTTTGGTTGTGGGACGGCAGTTGGCACAAATTCTGTAGAATGGCCCATATAATGTTGCAGATTCTTGAAAATAACTTGTGTTTTTATGTCTCATTCATGTTTACCTTTGCCTTTTTCTTGTAGGAGCTATTATGGAGGAGCTTGCTGGAAAACTAATGGCTCTGAAGATATGCAGTTTTTTACCAAAACACAATCACAATCTGGCTAATGAGTTCCGCTGCTATGTTAATTACGAATCAAGCCTTCTCTCGTGAAAAAGACTTTCAATTTGACAATATTTAAACATTGTTTCTCCCATCAAAAATCTGCAGATGGTCATTTGAAACAATAGAAACTCTCAAGAGATGCATAGCGGGTTCCAGATACCACAGCGGAGGATTTGGCCCTTAATCTGAGATCTGGGATCAGTCTTTGATTATGACTTGGCTAACTTGCAGGCATAAATTTTAAGCAATTTGAGACCGTTTAACTTTGTTTCAATGCATAAAATGGGCTAGAAGTGAAAGTTTGAAATGCATTTGTATATAATATAGTATACACTATACTTGTGTGTTGAGTATTCTTGTTTTTTATAAAGTAATCATACAAGGACTGACACAAAGTCATGCTAAATAATCATTGTTTCCCTTTAACAGAAGCATTTCTTTTATTTTCGGTATACTTGAAAACAGCTGAACTGTATTAGGTTATCTAACACAGTGATGCTGACTGGCTTTCCCAAAGTACTTGGGACTAGAAAATGTTTGTATTTTGGCACATAAAGTTTTCCTTTTGCTTGGCACTGCAGACTAGAATGTGCAGCTGTGAGAGCAAGTTTTCCTTTGACCAACTTGACCAAAAAATGAAGGAAATAAAAACAATACTGTCAAAAATGAATCAGCTCAGTCCATTCTTTCTAAGGGTGCTGGAATTTTTACTTGAGATTCTTTTCACGCTTGGTTTGCTCTTCTGCGTCTTTCTGTCTTTATCCAACAAGGGCACACAAGTGCAACCCACGGCGATGGACACGTAGCTCTCCGTGTAGGAATGTCGGCCCCCGACACACGAGCCGATACGGCGCAGTATGACGGTCGGCATAAACACCGGAGTGCTGCGGAAGCGGTCACTTTCCTCCCCGTTCGGTCCGGTCAGGCATCCCTTACACAAACAGTACGCCTCCGGGAGATATCGAGGGTACCTCGCTGGATCATGAGAGATTCTTAGATCAATAATAATAGGAAAAAGTTACTTTTCTTGCAGACAAAAGGCGAGACATTTTACGAGACATCAAATATTATGACCGCTCAATCGAACCGACTCTTAGTGCTGGGAATCGATTCAAAAAAGAATCGATTCCGAGACGTTGGAAATCGAGAGTCGAAATTACAATTTGAAATCAATCAGAGCTACGGAAATGCATCGAAAGTTTTACAAACAAAATGTAATATTATGAGAAGGCTACTTTCTACGACCTTTGTATCCTGCACTAAAAAGAAAAAAAAAATCCAAAACAACAGTGAGGAATCGATTGTTAGAATCAAATCTCATCGATTCCACACCCAGAAATTTCGGACTCGAACAGCCCTACCGGCTCTTCTTTTGAACCGAATCATTTTAATGACTGAATCGATTCCCGCCTGAATGATTCTTATGAGTCAGTGGATCAAAACGCGTGTGAATCAGGGCAGGTCATTAAATCAAAATGATTAACAGAACCGCATTTTATTACTTTCGCCAACTTCGACTTGAAAAAAATTGAAGTAGCCGTTATATTAAAGTTTTGTGATTTCTTGTGTCTCGTTTTTCATATGACATTATTGCTATCTAATGTATACACACGCGCAGCCTATTTAAATAGAAATATTTTTATTAAATCAATTAACGAATGAACTGTTAACATTTTTATTTTAATTTTTGTTTTTGTATTTTTACAGTTAGGGTACAATAATGCTAGATTGCATTTATGCCGCCACTACACCAAAAAATCGTTATAAATATAACTGTAGTCATTAGAAGTAGATTAAAAAAGTTCATCAAAGTTATCCTAAGACAAGAACGAGTATTGTTTTGGTTTTAGGGCAACTTTGATGAAAGTTTTTGATCCACTTAAAATGTTGACTACTGTATTTCTTCGCAACTAAAATGGTTAAACTACTTAGTATTCCCATCATATTTGTCAGTTTTGCGTCCTACCTGTACGCCCACGGTGAGAGGCTGAGGAAGTTGACTGGGGTACGTGGTCTGTCCCGCGCTAGGCGAGACGCTGATTGACAGGTCATATTCTGTCGCTCTGGAGGGGCAGTTTGCACGGTATGATGAAAGGCGCTGAGAACCCCAACCGAGAGCCTCCCAAACATCTGCTCCAAAATCTCCTCCGGTAAATCCAGACAGGAGCGAGTCCTCGATGCTCTCCTGGACACCTTCAGTCCCCGTTCACCCGGCGCGCTCCCGCAACACCACAGCAACATCAACACAAGCGTCGAAACAGCTCGACCGCACATTTCAGTTCACACCGAGTCTAAACGCACTTTACTGTCAGGAAGCGATTTCTGGGAAAGATATTTTAAAGTAAACCTTTGGAGAGCTCTTAAACCGACCTACAGAAACTCCCAGATGTTGCGTAAAGATGTCTCATCCGTCCGTCCCGTAAATGGGGAGTCGATGACTGTTGGGCGGACTGTTTGATATAATGAATAATGATCATGACCTGCTTGGGCTGATGTGAAAAATCTCACATTGATAATTTTATTCTGGAACGTCCTGTATTCCTTTTAGATATTTATGAGATTGAATCTTTAGATGCCAAATAAAAGTCTAAACTGTGCTTTAATATTTCACACAACGAATTCAGCTTCATCGTATGCCGATCATACAAAAGTTTAGATGTGACCCTGGACCACAAAACTATTAAAAAAAAAAAAAAAAAAAATTTATACATCTGAACAAATAAGCTTTCCATTGAGGTATGGTTGGTTAGGATAGGGCAATATTTGGCCGAGATACAACTATTTGAAAAACTGGAATCTGAGGGTGCACAAAATGAAAATACTGAATAAATCAGCTTTAAAGTTGTCCATATGAAGTTCTTAGCAATGCATATTACTAATCAAAAATTAGGTTGTGATATATTCACTGTAGTAAATACAAATAGCGTAATGGAACATCTTTACTTAATATCCTAATAATTTTTTGACATAAAAGACAGAACAATAATTTTGACCAACATTTGACCAAAATTTTACCATGCATTTTTGGCTATTGCTACAAATATACCCATGCTACTTAAGACTAGTTTGGTGGTCCAGGGTCACATTTTTCAATGCACAAAATGAATGAAATAATTTGGGATCAGCTGTATTTTAATTATATACATATACACAATGTACTACTATTACAAAATATAGTAAAGCTTAATGAAATGATACAAGATGCCTGGGGAAGAATTTTCATTTTCAGTACTACTAAAAATACAGTACTAAAAAATGCAGACAAATTTCGCTTGAAATATATTAGATTTTCCATTGTTGCACACATCACTCAGGAAGCAAGTCATCTCCCAGCTCTTCATCAGCAAACTCATCTTCCTCGTTGCGTTTCCTGGCTGCAGTTTTTGGTCTCTGCATTTGAGGCCCCAAAGGATCGACATACGACGCATCTAAAATGATGAATACAATGGAAGTAATTCATTTTAATATTCACAGACCAGGCTTTCTTTCCCTACTCATGAAAGAGAAAATTATTAAAGCTATTAAAGGAGACCTATTATGCCCCTTTTTACAATAAGTAAGTCTCAGGTGTCCCCAGAATGTGTCCTCAGAAGTTTCAGCTCAAAATAACCTACAGATCATTTATTATATGTGACCCTGGACCACAAAACCAGTCTTAAGTCGCTGGGGTATATTTGTAGCAATAGCCAAAAATACATATTATGGGTCAAAATTATTGATTTTTCTTTTATGTCAAAAATCATTAGGAAATTAAGTAAAGATCATGTTCCATGAAGATTTTTTGTAAAATTCCTACTGTAAATGTATCAAAATGTAGTTTTTGATTAGTAATATGCATTGTTAAGAACCTAATTTGGACAACTTTAAAGGTGATTTTCTCAGGATTTTGATTTTTTTGCACCCTCAGATTCCAGATTTTCAAATAGATGTATCTCGGCCAAATATTGTCCTATCCTAACAAACCATACATCAATAGAAAGCTTATTTATTGAGCTTTCATGATATATATACACCTCAGTTTTGTAAAATTTAACCTTATGACTGGTTTTGTGGTCCAGGGTCACATATCATTTTGAAAATGCCTATTTTGAGTGGAAGCAGAAATACGTTTTTGTGCATGGCTCTTTAAATGCAAATGAGCTGCTGCTCCCCGCCCCTTATTGCAGAATAGGACTGTGCCTTTACAGCTCATACGTCAGATACTCTGTCAAAAGCATCTGTTTGGTTTTGATTATCATGTCTATCGCACTGAAATCAGACGTTTTAAAGTCATATCGGTTAAACTTCTTATTGCACACGCACAGAAAGCGGCTGTCACATGGCATGTGAGTACTCTTTTTCATGTCTTATTGTGCTTAATCTGTCAAATACACACAGGTTTATGTTAAAAACACAGGAGTTATAAAAACAGGCAGTTATGTCTGTGAAGGTAAACAGCTGGGAAAGAAATCGCATGTTTATATTAGATATGTGTAGCAACAGCGTAATATACAGTAAATGAATCAATAAATCTAATCCTAAAAAATAGAATGCATTTGGCAGATGCTTTTATCCAAGCAACTTGGATACACATTCCCTGGGATTTGAACCTTAGTATTGCTAGCACCATTCTCTACTGTTTGTTTATTGCAAGATGAATTATTCTACCTCAATTTCATCTTCATTAGACTGTTTATAAGTCACAATGACAAGAAACTCCTTAAAAATGACGACTGATGTTATTTCTCACCTATTTCCTGCTGAGTGCTGGCCTCGTATGGCTCATTGGACCCTGGAAGAGTTTTCAGTTTAACGCTAAGCCTCTCACCCTTGGCACTGGTGCCATGGTTGCTCTGTCCACTGTCTGAGAAAACACATTCAAACGAGAAGGCGTTGGACTTGCAGACATGTCTGGAGTGAGAGTTATTTTACAGTAGTGCCTGGTCAGATTCTTCTCAACAAAAGGAAAAAAAGGCATTCTGAGTTGCCACGGTCAACATTATAAGCCATGCTTAGACGCTACAACAAAACAGGTGTTAGAATTCTAAAAAACAAAACACAAACGCATTAAAATACAACAGCAACTTGAAGCAAAGACTGTGCGACACTAGAATCCTAATTAAAGTGAGTTCATTCTGAAACCATATGACTTGAATTATGGAAAGCATTCGTGTTGCATAAAGACAACGGCACACAGCTGTGTTTCACATCTTGGCTGTGACGACAGGAACAGAGCGCTGAGGGGCAGATGTGAGACCGGAGTCTGGCAGGCAGGTAACTATGGGATCCTTAAACGTCCCAGTGACAAAACACAAAGGCATTGAAATGAAAAACCTTTGCTGACATAGTTTTTCCTACCATGTACACCTGAGGAATCAAGCCAGAATCAAAATGAACATTTATTACATAAGGGCCATTCTACAAAGTCAGAGTTGAAAACATCCTAAAAAAAATTTCCCCACAAATGTTCTATGTATGCAAATACACATTTCTAGTAATTGTGAAGTTAATTCTAATATTGTGTTTTCAGAAAGTTTTGGAATACTTGTCCTCTTCCCAATTTGTCACTACCAAAACACAGTAATATATAATTTAATAAGAAGGGTTACATTTACCTATTAAGATTTTGCTTACATCTTCCTTGTAAATATATATTTTTTTCTGTTTTATCAAAAAGTTTTACAATTTTAACAATATTTTCAAGTGTGATTTATGAGATTTGTTGTATTTTAAATCCAATTTTTATTTGTAAAAGGCAAAAAGTTGATCATACTGATTTCAAATTTAAGGATTCATTAGTTTGAATATACATTGAACCAAAAACTATCATAACATCTTAGTTGATCATTCAGGATACTTTTTGACAAACCATCCCATGTTTCAGTAGTGACAGTAATGTTTTGGTAGTGACCACATCACATTACAGAATTTTAACCCACAAACTAAAACACTACTAAAACATATTAAAATACTACAAATTTGCATAACTGTACTAAAATTTTGTTTATTCCTCCCAAATAAAGAAATATGTGTTTACCTTTGTTACTACCGAAACAATGATGACGTTTTGTTTGTGACTGTTATGGTAATGACAATTTTATAAACGCCACTAAATGTTTCGGTAGTGACGATTTTAGATACTTTTGAACCTAGCTCAAAGATACTAATCAGCACATGGTTAGCTAGCCCAGTTCTGGACAGCTGTACACATATAAAAACGAAATGTTATGGAATAACTCCCAAAAAAGTGTGATTAATTATAGAAACATGGTGGTCAGTAGTGAAATTCTTTAAAGTTACACACAGATTTTTCATACTTTTGAACTCATTTACCTCAAAATGATGGGGTCTATCTACTCACCATGTAGCTATGAGAGAGAGAGACACACAAATATTTCCTGATCATAAATGTAGGTGTGTAGTTAAAATCAGTCTCAGCCAATGGACTAAAACATACACAGTTTCGGTAGTGACATGAAAATTTAGTCATGAAAAAGTTTCGTAATTAACAAAGAAAATATAATTTTTTTTTTTTTTTTGGAACTTAACTTATAGGTATATAAAATATAAGATATTTTTAAAAACAGCAATGGAATAAAATGCAAAAATGATATCCATATAATTTTTATAAGTTGAAATTTAGGGGTACCGATTAAATGATGATTTTTTTATACCTATTAAGCTTACTGATAAATTGTAATAAATAAATATTATTGTTTCAATAGATAACAAAATGATCTTAGTAAACATCTAAGATTTGAATACTTAAATACTTTTTAAATGTGTTTTTTTGGTTGTGGGACAGCAGTTTGCACCAATTCTGTAGAATGGACCATAAAACAAAAAAACATCTTTAATGTTATATCAGTTTATGCATCCAAATGGCAAGTAACAGTAATGAGAGTACAGTAAGAATCAAGCCCTCTGATACTGGGATAATGTTCAGGAGTGTAGTTGTGAAATATTTCACGGGTTTATTTGCACTCAGTGCTTTGCAAACAGAAAGATAGTGCTGGAAACACTGTGTCAGACAGTGAGAGCGGGATATTCCCTGGAAACAGTGGTTTTGGCAGATTGGGCTTTCGTAGCACATGTTTGCTCTCTATTGTGCTGTGATTGAATTTATGTCCTTGGACGCTGTATCATTATGGGAAACTACAGGCATTAAAACAGCATTTTGACATATGGACTGGGCAGCTGGGTTTCAAGTTTTCCATGAAGCTTGCAGCTATGTGTTTTTCATTTTTGATCATCCAGAGGACTGATCATCTAACTGCACGGTGAAATCCAGTACATACCTCTGCCCTGCTCCAGCACAGGACTATACTTAGCTTCTGAGCGAGAAACTGTAGAGAAAAGAAAGTAAAGAGAAAAAGACAAGACTCTGAAGAGACAGTGGGAAGGCTAGACAGAGAGCTGAAAGCTGAGGTCTACAAATTTGGTTGTGCTATACAACAATGAAGATTGCTTTGAATAAAATGGAAAACTTAGCATTACTGAGTTTAGTTATGACTGCAGGGCAGAATGTGAGGAATGAACAGCCATGCTTGTTTTAGAGGTGTACAGGAGGAGTGTGTGATCTCTTCCTTTAATGTATTTCTGTAGTGCGTGTAGTCATACCACTGGCTCTCAGAGGAGGGGTATTGATGGGGCTTGAGCTGCTCCCTTTCAGGTGCACAGCCGTGAACACAGAATAACAAAGATAAACAATAAAAGAGAAGAACAGATTACCAACAAAATGAAGATGAAGTTTACAATATAAAGAGAATGCAGATTAGGAGGAAAAGAAAATACTTTTGGAGAAGAAATTCAGGTCTGTCCCATTGCTGTCCCAAATATGAGTGATTTCATCAATGTGATTATTTGATGTATTTGACTGACTACCGTTGAAAAGTTGATTTTTTTCTTCTTTTTTTTTATTAAGAAATGTTTTTTATTTAGTAAGGATGCATTCAACTGATCGAAACTGATAGTACAGATCTCTTTTTAATGTATCACCATTTCCTCTTAAATATTATTTTTTTATAACATACATAGATAATAATAAGAAATGTGTCTTGAGCAGCAAATTCTCATATTAGAATGATTTCTGAAGGATCATGTGACACTGAAGGCTGAAGTAATGGCTGCTCAAAATGTAGCTTTGCATCACAGAAATAAATAACATTTTAACATATTAAATAAGTATGACCTTGTATGACCTTTACTTTTCTTACTTTCCCCTGTAATGATAATTATGACTAAATTTTAAAATTTATGAAGAATCCAAATTAAATTCATTATAAAACAAACCACTTTCATAATAAACTAGATTCCTATCATGCCTGCTCTATTCTATGGAAGCCCCTTTCCGACACTGAATAAAAAATAAAAAAGGTTATTGCGACTCACAATTGCGAGTTATAAAGTCAGAATTGCATGATATCAACTCACAATCATGAGAAATAGTCAGAATTGTGTTTTTATCTCAGTTTTTTTCTCAGAATTGCTAGATATAAACTCACAATCATGAGAAATAGTCAGAATTGTGAGTTTATCTTAGTTTTTTTTCTCAGAATTGCTAGATATAAACTCACAATTGTGAGAAATAGAATTGTGTGATATAAACTCTCAATCACAAGAAAAAAGTCCGAATTGTGAGTTTTTATCTCAGACGTTTTTCTCAGAATTGCAGGATATAAACTCATAATCGCAATTCTGAATATTTTTCGTGCTTGTGAGTGGGTCATGTTTTTATCTCAATTTTTTTCTCAGAATTGCAAGAAATAAAGTCACAATTGCAATTTGTGATATTGTTTTTATCTCAGGTTTTTTTTCCTCTCACAATTCTGTTTTTTTTTTCTCAGAATTGCGAGTTCATATCTCGCAATTGTGACTTTTTTTAGAATTGCGAGTTTTTAATTCACAATTGCAAGCAAAAAAAAACAGAATTGTAAGATAAAATGTCACAATTACCTATTTTTATTTTTTATTCAATGGTGGAACAGGCTTCCATACTATTCTACTAAGGCAGGAAGTGATCATACCACTGGGCTTTTTGGGGTTTGAGCCGCTTCCTAATGTGTAAGAAGACGTGAAAAGAAAGTATTGGAAGAGAGCAGTGAGATGCAGTAAGACAGTGCTAACAGTCACTTGTTTGAAAATGAGTGTGCAGTATGACCTTTGAACCCAGCACTGCCTGAAGCTGATAACTGGACATCACCTGACAAGAGATCCACATCTGATATCCCAGAAGAGGAATCAAGAACGAAAAATGATATTTTTAATAAAATAAAATAATATTACTACACTTTAATCAAAGTTCTAAAGGGAAGGTGTTGGATTAAAATCTCTAAATCATGTGATTTAGGGAACAGGTGTCTAAGACACATGCAATTTCTTTTTAAAATATCACATCACAGGACTAGCAGTCTCCACTAAGCTTGTCCACCTGGAGCCACTACATTAGGGGAATTACAGTCATACCACTGGGTTTCTTAGGGAGAGTGTGTGTAAGGTTTGAAGAATTTCCTGTTTACCAACAGAGGCAGATTACAGGTTGAAGTCGTAGGAAAAAGTAAAGTAGAAGCAAGTATTCAGTTAATGACTCGTATTTCATTTTAAAGGTTGATCGGTTGAGTTAAAACTATTCACTTACCACTGCCAGCGCTGCCTTCCCTGCGGCCTCGAGCACTGCTGTCCCTCCCAGATCTCACCCTCTGTGTGTGTCAATAACAGCATGCTGTCAAATATTCTCCAGCTCTTTTCTTAGAGGTAAAGCTTCAAATATTTGATATTACAGACCAACAAACATGTTCCTCAATAATTAACAATAGGTTTCCTGGCTAAAGGAACAGGTTTTCAACCATTTTCTTATTTGTTTGTATATATTCTCGTATCTTCATTTACGTTTCTACTTTTACAATTATCCTCATACAATGTTTACAGTGTTTATTGTTATTCTGCTATTGAAGAGCTGCTAAATGATTTTTCGTTGTTCCTTTTAAAGGGATTGTTCACCCAAAAATGAAAATTCTGTCATTAATTACTCACCTGCATGTCGCTCCAAACCTGTAAGACCTTTGTTCATCTTCGTAACACAAATGACGATATTTTAGATTAAATCCTAAAACTATGCATGATCAGAAAGCTCTCAGATTTCATCAAAAATATCTTAATTTGTGTTTCGAAGATAAACAAAGATCTTACTGGTTTGGAACGACATGAAGGTGAGTAATTAATGACAGAATTTTCATTTTTGGGTGAACTATTCATTTAACAATGACAATACAGATCTATTCTATTCTGAAGCAAAAGAGGCCAATATATAAACAGTACAAGAGAAATCAGGGTACCTGCTCTCTGATCTCCTTCATTTTTTCAACTTTCTTGAGTTTGGTGGCATAATCCTGCACCTCTTTTAGCCCCATATCTGTACACAGCCTGACCAGGAAGCGTAGACCTGCCCGACAGAAACAACATGAGATTCAGAGACACTAGATGGGCACAGAAAATCAAAAATAAAATAACTGCTAAACACATTACATTCAACATTTTCAGGAAATTTCCGATGAATGTCCTTGTAGGTCTCAAGTGCCTTCTGATAATTCCCTGAAAATGAATAAAAAATATAAATATAAAATAGATTTTGCACTGAGATAACAGCTTACGCTTAAATGTATTATTAGTGTGAAGTTCATACCACTTCTCCTGTAACAGCTAGCCACCATCAGCTGCCACTTCACCTGTGTCGGTCTGAAATTCATGAATTCAAGTTATTAAAATAAAAATTTACAGATACGTGCAGAATATTTATGATAAATTTGATAAATTGACCCTGAACCACAAAACCAGTCTTAAGTAGCACGGGGTATATTTGTAGCAATAGCCAAAAATACATTTATGGGTCAAAATTATAGATTTTTCTTTTATGCCACAAATCATTCATTAGGATTTTAAGTAAAGATCATGTTTGAAGATACTTTATAAATTTCCTACCGTAAATATATAAAAACTTAATTTCCGATTAGCAATATGCATTACTAAGTACTTTATTTGGACAACTTTAAAGTCGATTTTCTCAATCTTTAGATTCCAAATTTTCAAATAGTTGTATCTCGACCAAATATTGTCCTATCCTAACAAAACATACATCAGCATTCAGATGATGTATAAATCTCAATTTCCCAAAATTTACCCTCATGACTGGTTTTGTGGTCCAGGGTCACATATGATATTTAATAACTTACTGAATGAGTGTAGCTCTCTCAAAGTACTGAATAGCTTTTTCACAGAACTGGGTGTCGATGTAATATGCTCCCAACCATTCAATGACACTAATGTTTGAGGGAAAATACCTGTACGACTGAAATAAACAACACAAATGTTACCTCTGTTGATTCTCTTTTTCAGAGTAACTTGAATGCCCACAAACACCCACTAAAATTTAAACTGGATCTGTTTCAAGGAAAATCCTTTTTTTTTTACCTCATAATAGTACTGGAAGGCCTGCGATTTGTCTCCTTCATTATCATAAAGGTCTCCTAGTTTGGCCAGCACCTGGGCATCTGTGGGGGTCACACTGGTGAGCTGCATCAGCCATTCAATGGCCTGATGAGGGTCCTCCAACATCTCATATCTAAAGCTGCTTAAGGAATATGACTCTTAACAAGCAAATCAACTTTAACTTACCATATCTTGGTAACTGAAAAATCAACACAGAACAGAGTTTCATCTAATATACATTTTGATTACTGACATTTAAGAAAGGATACAGATTAGCTAGCTGGTACATAACCTGAGCACTGTTTCTGAGGATAGCGTGCAGTTTGAGAAAGCAGTCCAGGGCTTCCTCCAGTCTACCCAGCCTCTTATAGGTCAAACCTGCAGGAGGATACAGAAATTTCTGCTTTAAAATTGCTTACATTATATAATCTTGGTCTCAGCTGAAACATTTTAAATGTAGAAGGTTAAAGCACAAATGTATGTAAATCGAATGTGATTTAACCCTTACACTGCAAAAAAAGGCTTATCTTACTTACTATTTTTGTCTTGTTTCTAGTCTAAATATTCTTATATTTATATATAAAAATTCTTAAAATTACATAAGATGTTTAGTCTTTTTTTCCAGAGGGAAAAAACTAAGTTAAGTGCAGTTTGCTTAAAATAAATAAAATTATCTGCCAGTGGGGTAAGTAAAAATACTCTTGTCCACATTGCTAGATAATTTTACTTGTTTCCAATGGGGAATAAATAAATTAAGTGCATTTTGCTAAAAACAAGATTAAATATATTATGTCATTTTGCTTATCTAGTAAATGCATCTTTAATATCTTTAATATTTTTAATATTTTGACTAGAAACAAGATAAATAAAAAAATACTAAGTATAAGCCTTTTTTGCAGTGTAGGATGTCATGTTTGTGATGGCAGACCTAAGTTATAAAGCGCTTCAGTGCAGGACGAGTCATTACGAAGAGCCTCCTTATAAAACTCTGCTGCTTTCTCATAGTCCTCCTTTGCAAACACTGTGTTGCCTTTGTTCACCAGGGCAGCAGGGTTGTAGCGGTCAGCGCTCATGGCCAGCTCAGCATAGCGGTCAGCCTGGTCAAAATCCTTTTCCTGGAGAAGACACATAAATAGACAGATGGGGAAAAAGCATGTCTGTGAGAACCTTATTAACACAATGTGATAAATACATCAATGACCAGCTCTTTGAGGTCAATGCTTTATAATGCTGTGCTCACCAAAAAGTAAAGAAAAGAAAGATTAGTGGCAGCAGCACTTTTTACCCGGCTGTCCTTCTTCTCAAACATCTTTAGAGTCTCAACTGCCTGGAAACAAAATAATACACTGTTGACTGGGCATATTCATAGTGACTAAAAATTATTTTTTATTATTTATTTGAATAATATCTAAATACACTTGAGTTACATCACATTACATTTGCAGCTACATGAAATGAGAGAAGCAATGCAACACAATGCAATATCGGCACACATATACATAAGGCCTACTGCAGACAGACACATATGTTCTTTAACAACACAAACATACCTCAGCCTCAATAGTCATGCAGATGGACAGGCAAGAAAACAAAATAAAATGGACCATTGAATGTGGAAAGTGTTATAAGACAGAAACAAGGGTTCCACACAGACATAGAGCAATATGGCTCTGTTCTGTGATAATATATCAAATGCAACACAATTTGAGTGTGTCTCCAGGTACCCATCTACCTGTTTGAAGTCCCTCTGTCTTAGGTAGGTAATAGCTTTATTGATCTCCAAGTCATTTGCAAGCTCCACATATTGTGAACCCTTCACCATGTCCACACACCTGAAAAAAGTACTAAAATTAGCTTCAGGACAAACTGTATGGATGGTTTACTGTATACTGTTATAAACTAACTTAACTAGTAATAATGAATTAACTATTCAAAATAAATAATACTTAAATGTCAACGGCAAGTCTTGCACTTTAACGCCCTCTTGTGAAATACATTCACTGCTGTTCAAAAGTATGAGTTTTAAGGGAGTTTTTTTAAGGTAATCTCTTTTTCTCAAGGCTGCATTTATTTGATCAAAAATACAGAAAAAAAACAGTAATATTGTAAAATATTATTACAATTTAAAATAATGGTTTTGTATTTTAATAATCCTTATTTCTGTGATGCAAAGCTGAATTTTCAGCATCATTATTCCAGTCTTCAGTGTCATATGATTCTTCAGAAACCATTCTATTATGCTAATTTATTATCAACGTTGGAAACAGTTGTGCTGCTTAATATTTTTTGGAACCGGTGATACTTTTTTTGAGGATTCTTTGATAAATAAAAAGTTTAAAAGTACAGCAAGTCTTTACTATTACTTTTTAATTTAACACATCCTTGCTGAATAAAAGTAATTTCTATATATAAAAAAAGGAAAAATTTACCAAACTTCTGAACAGTAGTGTATATTGTTAAAAAAGATTTCTATTTTAAATAAATGCTGTTCTTTTTAACGTTTAATTAATCAAAGAATCCTGAAAAAAGTTTGACAGGTTCCAAAAAAATACTAAGCAGCACTTAACTGTTTTCAACACTGATAATAAATCAACATATCAGAATGATTTCTGAAGGATCATGTGACACTGAAGACTGAAGAAAATTCAGCTTTGGATCACAGAAATACATTATATTTTAAAGTATATTAAAAATAGAAAACCATTATTTTAAATTGCATTAATATTTCACAATATTACTGTTTTTTATGTATTTTTTCTTACCAAATAAAGATACTTCTTTAAAAAAAAAAAAAAAAAAATCGTACTGATCGCAAACTTTTGAATAGCAGTGTAGGTTACCATTAAAAAGTTTGAGGTGAGTCAGATTTTTTTTATATTTTTGAAAGAAATCTTTTGCTCGCCAAGTCTGCAATTTTTTAAATAAAAAATACAGTAATATTGTGAAATATTACAAAGTAAAGTTACTGTTTTCTATTTTAATAAAATTTAAAATATAATTTATTTCTGTGATAGTAAAGCTGAGTTTTCAGCAGCAATTACTACAGTCTTCAGTCATCCAGTGATCCTTTAGAAATCATATTGATACTCCAAGTTGATGCTCAAGAAACATGTATTATAGCTATCAGTGTTAAAATCACTGTTTTTGTGAATACTGTGATTCAAAAGAACACCATTTATTTAGAAACAGAAATATTTTTTTTTAACTTTACTGTCAATTTACTGTCACATTTGATTAATTGAATGCATTCTTCATGCTGAATAAAAGTATTAATCTATTTCTTTGGGAATATATATACCCACTCACCAGTCAAACCCAGCTGCAAAAGATGACTCAATGGCTGGAGCAATAAGCTTGGCTGAGGTCATAATGTATTTTTCTGCTAGTGCTTTTCTAAAAGGAAAAACAAAACAAAAACAATGCATGTGCATTCAAATAAAATATGATGTTAAAAAACTTTCTTTTGTTTTTGAGAATAATAAATACCAAGCTGTGGTATTATAAATCTACCAGAATGTTTAATACATTACAATACCTATCTCTTTCCATTTGGTGAAGCTTATCATTCTTTATAGCCTCAATCACCATGTTTGCATGAGGGTCATCCTGAAATTAAAAAAAAATGCATGAAAAATTAAATAAAATTAAGTTAAAATCTATGACTAACAAAAATGTAAACTATAGACTCACATTTGGAGGGATGTATTTGTCATCATCATCAATACCGAGAGGCACACAAATGAGCTTCTGAAAAGCTTTCTTCATCCTCTCACGGTCTCCAATAGCATAGTAAGACAGGATGAGGTTGAAGCCCGTCTTTATGTTGGGGCTCTCACTCATGATGTACTCAAAGGATGTGATGGCATCTGAGTACTGGCCCATATGTATAAACACAACTCCAATATTCTGCATGATCTTGATCCTATACAATAAGAGAACATTACATGTTGAAAATCATGTCAAATTGCCCAAGACAACAATTATGCAGTTGTTTAAGTACTGACCTCATTGCATTGTGGGCATTTGATATCTGATCCAAAGCCATGCGGTAAAATTTGATTGCCTTTGTGTAATTCTTTTGCTTGAAATAGATATTTGCCATGTTCACTTTCAATCGGCCTATATATAGTAGGGTAAGCAGTTACAGAAAAACTGATATTAGGATCAAAGAGGAGTGAATTTGAGATATTTAAAACACATTTGAAATTCGCTCACCAGCGTTATTGAACATTTTGTTCTTCACAATGACTTGGTAAGTGTTCAAGGCCTCAGTGTACATGTCATTATTGGCATACTGGTTTGCTAAATTAAACAACACCTAAACAAAGCATAAAAGAGTCATGTGAATTTTCAGTTTTCAGTCAAGACATGAATTTTATATGGAGCAATGAACTTACAGAATAGGTCAGATCCAGATTGATGTGGTCTGCAGTGCCTGTTTGTTCTCTCTGTCTCACCAAAGCCCTTTCCTTACGGCCAGCCTCCTTGGCTTTCTCTAAAGACTGTAGAAAAAAGATAATTCAGAATCCAAATGTCAATTCCTCAAAATCACTTATAGCAGTTATAAAGCTATAGCTACCAGCTGAAGATCCTCACGAGCATGAGCGAGACAGCTCTCCTCTATCAAATCATTCACCTTCTTTTCAAGGATTTTTATCTTCTCCTCTGGACTGAACAAGAAAACAATTAGACCAAAAATGTGTCCATCTTTAAGTAAAACTAAAGATGTCAAGTGGGATCTAGCAAACAAAACTTGTCAATGGCTTCTATGAAAGCAGAGGGATGCATACGTGTCTTCATTCTTTGTCTCTAATGGAGGGGCCGGTCCTTTTGCTTGTCCCAGTGGATCAAACACTGAACCTGGAAATTCAAACAATTCAAATAAAGAAACCTACACTACCAGTCAAAAGTTTTTGAACAGTAAGATTTTTAATGTTTTTTAAAGTCTGCTCTGTTCACCAAGCCTGCTTTTATTTGATCCAAAGTGCAGTACAACAAAAACAGTACAATTTGTAAATATTTTTACTATTTAAAATAACTGCTTTCTATTGTATGTATTTTTATATATTTTAAAATGTAATTTATTTCTGAGCTACATTTTCAGCATCATTACTCCAGTCTTCAGTGTCCCATGATCCTTTAGAAATCATTCTAATATTTATTTAGAATTCTAGAAATTAAGGACGCTTTAAATTGATCAAAAGTGATGATAAAGACATTTATAATTTCAAATAAATGCTGTTCTTCTGAACTTTCTATTCATCAGAGAAACTTGAAAAAAAAATCTACACAGCTGTTTTCAACATAATAATAAATGTTTGAGCAACAAATCAGAATATTTGAATGATTTCTGAAGGATCCTGTGACTGGAGTAATGATGCTAAAAATTCAACTTTGAAATCACAGGAATAAATTACATTTTAAAATATTTTCAAATAGGAAACAGTTATTTTAAATAGTAAAAATATTTAAAAATTGTACTGTTTTTGTTGTACAAATCAAATAAGAGCAGGCTTGTTGAGCAGAAGAGACTTCTTTAAAAACTGTAAAAATCCTACGGTTCAAAAACTTTTGCCTGGTAGTTTATCATCTTTTTAACTCAGAAAAAAAATGCGTAAATCAAATATTATGAGACAGTTAAGTATATTTCAAGTAAAATGTGTCTGGACAGCACATGTGCAAGTGGGTTTCATGTGTAAAAATACCTCTAGCTATAGCTGAAGAATATCCTGCTGCTCGCACTGCAGTCATGGGACGAGCCGCACCGTCCTGTACAACACACAAAAACATAGAAAATGAATAAAATTTCATTGCATATAACATAAAGGACAAACAAAGAAGAGATTTTTCCCACCTGAACAGCTCCAGTCATAGGCCTTCCCATTGCAGTGCCGACAGGAATTCGAGACTAGATATTAAGATCAGAAATATAAAAACAAAAAGCATCAATTTACTACCAATATCTAAGTTCCTCACTGAAACATGAAATTAATTCAATACAGTCAACCAAAAATATGTGTGTTTTTGCAGCTATTTGATTTGACTGTCCTAATTCTGACTGTATAATTTCTTACCTCTAGGACTTCACCTTTCCTGCCCTGACAGCTGTCTTCCTGATTATAAGACATTGTATATTCTGACATGCTCGCATTCTAACATAAGCTATAGATTTTTCAGTCAGAAATGCAGAAACACTTTTCTTACCCCATATGCTGTTCCAATCGGTCGTCCTCCAATAGCAGTGCCAGGATATTTTGCAGTCATCTAAAAATATTTAATACATAAATGTAGTGTCTATTATAACTGGTGTGCTTGATGTTCTATACAGCAGCTTAATCAGCAGATACAATATAACTTACTGGTGGTCTTCTGCCATGACTAGTCCTGACTGCCTGCTGAAAGGCCGCATCATTGTGAAGGTCCTGCAGAGACAGTAAAATCATGAGGCATAAAAGCAAATTATGACATTCAATAAATGCAAATCTAGGGCGTAAGTATTTGTATACCTCTGAGTCAAAAGTAGGATTGTAATCATTATAGCCAGTATACAAATCATCCTCCTCTTCCTCTGGGACAAGATGCACGTTCTCCATCTAAAATAACAAAAACACACAATCATGCAAGTCTTGATGTGAATGCTACATTTGTTAATATTTTTAGGCTAAAAAATAGAAATTAAGGCTAAATAGAAATTATAAGAATATGGGCGAATGCCTATTTCAGTCAACAATTTAGACACTTTCTACAAATTATACAATGGGAATATCTATGAAACAAGAAGAAACAACCCAGGTGAAAAAAAGTGCACTTCCATAATGTACTTAAAGTACTCTTTATTTGCGCACTAATTTTGTAAGATAATCTTAAGAACCTCTACACTACCAGTCAAAAGTTTTTGAACAGTAAAATGTTAAAGAAATCTCCTCTGCTCACCAAGCCTGCATTTATTCGATTCAAAGTACAGCAAAAAAACATAAAATTTTGAAATATTTTTACTATTTAACCCTTGTGCGTTCAAAAAAAAAAAATTACACATAGGTGCAAAATGGACAAAAATGTCCATGTCCACAAACTGTCATAAAAATATGATTTATTAATATTTTTTTCCCATTTTCACTGATGTCAATTTTTTAACCAGCATCTGTTCTATCCATAGATACCAAACATTCATTAATTTTCAGAATTGTAACCCTTTCAATGCTGGTTTGTTTACATAATGCCACAGGTGTTTTTTTATGAAAAAATAGTTAATTAGTTAATTCCGATATACTAAATGCTAGGCAGAATTTTTTTCTTTGCTTATTAGATTCTTGGGTGTGTAAGTGAAGAACAACAACATTAATTTTAAGGCATTTATATTTTTTATGTAGTGTTAGACTAAAAAAAAAAATGATATGCCAAATTTGAAAAAATGGCACAATCTAGTAAAAAATAGTAAAAATGTAAAATTTGAAGCCTTGCCGATAGAATGAATGCCTATAAGCAAATATTGCATCATTTTATAGTCAAATGGCCCCGGGTTAAAAAAAATTGCAGTTTTAATGGGTTTCAATGTGGACATTTTTGTCCTTAAGGCCCTGAGCAGTGTTGTTTTTGACAACCATCTTAGATTTAGTCTTAGTCTTAGTCTTTTGGACTAAAATACTTCTTAGTTTTAGTCAAATTTTAGTCACTTCTATATGTGATAGTTTTAGTCCAATTTTAGTCGACGAAAAGTCAAAAAGGTTTTAGTCTAGTTTTAGTCAAAAAAAGGGAAAAAAGTAGTCTTTTAACAAATTAATGTAGGTCAGTAAATATTTTGCTGTTGGGTAGTGTCACTTATAAGTTCTGAAAATAGCAGATCTATAGTTCAACACAATGTGAGCTTCCGGATCGACTATTTTCACCAGTAATTACAATAATGAAGGAATGTTTTAGAACATAAAAGACAAACAAGGATGGAATGCTAAAACGGCTTGCCATACTAGTATAGCAAAGAGTATTTAATGCTAAAACGGCTTGCCATAGCGTCAGATACTTTTTAAGTTTTAATTGGCATGCACAATAAGCGGAAATGTCATGCATTTTAAACGTCTGACGGACCACCCACTAACATTTTCGTCTATTCTCGTCTCGTCAACGAAAACTCACACACGTCTCGTCATGTTTTAGTCATCAACGAGCCATTTTTATCTCGTCATCGTCTCGTTATCGTCATGAAAAAAAGTGGCGTCAACGAAATGATTTCGTCATCGTCATCGTTGACGAAAACAACACTGGCCCTGAGTGTGAGTATTTTTTGTAAAATTGATTTTTTTGAAGGAAATAAGGGTGAAATATAAAAATTTCAATAAAAATAATCACCTGAGCCAAAATGTATGCAGTTGGCATTAACACAGGCACACTTCTAACAAAAAACAAAACTGAAACGAACAAAAATGTCCATAAGGTTGCACAAGGGTTAAAGTAACTGTTTTCTATTTAAATATGTTTTAAAATGTAATTTATTCCTGTGATCAAAACTATATTTTCAGCATCATTACTTCAGTTTTTTAGTGTCAGATGATCCTTCAGAAATCATTCTAATATGCTGATTTGCTGGTCAAGAAACATTTTTATTATTATTATCAATATTTAAAAGTTGAGTACATTTTTTTCAGGATCCTTGATGAATAGAAAGATCCAAAGATCAGTACTTATCTGAAATAGAAATCTTTTGTAACATTATACACATACCATTCAAAAGCTTGGAGTCATTATAGAAATTAATACTTTTATTTAGCAAGGATGCTTTAAATTGATCAAAAGTTATGATGAAGGCATATTACAAAAGATTTCCATTTTAGATAAATACTGTTCTTCTGAACTTTCTATTCATCAAAGAAACCTGAAAAATTCTACTCAGCTGTTTTCAACATAATATTACATGTTTTTTGAGCAGCATATTAGAATAATAAAATTATTTCTGAAGGATCATGTGACTGGAGTAATGATGGTAAAAATCAGCTTTGAAATCACAGGAATAAATTACATTTTATTTTAAATAGTAAAAATATTTAAAAATTGTACTGTTTTTGTTGTACAAATTAAATAAGAGCAGGCTTGTTGAGCAGAAGAGACTTCTTTAAAAACATTAAAAATCTTACTGTTCAAAAACTTTTGACTGGTAGTGTAAGTTTACTCAAATGTGCAATTCTGGGACACCAGGAACATGAACTAAAATGTGCTTTAACAGACTATCTGTGTATTAAAAAAAATTGTAGTACACTTGAACCCACTAGTGTATAAAAGATTCAAGTGTAACGGTTCACTAAGAGGTAACTAACGGTAAGTACATGTTTAATACATAGACAGTATGTTAAACGCAAACACATTTTAGTTCACATTTTGAATAAACTGTTAAAAAATGGTAAATAAATTGAATAAATACTATAAAACACTATAAAAACAATTCGTTTAACGTTACATGGGTAGTTCACGACTAACGTTATACCACATATCTCGCATACAATTTAACTGCCAACATCTGAGGTTTGTACATTTCGATAGTTTTACATACCTGGTTAATCGAGCAGATTGCTTACCGAAGAAAAGTGTAAATTAATGACCGTTTTACTGAAATATCTCCCAAAACCGTGTACGTAGCACAACAGCAGCTACAGCTCGCTAACTGTGCTGAGCAACACGTCGGTTGCTAGGATACAGAGACTGATTGCCATAGGCTAACGTTACACTGGCTACTTTACTGTGTTTCGCTTTTGGTTGTTGTGTTTATTATATTCTCGTCTATTATTTAAAATATTACATTTCTGAATGTACGTATGAACGTCTTCTGCGCTGCAATCCAAGGAATTATCCTTCTGTAAAAGTCCTGATGTATTTAGGCGCTTGCGAGACGCCGTAGCTCCGCCTATTTTTCGTGCACATGATAACCTGTAGTCTGGTGATATTGGGGCTCCTGTAAAGTAGCTGATTGAGTTTTGACATTTGTAAAGGAGGCTGCGATGAGTTCATTAAAAGGAAAGATAATTACTGTGGTTGGAAGGTGAGATTTACCATGTTCATGTCAGTCTGTCAATTTTGGCAGACATGTTTCTGAGGTTGTCTAACAGAATAGCTGAGAGGTCTTTGAACTCTACTGTCATGGTGTTTACTTTATGAATACGTGCAGTACTCCATATCAGGTTAGTGCATGTGAAAAATGAGCAGTGCAATGATTTATGACCAAAATTAACTGATCACGTGACTCGGTATTTGCGCTTATTTGACATATTTTGGGTATGTTTGGATTGTGCAAATAAGGTTAAAAACGTTGAAGATTTTTAACCTACTCTATTTTACAGGATTGTTTTTCATGCATGTCATCAAAATCGTATTTATTTTGTTCTATCTAATGTTAAAGTTCCTGTTTAAGTAGTCTCAGACATGTTCCTCATTTTGGTATTTGGATAATGCATTGATTTTCCTTAATGTTAACAGACTGCTTGATGTGCATTTATATTTCACTTATTTACAATGCTGTCTTTTTCCCTAATTCTGTATATGTTGCATCATATAGTGGGCTGATCGGCCGCTCCTGGGCTATGGTGTTCCTGAGTGGAGGATATAAGGTCAAGATCTATGACAATGTACCAGGACAAGCATCAGGGGCCATCACAGAGATCAGGTCAGTGGAAAACAGGAAAGAAAAATGACCTGTTGACCCCTCAGTCAAATTGTGTCCCTTTAGCATCACTGCTCAATTTTTGTGAGACCAGGTTTGTGACCCATTTAGAAGCCACAACTTACATAAATCAATGATGTGAGAAGAAACATAGAATAAAAGAGAGGACACAATATGCAGAAAAAAGTAAAGTATATCTAGAGTATTTTGGTACTGTTTATATCTGTTTCATCTTTCATATCTGTTTCCTTGATTCACTTCTTCTGTCACCAGAGGGAGTTGTAGGGCTTTCTGTTTCCTAAATATGAATTTACACCAAAAAAAATAGCTGTAGAAACAAAGTTCACTCAGAAATTGCTAGTAAATTTCAGACAGTTACCAAATTAAATTTGGTATGAAATTTTGAAGTAGAAAAACTGAAATTAGTAACTCTTGTATAACGCTACAATAATCCTAAAAAAAAAGAAATCACAGTGTAGGTGCCCTTCTTAGAATGCTGTAATGACAGATTAGGACACACAAAACAGTAATTATCTGTAATGCATCCAGAGTTGTTTTAGTAAAAAAAAAAAAAAAAAGTGTTTTTGAAAGGCTACTAGTCAGAAGTTTTTGAACAGTAAGATTTTAATTTTTTTTAAAGTCGTCTCTTCTGCTCACCAAGCCTGCATTTATTTAATCCAAAATACAGCAAAAACTGTCACATTTTGAAATATTTTTACTATTTAAAATAACTGTTTTCTATTTGAAAATATTTAAAAATGCAATTTATTCCTGTGATTTCAAAGCTGATGTTTTTAGCATCATTACTCCAGTCACATGATTCTTTAGAAATCATTCTAATATTCTGATTTGCCGATCGGTTCATTTATTATTATGTTAAAAACAGCTGAATATAATTTCAGTTTTTTTTTTTTTGATGAATAGAAGGTTCAGAAGAACAAAATATACATTTTTTGTAACATTATAAATGTCTTTATCATCACTTTTGATCAATTTAAAAGTATATCAAATCAAATATATAAAATAAATGCAGGCTTGGTGAGAAGAAGAGACTTCTTAAAAAAGAAGTTAAAAAACATTTGACTAGTAATGTAATTTACACCTCAACTGGATCTGCAACAGATGCCTTATTAGTCATAAACCATGATTGAAACATTGCATTTGGACAGAACATCTGGCAGATTTTCTACACATTTCTTTGAATTTTTATAATGTGTTTTTTTGTGTGTGAGCAGGAAACAGCTTGAGGAGCTTCAGCAAGCCAAAATGCTGAGAGGAAATCTCACGGCTGCAGAGCAGTTGAGTCTACTCAGCAGTCATGATGACCTGCAGCAGGCCCTGGAGGGAGCTTTCTTTGTCCAGGTATGGTTGACCCAAAAATGTGACTAGGAAGCAGAGGATAAGCATCTCTCTGATATGTATAGAATGAAAGCCACAAGTATTTTGTGTGAAGAGAAGAAAGAGTGTTCAGTAATTATAAGTACCAAATACATTATTTCACATGTAATTATTTAGTCACTGTACAAAGCACATGAAAGCAAAAGACATGTCTGTGGTTTAAACATTCCATGATGCCTCTTTCACTAAGTTAATGTGATTAACCATTGGTGTTGCGCCTGTGCTTAATTATTAAAATCTATTGAACACTTAGGAGCCAAGCCTCTGTTTGCTATTGGAAAGTCCTTTTTTAAAATAAAGATGGATGAGGTGATGTATCTGAGCATGCATTTTTGCCCCAGTCATAATGACCCAAAAATGTTGGGTGTTAGTTCACCCAAAAATGAAAATTCTGTCATTAATTACTCACCCTCATGTCATTCCAAGTCTAAGATTCTTAGACTTAAGTCTACATAACACAAATTAAAATATTTTTGATGAAATCCGAGAGCTTTACATTGTTGCAATAGGTCAGACATTGTCCATGTGTCATTAGTGGTTTAACCTTAATTTTATAAAGCTACAAGAATACTTTTTGTGCGTAAAGAAAACAAAATAACAGCTTAATTCAACAATTGTTCTTTTCCGCGTCTCCACTGGCCGCCATTCACGAGAGTACCACAACGTATTTGCACATTGCTCTATTGGCAGCATCATAATATATTATTATTATATATTATTATATATAACATATAATATTTTGTATGTACACTACCAGTCAAAAGTTTTTGGACAGTAATATTTCTAATGTTTTTTTAAATAAGTCTCTTCTTCACACAAAGCCTGCATTTATTAACTATTCTATTTGAATATATTTTGAAATGTCATTTATTCCTGTGATTCCTCTGAATTTTAGCATCATTACTCCAGTCACATGATCCTTCAGAAATCATTTGAATATTCTGATTTGCTGCTCAAAAAACATTTATTATTATTATTATTATGTTACAAACTGCTGAGGAGACTTTTTTTTGTTTCTTTGATGAATAGAAAGTTTAAAAAGAACAGCATTTATCTGAAATAGAATTTTTTTGTAACATTATAAATGCCTTTATCATCACTTTTGATCAATTTGAAGCATCCTTGCCAAAAAAGTATTTATTATTTTTTTCACAAAAAATAAAAAAAACAAGCTTTTGATTGGTATGGTGTATAAAGCTACAAAAGCTTTTTATTTATGATAATTGCTCATCTTTGGATCTTTCTGTTCATCAAAGAATCCTGAAAAACATGTACTCACCTGTTTTAAATATTGATAATAATAAATGTTTCTTAAACAGCAAATCAGTATATTAGAATGATTTCTGAAGGATCATGTGACACTGAAGACTGGAGTAACGATGCTGAAAATTTAGATTTGGTCACAGCAATAAGTTACATTTAAAAAATTATTCAAATAGAAAGAATTATTTTAAATAGTAAAAATATTTCACACTTTTACTGCTTTTGCTGTATTTTGTATCAGATAAATGTAGGCCTCATGAGCAGAAGAGAATTCTTAAAAAAAAACATTAAAAATCTTACTGTTCAAAAACTTTTGACTGGAAGCGTACATCACGATATAGAAGAAAATATCTGTTGTTACTTAATTTTTAATGGCAACTTTAAACTTTGCAACTCTGACTTCTAAAAAGTTTTCCTGCTAAATAATCAAAGCAGTGTGTGTGAATATAGTTTGTTTTATCAGCATTGGGAAGTTATGATCCTTTTATTGTTATTCAGGTCATATTTTTTTCAGCCTATTCCAATGTCATTTATTGTATCCGCCCTTGTATTTCCTTCTTGTTCTTTTTTGTGCTCTTATGGAAATGTTGCTACAGCTTTAATTATAATACATTTAAATACAGTCACCTTTGCCATTATCACACCTTTGCTATACTGTTTTGTTGACCATCAACTGCTCTTGTCCTGTTTTTTCTGTGAATAGGAGTGTGTATTTGAGGACATAAAAGCAAAGCAAACTGTCTTCAGTGAGGTGGAGAATCTTGTGACAGAAAGTGTGATTCTCAGCAGCTCCACTTCCTGCCTGATGCCAAGCAATGTCTTCTCTCGTGTCCAGAACCGAACTCGGTGCATCATTTCTCATCCGGTTAGTTATGATTACAGTCTGTGAGAGATTATATCATATATGACACACACACACACACACACACACACACACACACACATATATATGTGTGGCCAAAAATGTATACCTCAGCCCAGTTTTTTTTTTTGAGTGCATACATTTTGGCTTTGGTTTGAACCTGCAATATCTTCCATTCTTCCATCTAGACCAATATGTCTTATGATTTAATAGGGGCTAAACCTAAAATCCTTCTAAATGTAAACTTCTGCAGTTCCCCCTAATAACAATTGTTATTTCAAGTGTTCCTACAACATTTTATGTTTAAGTTTTAGTTCTACTGTTTATTTAATAAAAGCATTATTTACATAGACATGTCAGTTTTTTCTTGTCAGCCCTGATTTAGCAGCCTGTAGTGAAGAATGGAGATAATTGTTTTAGACCCAGAGGGGCTTCACTGGACTTTGAATCCGTCCATGGAAATTCCACTCTGATCTCACAAGCAGAAAGGTCTTGCTGGTCGTGTTGTCCTTCAGAGCAGTCTGAGTCAAATAGTTCACCTGCATTTAGTGAATGTTTAATCATGAATGCCAAGCATTTATGGTCAGACATTTAGTCACAGAGACCTTCACAGTGGGAAAGAAGTCCAAAACAAGGCCATTATCTCTAGCTCTGGTAAACACGTTAGTATCGTGCTTTGTCTGTGTCCAGGGGCAGATAAACTAGTGTCATTCCTTCTTGTTTTAAACCTCACAGGTAAACCCGCCCTACTATGTACGTCTGGTGGAGCTGGTGCCACACCCAGAAACACTGCCTGGTGTTATGGATGTTGCTTACTCACTGATGACGGATGTCGGGCAGGCACCTGTGCGACTCAGGAAGGAGATTGATGGTTTCGCATTGAACCGCGTTCAGTATGCCATCATAGGCGAGTCCTGGAGGCTGGTTCAGGTTGGTTGAGCAAACATGGAACAAAACCACATATCAGTTAGAGTCATGGTTATACTGCATATAATGTTTTGACTACCTTCCCATTATCTGGCAAAATTCATAACAGGTCAAGTAAACATTTGTTGACCCTGGTGAAAAAAAAACAGCATATGCTGGTTAGGTAGGACCAGCATAAACCAGCAAAGGACCAGCTTAAACCAGCATAAAAACCTACCTAACCAGCATATGCTGTTTTTTTTTCAACATGAGGGGAGTGAAATGGACAAGAATTTTTTTTTAATTGGCTTTCATGTCAAATCTCTTGTATAGTCTTGTATAATATGCAAAAAGGCAAGATAGAAAGATGTGCGACAATCATGCATGGTTAAAGGAGCCATGTTCAAAGCCATTAATAACATAATTACATAACTAGTAGATAATATAAATAATAGCAGACTGTCTTATTATATATCCACCTTAATTTTCCCAGAAGCGCGGGCGCGGCCATTTGTAAATTTTATGGGTTTGGCCTCTGGTCTCATCCCCGTCCAGCTATTTTTAGCTGTACAAAACAGTTCGCTTTGCTGCTTGATGTTGCAAATGTGTGTTTTACCATACTATTTTTATGAATCATCTTAATTATGAACACACTGGCTTGTAGTGCAAACAGTTTTACTGTTTACTGCTCGTTTGCAAAATTGTTCTCATTATTTCCCAATAACGGCTAATAAAGCGGAAGTCTCACCCATGGGCTTGTCTCCACATTGAGGAATAAGGTGGATACACTACTATTCATATGTTTGAGGCCAGTAAAAATGTTTTTTTCTTTTTTCTTTTGAAAGGAATTTATACTTTTGTTCAGCAAGGATGCATTAAATTGCTCAAAAGTGACAGTATAAAGACTTAAATTGTTACAAAAAGTTCTCTATTTTAAATATGTGCTGTTTTGTTCTATTCATCAAAGAATCCTGAAAAAACGTTTGAACAAAATAATTTCAAATTGTTGCCACCATTTTATGAAAGTAATGCACCATCCAGAAATGAAAATTCTTCCACTCACCCTTTAAGTTTCTTTTTTCTGCTGAACATGAGAAGATCTTTTATAAAACAGACAGTTCCAGTCTTTGATTCTGATTGGTTGAGTTGGTTCAAAGCTGTTGTAAATTTGTCTACAAACATACAAACCACTTTGTTGCGACCAAAACAGTTTCTGAGGAACTACGCTGTTTGGTGGAAGAATGTTTTTATTAAGATCATTATACTTTATTTGCTCTGTTTTATTTTGTGAAACCTTACTACGTACGGTTGCAATCAAAATTATTCAGCCCCCCAGAGACTGCAGTACTTTACAAATACAAGCTTTTCTGAAGATCCTGAACTTTATAAAATTGCATCTACAACAGATTACTTGCATATTAAAGGTGATAATGTCAATATACAATGTAATTTTTGGAGTTATAGGATTTTTTAATAACACAGCTGTGTCACAATTATTCAACCCCTATTAAACATTGCTATTAATAGTCACTCATTTTATGGTAGGGAACAAAATTGTTTAAGCCTTTAGAAACTATTAAAAAACAGAATTAGCTTGGACTGTTACACATACATACATTTAGCCCATGCCTCTGCTGAATTTGAGTAGCAAATATGGTAAAGTCAAGAAAAACTATAGAGAAGAAATAGTTTTATTATATTAAAGCTACATGAAGATTTCCAAGACATTTAAAGTTCCTAGACACACAGCTGGCAGCCTTATTCCTTAGTTTAAGGTGTGTTGTACCAGAAAACCTTTGAGGGTGTTGAACAAAAAAATACACAATATCGTAAAATGTTTGATCAGAGCCACTGAGAAAAAACCTGCAATGTACAGCCAAAGACTTGCAAGATGACCCGACAAAAGGAGGATAAACATTTCAATGCAGTGTATAAGAAGAACACTAGACAAGTATGACCTTCATGTTGAGGCATCTTGCCAAAAGCCACTCTTGACCAAGAAGAACAAAAAGACTTGAACATGCTAACATTCATTTGGATAGACCTGTGGAGTTCTGGAAGAATGTTTTATGGAGTGATTTTTGGACCTATGGATTAGCAGTATATCTGGTGCAAAAAAAAGTCAGAGCTTATAAGCAAAAGAACACCATCTCCATTGTCAAACATGGAGGTGGATCAGATCTGTTATGGGGTTGTTTTACTGTAATAAATACACTAAATGGAAAACCTTACCGTATTAAGAATATCATAGATTCTTTGAAGTTTCAGGCCATCTTGGCAAGAATTGTGATGCCTTTGGTGCAATGACTGAAGCTAGTGATCAATGGACTTTGCTGCAGGACAATCATCCAAATCTACTTATGCTTGGTTCAGGGATCAGTTATAGAATAGTCTTGAGTGGCCTGTTCAGTCTCCAGATTTAATTCTCATTAAAAATATTTGGTTGAATTTGAAGAAAGCAATGGCAATGTGAAAACCAAAGATTATCAGTGATCTGAAAGCTTTTTTGAACATTTAGAGCCAATTAGATTTTTTTCCCCGTTATTCATCAAGTTCAGTTTTTAGAATTAGTAAATGTGTATTAATAAACTTTCGCCAATACTGTACTGATGCCTTTGTTCAATTGTTTTCACAATATTTTTTTTCTCTGCAGCAAAATGTTTTGCAGGTCAAGGGGTTGAATAATTTTGATTGCAGCTGTATATGGAATAACCGTTTTATAAAAGCAATAAGCCCTGTTGAGCCGTGGTTTACAGTGAATTTATACCAGCTAAGGGGTGTTGTTACCCACATTGAAAAATGTGGGTAACCAAAAATTTTCTGTTCTCTTTTAACTTTCATAGTATTTGTTCTATGTTCTATACTATGGAAGTCAGTAGTAAACAGCACCTGTTTGGTATATAAATGACGACAGAATTTTCATTTTTGGATGAACTATCCCTTTAAGGCCTGCATTACAGTGAACTTACCACAGTTAAGAGTAAAAACTCTTTACTCAAGGTAAAATCTGTGTAACGCACAGCTTCTCATGGTTTATTGCTTTAATAAGAAGTCGACATTACAGGATGAATGTTGTTTAGATGCTTTGTTTGTTCTTGCATTAGGGAAAATATATTGTCGACAAATCACATTACTCATCTTTGAACAGGAAAGTTCTATAATTTCCGTAAATTTTGATGCATGTCTTTGTTACACCCTGTTTTTAGAAAGAAACGATAGAAAAATTTGAGGAAGTAATGAATAAACAGACTATTGTATTTGTTCAAATGGAAAGTATTGCAACATCCATTGTCACAAATGTTCGATTGAGAGAAGGAAAAAAAAATCTCTTTTCTTTGTTTCTCTTGAGAAACTTTTAGTACAGCCAGCTTATCTTTCCTCACACTGGTGGTTTTGTCCTGGTTATACAGTACACCTGTATTACAGTGTATCAAATTAACATGGGGTAGAGTTAGGTGATCCACTTTAAAAAAAAAAAAAAAAAACTTTTCGGCACTGCCCACAAGCATGAACAAAAAGCAGAGTCAAGAAAGCACTTCCACAAACAATGGACACCTCGCTTTGAACTTATTTTTGGAGTAACTGTTCATTATTCAGTCGAGTAATGGACATTTAAAGACGAAATACAGAATTGTATGTTCTGTCTAAGGTGTATTATGAAGGCATCACAAAAGTGTGAAGATGATTCATGCTGACAAAATTATGTTCTATACATAGATGTCAGTGAGTCCTGGATTATATAGACAATGTACCTTGTGAGAGAGGTGTGATGTGTTTGAATATGCATAATGGTAAAGGTCACAGGTCAGTTAAAGAGAGGCAATCAACTCTCTTAAAAACCCTTAATCTTAACTGTAGTACATAATACTGTCACTGTTACTCATTAGATTGAAATTTAGGTTTTTGTTGCAATATGACATTGTGTCTTTGTTTTTGGTTCCTGGAATGCTTTAGATGGGTCAGGGTAGAGGCCACTTCACAACAGCACTTTGTGCTCTGACAGATATTCAGCAGATAGTCAGCATAATGAACTAGATGATGTGGACACCCAAACACCATACTCATTTGCTTGTGAGCTTTTAATTTAAAAACATTTAACAGGGAGTTGGCTCTCTCTAGCTACTGGTAGGTTTTCTACCAGCTGCAGGTATCTGCTCTCATTCAGACATAAGCGTGAGTGAGGACAGGTATTGATGTTGGGTGATATGAGCTAGTTTTCTGCTGACATATCAAATAATCCTAGTTTGTCCAAAACTTGAATGAACTTGTATGCTTAATTTTATCCACCCATTAGTAATGGGTGTAGATTAACGGCCAAACCCGTTATTTAAAAGGGGGCGTCCACATGTAGTGTTCATGAATACTGGTTTATTTTTGGAAAATACCCTTATTCTATAAAAGTAATGCAGATAAACCAAAAAGATTAACGTATAAATCATTTATGTCTTAATTAGTGGTGGGCCGTTATCGGCGTTAACGTGCTGCGTTAACGTGAGACTCATATCGCGCGATAAAAAAAATATCGCCGTTAATCTATTCTCAAAGTTGGGTTGGGAGCTGGGTCTAAACTACGCAAGATATGATGACTTTCACTTTGATATTTTAGCGCGGATGACGTATATCTAGTTGAATTGCAATGTTGGGGGCGAGAACGAGTCTTCAACTTCTGTGAAATTACCACATCAAATGAGACGCGCAGACATGGATGCAGTTATGAAGCCGCTTCAGGGCAGGTGTGTGCGTTGCTAGACCCTTTTTACTGGGGCACGTGCCTCAGTGAAAATCTGCTGTGCCCCAGTAAAATCTCAAGTTTGAGTTATAATTTACTTTGATAATCCCGAAATAAAGACATTATACTATATGCAACAACTGAATTGACGCTTCTAAAAGCAACGCAGTTTATTGTAAGATGCACGCAGATAGGCTATCCATACCCGCGCGCCTGTATATTTTACTGGAACGCGCACGTCGTACAGCCTTTTGCGCAGAAGTACTTGGTTACACAAGTTTGTATAGTTAATTGTGTTTTAAATGCAATTGTCAAGCAGTTTGTAATGCATTTTGGAAACAGGAGATGAGCCCCTGGTCTAATGCGCCACCTGGCTTGAGAAACCCGTTCTCAAAGACTTACTTTTAGTCA
The DNA here is from genome assembly GCF_049309525.1 of Garra rufa. Lineage (NCBI taxonomy): Eukaryota > Metazoa > Chordata > Actinopteri > Cypriniformes > Cyprinidae > Garra > Garra rufa. The sequence goes on from NC_133368.1 coordinate 21,850,493, forward strand.
TTATTTGGGTAGCACACATATTCTGAATGCTTTCAGAAGAATTCAAATTAGCCATTTTAATCTAGATTAATCTAGATTAATTTCAAGATTTAATCTAGATTAATCTAGATTAAAAAAATTAATCTATGCCCACCACTAGTCTTAATTGATAATTGTAAGGATTCATTATTATTAGGGGTGGGCATAGATTAATTTTTTTAATCTAGATTAAATCTTGGAATTAATCTAGATTAATCTAGATTAAAATGGCTAATTTGAATTCTGCTGAAGGCATTCAGAATATGTGTGCTACCCAACGGGCCAGGTGGCGCATTAGATCAGGCGATCATCTCCTGTTTCCAAAATGCATCACAAACTGCTTGACAATTGCATTTACAACATAATTACCTATACAAACTTGTGTAACCAAGTACTTCTGCGCAAAAGGCTGCACGACGTGCGCATTGCTATTAAATACACAGACACACACGGGCATGGATATCTGCGTGCATAGTCTTCCATTAAACTGCGTTGCTTTTAGAAGCGTCAATTCAGTTGTTGCATATAGTTTAATGTCTTTATTTCGAGATTATCAAAGTAAATTATAACTCAAACTTGAGATTTTACTGGGGCACAGCAGATTTTCACTGGGGCACGTGCCCCAGTAAAAAGGGTCTAGCTACGCACCTGCCCTGAAGCGGCTTCATAGCTGAATCCATGTTTGCACGTCTCATTTAAAGTGGTAATTTCACAGAAGTTGAAGACTCGTTCTCGCCCCCTACAGTGCAATTCGACTAGGTATACGTCATCCGTGCTAAAATATCAAGGTGAAAGTCATCATAGCTTGCGTAGTTTAGACCCAGCTCCCAACCCAACTTTGAGAATAGATTAACGGCGATATTTTTTTTTATCGCCGATAAGAGTCTCACGTTAACGCAGCACGTTAACGCCGATAACGGCCAACCACTAATTATTATATAACTTACTCACATTTATGTTGTTTCAAATCTGCATGACTTTATTGACTGTGGAGCACAAAAGAAGATATTTAGCAGAATGTTCACACTACACTTTTTCATATAATACTAACAGGCCCAGAAAGATAGTAGATACATTGTTAAAATAGTCCATGTGATATCGGTGGTTCAAGCGTAATGTTATTGAAGCTACAAGAATAGTTTTGTGTAAAGAAAACAAGAACAACAACTTTATTCAACAATTTCTTCTCTTCCGTGTCAGCCAGTCATCGGATTGGTTAAATTATACAGGATTTCCGAGACTGCATTTACACTTGGCATTAACAGGAGATCATCTTGATCAAGCAGAACACGGCACATTTACACTTGGCAACATCAACGAACTTCTCTATCTGGTTGACCGATCAGATCTGTCACAAAGTCTTTAAAATAGGTTTTACACACCCGTCTGTTATTGTGGGGATGTTTCCATGCCCCTAAACATGATGTGGCACAAAACAAAACGTGATTGGTTGTTTTACCTGTCAGTCATATGGCTCCTGGGCGGGCATTGGAGAAGAAATTGTTGAATAAAGTCATTATTTTTCTTTTCTTTGTGCTCAAAAAGTATTCTTGCAGCTTCATAACATTACGGTTGAACCACGGATGTCACATGGACTATTTTAACGATGTCATTACTAACTTTTTAGGTCTTGAACATGTCAGTTGCGTTGCTTTCTATGCAGGGTCAGAAAGCTCTCGGATTTCATCAAAAATATCCTAATTTGTGTTCAGAAGATGAATGAAAGTCTTACCGGGTTTGGAATGACATTAGGGTGAATAATTAATGACAGAATTTTAATTTTTGGGTGGACTATCCTTTTAGGATTTGAGAGGAAAACCCCAAAATGTTCTCATTTAAGTAAAACTAAAACAGAGATTCCTTAAAAAAAAGCCCTTGTGTTGTTCTAACGTAAGAACATGCTGTGATGTAACCAGAGTCGCTGACATTTGAGAGGTTAAAAGTTGAACCAAATGGTGTAAGTGTCAGATTTGCTGTTCTTTTAAGCTAGTTATAGATGCACTTACAGTGTACAACCAAAAAAAGAATGGTGTCCATTCTGCTTTAGTGTTTAGAGACAATTTCACAGCTTTTATGGCAGCACTGAAAAAATGCTTTTCTTATTTGGCCTTTTTGAATTATTTGATGGTTCTTCTCGTTTCAAAGATTTATAACCATTTAACTGAGGCAGAACTAAAAGAAATCTTATGAGGATGAAAACTAAATGTCACATTAGTTGTAAATGATCTGAGGAAATTATCTTATTTATCATGCACCATTAATTTTGTTTTGTAATTTTTATATATAAAGATTTTCCTCTTAACTAGCTTTTACAGTAAATAAGTGTTCTTCCTTTTACCGTTTTCTTTCCTTATCTTTCATTTCCTCATAAGTGGTTTTATTGTGCAATCATTGATGATGAAGCAATTTAGTAAGATTTGTCTGGAATAACAGCCTATCATGTGTCTCGCTAGTTTTCACGTTTTCTATGGAGTGTCCATATGACAGTGTGTGATAGGAATTTAATTTCTTAACAAGCCTTATTAAGTATTATGACATAATTTTCCAAGTAATTTCCTAATGCTCAGAAGGAAAAGTAAAAATTTTAAATTAAACCTGCACCATTTGAAACCTGCACCAATCCATGTCCTGTTTTGGGTCAACTTCTGAATGACAGAAATACTTCTCCTCCTTTTTAGTTGCAGGCAAATACTTATTTCAAAAGGATCTGCTCTCGGAGCTGTTAAAAGGCTAAATGTTGTTGAACCAGTTAAACCAGCATGCAAACTGGTTATTGCATAGTGTTTTTGTTTAGATAATTAAAAGAAGTAATTAGTAATTACATAAGCAGGTTTTACTTAAGTTAAATAATGTTCAAAGACCCTTTGTGGCCACCTGGCACTGTGGCCTTTTAACTAGAGCTGTTTCATCTCTTTCACATATTAAATTTCTTCATGTTGCACTGTATTGAATGAGATGTTCACATGAGCTGTTCATGTTGTTGTCATGGGCCAATTACCCGACCATTACATCAAAATTTAAAACCGTGCCCACAAACATTTAAATGTTGTTTATTAGTTGAAATTCCAAACTGATAGTTCACCAAAAATTCTGTCATGTGGAAGTCAATGGGGACATCAACTGCTTGGTTACCTACATACTTCTATCTTCATTTGTGTTAAGCAGAAGAAAACAACTCATACAGGTTTGTAACAAATTGAGGGTGAGTAAATGTTGACAGAATTTTTATTTTATTTTTGAGTCTTTATGACACGATTTTTGCCCGATCTGCTTTACGTAGGGTGTTATGGGGATTCGTAAACGACAATGGGCATCGGGCGCAAGATTCGATCGTTTCATCTCATGTAGTGTGTCATAGTAGACGACAACCAATGCCATGTCTGCGAGGCTTCACGCCTTCGCCATTGAAAGACTACAATTTTTTTTTCGTCGTCCATGACAAGTTCCATCAAATCTGTGACACTGGCCAATAGGAGCACAGAAGCGCCTTCGTACATGCTTTCAAACAAGCTGAAACGAAAAAGAGATAATGGTATCTGCATTGCTAGGTGGAATTTTACAATAAAGGAATAGTTAATGGCGCTATGGCAGTAATACTCCTGCATTCATGATATTTCCTTGAGGGAGTACTACTTTTTTATGGGGTGTTTTTCTATTTTTCTTTGACAGGACAGTGGAGATATGACAGGATATTAGTGGAAAGAGAGGGGGGCTGCCAACCAAATAAAAACTACTTTACATCAGTTCTCATTTACAGTCCATTCTGTCCTCTTCATGCGATCCAGATTTGTGTCCACTGTCAAGTTTTCTCTTTTTTGGGGGTTTCTGACGACAAGACAGAGCAAAACATGCTGTTTGCACGCTATAGAGGGTTTGCACTTGCATCACGATTTGCTCAGTTACCATAAATTATAAAAACAAACATGAATGTTGTCGAAATTCTTTGCCCTGGAAATCCTGGTTCAGTTTGGCCAACCATTCTTCTCCTTGATTTGTTATAACTTTTGGCAGTCTATAGTGCTCCTAATGTTTTTCCCAGTCTGACTGATTAGTACAGACCAAAACATGACAATAATTGACCATTTTCAGCAGCGATAATCAGCAAAATATGTGAGTTTTATTTGGTTCAGTGGCATTGTGTATGCTCAGTGCAATATGGCCGACTGATGAAAACACTATCGATGGCAGCACTCGTTGAAGATGTTCACAACATGACAAGATTTTAGGAGTCAAAATCACATAATCTGACACAGGGACTGTCATAACCGACAAAAAAAAATTGTGTAGTTTGAACTGGGCTTCACTTATAAGCCTAACTTATACTGAACTAAGTCTAGTTCAGTATATTGCATTACCTCTTACTTTGTGTGTGTGCTTTTAAATTAGTTGCTTTATTAAGGGAAAAAGAGGTGAGTGTTGTTTTTTTACGATGAGGAACATTTAAAGTTGGATGGTGCCCTGCACACTAGATTTGCTGCTCAAATCCACTCATGCTTCCTCTCAGAGTTCAGGCGGCTCTTTGAGAGAGAGCCAGCACTGGAAAGTAGAGCAGCTGGGAAAGCTAATGGCTGCCCCTGGTGATTACCGTAGAGGAAAGGCCTCTTTTCACGGTTTCCCCAGCCAGTCCGCCGCCTGGCGACACCGAGATAACGGCCTCGTTGTTGCGGGCAGGAAATGAACAAAGACCACCCTGTCCCCCTCCTAAACTCTTCCCCCATTCCCCGTTCTGTATCCAAGCTTTGATTTCAGCACAGTCAGGCAACAGGTATCTGTGGCCACAGGTAATCTGAGTGCAAAGTGGGCCCAAAGCCTGGCACAACCACACTTGTCTCCCCCTGCCATACCATCCCATTGTTTAGAGGACACTGAGTTAAATGATAAGAGAAACCCAATACAGTGGGAGCGGCTATAGTGCTCTTCAGATGGGACAAAAGTGGAAGGGGCAACCTCCGTTTTCCTCTCAATCAAGTGGACCGAACCTTGTTGGCTGGACAAACTACTAAGCAGGAAGCTGTAATTTTAGGATTAGAAGATCAGAAAACCACTTTTACCAACATTGTCTGTCATCCAAGCGTATAATATAGTGCAGGTTGCCAAATTAACTTTTCTTTCTTCTCATTCAGGACGGAGTGATCTCAGTGAAGGACATCGACCTGGTGATGTCTGAGGGTTTGGGCATGCGCTACGCTTTTTTAGGTCCCATTGAAACCATGCATCTCAACGCACCAGAAGGCAAGCTACCTATTAACTAATAATGCATTTTATTAAACTTTGTATTTAAGCACTAAGATGTTTTTGTTTTCATCATGCTTGGGAAAAAAATGTGTGCGGTGCTTAGCCAAAAAAATGGCTGTGAAACCTGTTAGTGTTTCGATTACATCCACCTCACGTGACCTTAAGTGTGTGTGTGTGTGTGTGTGTGTGAGAAAGATACTGTAAAAGAAACTAAAACTAGCATGAAAGTGTGTAAATGTGCTTGTGTTTTGAAGAGATCTCATGTTCACTGTGAAAATCAGAAGGCAGTGTGAAATCTGTAGGATGACCCTGCTCCCCCTATGAAACGTGCTTTGCCATGTGACACCAGTACTTATGTTTGATGATGACAGATGAGTTATTATTCTTAGCCCTGCCTCCTTGTACTGTGAGTGAGGTGCTACAGTGCTCTCACTGTGGTGCTAAAGCCCCCCTGTAAACACAAGATTTCGCCCTGGTTTCTTCCATCACTGTAATGGCACCGGTTCTCGGAAACTGTAAGCGAAGAACTGTGGCTGAACTTTCTCTGGTACAAATCTTATCGGCTGAGAGCCCTTCTAAAAGAACTAATGCCCTTCAGATGAGGAGCCACTCAATTCATGCTTGAAAACTCTGTTACAAAACAAATGCCAGTAACTTTATTTGCTGAGTCACTTTGGACACAGTTCTAAATTGGTTATATTTTTTGCATCACAGTTGTTCATAAGGACAAAGCGGTGTTTGATATGCTAAATTTGAATTCTATGGCTTGTTTAAAGGGGTCATGAACTGCCTTTTTTATTATTTTGTACTGTTCTCTGAGGTCCCCTTATAAAGTTACCAAGATTTTTAAATTTAAAAAAACATAATTTAGAAGTGATAGGCTCGGAAGTAAATGCCCACTCCTATAATTGGCTAACACTTGTGTATGTTTAACAGCCTACATCCTTCACAGATGGTTACATAAATACTCATAAGTACATAAGTACATATCAAATGATCTGTAATAACAGACAAAGCAATAGTGAGCCTGTAATAAAAAGAGCTACACACACGTATGGGTTGCGACATTAAAGGTCCACTGAAGTGCCTTGAAACACACAGCGTTATTCTGTGGTGACGTACTTTTAACTGAAACAAAAACATATTGCTAAGCCCCGCCCACTTATTTTGAAGAGCCAATAGCGTTCCATTAATATCTGCTCGGGCCAGAGCCGTTGAGCTCGGTAAAGCCACATTTGTAAGCTTATGACAGCAGTCTAATAAATTACCCCATAGATTCAATATGAAACTCTTGCTAAAACAAAATAGTGATCATAATCATGCTGAGGCTGTGTAGTTTAATCCATGCCAATCGCACATATGAGTGCATATGATCTGCTCTGTGTTATAAAACTTTAATTTTGATTTCAGGGGGACTTTAATGTCAAATCCAATACAGTCAGCACAGCATCGTCTTTTAGTTTCTATCATTCTGAAAATCCTACTTCGAATTGTGCTTTGTTTGTAAACAAATCCGTGGTAAAATGAAGTGAACACAGGAACAAGTTTTCCAATAAAAAAAAAGTTTATCCACTCTTTCCTAACGTTGGGATCAGAACTGTTTTTAGATTAACAAGAAAGTTTTGTGTTCTGAAACTTACAGGTTGTCTTTATATTACAGTGACCTCTTATGTTAAAAGGTAAAGGGAATTTTAGTTTCTCAGTTCATGAACACTTTAAAAAAACAAGTCTTTTAAAGGGACCTGGGTATTGTGACATGTATGGCTTAATATTATGTAAATGATGTCTCTTATTAAAATATGTAGTAGAAAACCCATGAAAGATTTACGTTATTTAAAAAAAAAAACATTGTTTTATACATATTTTGGAGGGGGGGTGCCATTATGATGTGAAATGGTTGCACACTGTGAGCTACTGGTACTACCTGTTGCTATTTTTACCGCAACAAAACTCGGAAAATAAAATACTGGTACAATGACCACAGGTGGCAGTGGATGTAAGTGTAGGTTTAAACCAATCAGTTTTTCGCCTGAGTGAAATCCGCACTGAGAAACTCCTTCAGTGGCTGCAGCATCATGACAAGCACTAGCATGTTTACATCCTGCCAGGATGGCATCTAGCGTTTCTTGTCTCTGCCATTCGTAAGCTCTTTCAGTAGCTGTGGTCTACTAAAAGCCTCAAAGGCATCAGGGCTAAAGTGGAGAGAACAAAGACGCAGGTCTTTAGGAAGTTTTTTCGTCCACAGGCATCTTCCCATTCTTTTCTCCTCTTCTTATCGCTAGGAAAAGCAGTGAAAACTTACATCGCTTCTCTTGTTCCCCTTCGACTGAAAATTACAACCAAAAGTCGCACAATGTGGCATCGTATCAGTATTTTATTTTCCAAGTTGTGTTGCGGTACCAATCGCAACAGGTAGCGCCAGTAGCTCAATTAAATAACGTAAGTTCATGGGTTTTCTGCTACGTATTTCAGTAAGAGACATAATTTACGTTATATTAATACCCATGGTTAACCTTTAAATGAATTAACTAGATCGAAACCCTTTCTGTAATATGTTATTAGAGTCGTAAAAAACATCAGACCTTTTATGGTCTACTGTGTTACTACTATATTGTAAAAATGTAAAACTACATTTGTATTTGATCCTCATCCTGTGTTTTGTCTGTCCAGGTATGGAAGACTATCTCCAGCGCTACAGCGAGGGCATGAAGAGGGTTCTTAAAACTTTTGGGCCTGTTCCAGACTTTTCTGGAGAGCCAGCAGCTAGAATTATAAAAGTATGCAATAATATTATTCATAATTTGTGGGAAATCTCTTGAAACAGTTGCTTTAGTTATCCTAAAGTGAACAGATTTCCCAAATAACCATAACTGTTTTTAAAAAATAATAATGATTATGTAATCATTATAAAATGAAAGATTTTATCATCTACTTTAGGAGATCTGTGAGCTGATCCCTGCTGAACAGGAGCACCTCACAGCCAGGAGAGAGAGAAGAGATCAGCTGCTGATGGAACTAGCTAAGCTGAAGAAATGAGGCTAGTCTGTAAAATAGACGTGGTTATGGATCATCAGAGCCACTGTTGTCCTTGGTTAAATAGTTCCCTTTCGGGCAACAGAATATGACTGATTATAAAAGAAAATTACCTCAGAAATAGAATTAAGGTTTATGTAATTATGGATTCAATTTTTACCATGCGTGTTTTAAGTCTAAGATTAGTGATAAATACTTGTTTCACCTGAAACAGCTAAAGCACTTTTTTGCTCATGCTAAATGTAATGTGAAATTCACAATTAAAGGGAAAATGAAAACAATCTCCAGTCGGCAAGCCCCATTCTTGATCCACCCATGAATGTTTAAAATGCTGATGTATCCTTTGGAAGATACACACAATTAAAAATGATTGGTGTTTTCACATGGGACATTCACGAATTAATCTCATGATGAGCTCCAACAAGAATGGAACCCTAGCTTAAGATGTAGGAATGTCATAACATGTCAAACCAAATGTCAGATTCAAATAAATAATTCTTTTGCCAGAACTAACAATGTCTTAACTGACTGGTGTCAAGGTGTTTTTTTATGACGTCAATTCACAGGTGTAGTCGGCATAATGTCATATATATATATTTATTATTGTTTTATCTTTTAAAACCTGTCAAGCTAACAAACTTAAAAGTGTTTGTATATTTCTTTTAAATTACTTTTGGTTTAAATTACGTTTGGCTTAATATTTTGTTAGATAATGGTTATTAGGGGCGCTGAACTTTCCTGAATTGTTGTACTTGCATTTTAATTGAAGTGATGGCTTCTGAACGGTTAGGCTAAGAAAACTTTGTATGCGACTGAACATATCACATCTACACGTTACCGACGCGACTGTATTCGAGGTCGCTCCTTCTGTAATCCAGCTGAGGCGCGCTACGCATTGCAGGAACGTTCCAGTTTTGTCGCTTGCGAGCTCAAGAGCTACCCAATGAACGCTGTGACTCCGCCCTTTGTCAGGTGTACCTCTCTTTGAGAGATCACTAAACTTGCTCTCACTGTCCTCAGTCAAATCACTTCATCTCACTCTCAAGAACATAAAGAATCTCCGTGAAAGGACTTCTTTTAACTCATCTGGACGGATATATATCATGGATTTGATCTAAATTACTTTGTAGGCTAACAGGTAAACGTCCTTTTGTAAAACTGACAGACATTTCACTACTTTTTAAGTGATAATATTAATGATAATTCTGACGTGTTAAATTCGACCAATTTGAGCAAAGTTACCAAGTTGTGTTTTAAAAAAATGGAATAGAATTTAGAATATGTTCATTATTTGAAAGGATTAAACGATTTTTTGATGTTAACATATGAAAATCAAAGTATTCTCAGTTCAGTATGTTATGGAATTATAGTTTCTGTTACATTACAAAAAAACTGAGAAATAAAAATGTAATTTTACGCTATTGGTCAAAAGTTTGGAATGATAAAAAAAAATCTAGAAGACTGCATTTATTTGATCGAAAATACAGTACAATATTGTACAAACTGTACAAAACAATATTGTGAAATACTATTACAATTTAAAATTGGTTTTCTGTTGTAATATATTTTAAAATGTGCTATTCTATTTCTGTCATGGTAAAGCTGAAGTTTCAAAGCCATTACTCCAGTCTTAAGTGTCACATGATCTTTCAGAAATCATACTAATATGCTAGTACTATTTGTACTGTATTTTTGGTCAAATGCAGTCTTGGAGAGCATAAGAGACTTCTTTCAAAAACATTTAAAAATCTTAATTATTTCAAACATTTGACCAGTAGTAGCCTCTATCTATATATAGTAGCCTATTAATGATTATTAAAATAGTTTGTAATAGATTCTCAGTGTATTTTAAGATGTTTTTGTCTTGCCAATAACTTTTTGTAAACAACATGTAAAGTTCTTTAGCTCATCAAGGCTGCATTTATTTCAAAAGTACAGGGAACACAAAAAACGGTAATACTGTGAAATGTTTTTACAGTATAAAATAATGGTTTCTATTTTAATACACTTTAAAATATAATTTAATCCTGTGATGCAAAGCTGAATTTATATCAGCCATTACTCTAGTCTTCAGTGTCACATGATCCTTCAGAAATCATTCTAATATGCTGATTTATTTTAAGAATAATCTATGTTGGCAACAGTTGTGCTGCCAAAACTTTTTCCGGAACCTATGATTCTTTTTTCAGGATTCTTTAATAAATAAAAAGCTAAAAAGAACAGCATTTATTCCAAATCTAAATCTTATAAATGTAATAGAAGTATTAATTTCTTTCAGAAAAAAAAAAGAATAAAAATGGTCTGACCCCAAACTTTTTGTTGTAGTGTATATTGTTAGAAAATATTTCTATTTTAAATAAACGCTGATCTTTCCAACTTTTTAGTCATCAAAGAATCCTGAAAAAAATATCACAGGTTTAAAAAAAACTGATAATAAATCAGCATATTAGAATGATTTCTGAAGGATCGTGTGACACTGAACACCGGAATAATGAAACTAAATATCCACCATTGATCACAGGAATAATGTATATTAAACGTTATTTTCCATCGTAATAATATTTCACAGTATTACATTTTTTTTTCTGTAATTTTGATCAAATAATATATCACATTTTTATTGATTTTTTTTGTACTTTCTGCAACAAATTGATTTCTTTCTTTTCAATTAGGAGCTGAGAGCAACAGTAGACAGGATGAGTTGGGGAGCACTTTATGCCCAGCTGGGAGGGGTAAATAAACACTCCACCAGCTTGGGAAAGATCTGGCTGTCGGTCCTCTTCATCTTCCGCATTTGCATCCTTGTAATAGCCGCCGAAACAGTCTGGGGAGATGAGCAATCTGACTTCACCTGTAACACACAACAGCCCGGCTGCAAAAACGTCTGCTACGACCACTTCTTTCCAGTCTCACACATCCGCTTCTGGTGCCTGCAACTCATCTTTGTGTCTACACCAGCTTTGCTGGTGGCTATGCATGTGGCGTATCGCAAACGCAATGTAAAGAAAGGACTATTGGCCAAACGAGGCAGCGGTACCAAAGGGGAAGACCTGGAGAGCCTGAAAAAGAGGCGTCTACCCATCACTGGGCCGCTGTGGTGGACCTACACCTCCAGCTTGTTCTTCCGGCTCCTTTTCGAAGCTGGGTTCATGTACGCTCTGTATTATGTCTACGATGGGTTTCAGATGGCACGTCTTGTAAAGTGTGAGCAATGGCCCTGTCCCAATAAAGTTGACTGCTTTATCTCACGACCAACCGAGAAGACGGTTTTCACCATTTTCATGGTGGGATCTTCTGCCATTTGCATTGTGCTCAATGTGGCTGAACTGGCCTATCTGATTGCCAAAGCATTGCTGAGGTGCTCAGCCAGAGCCAAAGGAAGGCGGGCGTTCGTTCACCAAGATAAAATGTCCACTGAAAAGGCGAACTTACAGAACGAAAAGAACGCAAGGTTGCTTTCATCTGCTTCGGACACATCAAGCAACAAGACTGTTTAAGATTATCCCACCATCCAGTGACAAATAGGTATTAGGTTTATAGATGACAGTGTTTTAACTTTTCTAATGCCATTGGAACATAATAATTAGTATGTTTTTTTGTAGCTTGTTTTTGACAACCTGTCCTGAGAATGCAAGAAGGCCACAAACCTGACAGCATGCTTCAAGCATGCTTCATTCCAAAGCTGACATTCCTCCCCCAAGCCAAAAGACAATTGGGGCATATGGCACTGCATTGTCAGTCAAAAAGTTGGAGGTTGTTGAATTTCATTTTCCACATTACGCCTGTCACAGTACTCTAATGGCATTAGAAAAGCCCGAGAGTGACTCCTAGTGGTCAAAACGACATAAATGAAGTTCAGAGACCGTCTTTGCACAAAAATGAGTGTCCTTTTTTTAAGGAATCATTTACACGATGTTGTATTGTACATAAATGCTTCTTTTTAACTTTACATGATTGCGTTCTGCTTTGTTTACGCAAATCCTATTGCTGTTTCTGTTTGTTTACCCATCAACACTTTTGACTAGCAATATCATTTCTAGAGCTGAGATTTGTGTTGTGTTTGTATTTGTGCTTACTTTGGTACATCATTGAAATGTTTTCAACAACGGCAGATCTAGTTTAAAGCCGTTTCACAAGGTTGTTCTTGTATTGATCCCTCTGCTGAAAAAAACAACAGACACTATCACATACATTTTAATGGTTTAGCTGGTTATAATGACCCTGTTGGTCTCTACTGCACTCTAAAAGATGCTGGGTTAAAAACAACCCAAATTGGGTCACTTGGCAACCCAGCGCTTTGAAGATGGACAAAACACATGCTGGGTTATTTTCATCAGGCTGCCTTAAATATTTTTAACATGCTGGGTTGTTTCATTAAAGTCAACTATTATATAAAATAAAATTATTATATTGCTGTCTCAAAAAGGGCTGGAAATTAAAATTGCACAGAATTAGGCGACGGCAATAATCCAAAGATGAACATTTATTAAGCAAGAACACCTAAGCACAAAAATATAAGACAAATTGACTTTTTTTAGGTGAATACAAACTCGATTAACATACATTTTAGAAATAAAAAAATGTAACATTTAAAAGTAGCATTTTAATTGAAGTTCTCTTCAACCGTTCTCTCTAATCACTTTTCACCGAAATAGGGCTAATTCTTGTGCCGGTGTGTCGCCGAAATCTAAGCCAGACATGGGCTGCTGTTCGAAGACCATAACTTGTCCCTAAACAAACAGTACTGAGATTAGATAACATATTTTAACATTAAATTCAATTAAATTTAGTGTTATAACGAATAAAATCATTTACCATTTACGTTATGGGAGGCAAAAGGCCTCCATCACACCAAACGACCGCTGCTAACGCATTTAGCTGCCAGTGTTCCCATATATTGCGTTACATAAAATATAATTTACAGCACCGAAAAGACATTAAAAATGAAATACAATGAATACAAACCTTTGTTTCGCTGAAAAAGTGCACCAAATCGACGGCGCTGAGAACCGCTCTCTCCTGTAGAGGACGCAATGTAACTCAGCAGCTGGGTTGTTTGTCGAGACAGGCTCAACCCAGCGGTTGGGTAGAAAAAACAACAACCCAGCAGCTTTGTAACGTTCTAGGCAAGTCACGCCAAACTGCCTGGGCACATTTATTATTTTTATATTATTATTAATTTGATTGCAACGTTATATTGTCCTAAGCTCTATTTTTCCACCTTGTACTACTTGCATAAACACCGCACCCGTAGGGCCTGACATTGTTATTTCGCGGGCAATGTTATGTCAGAGCTCGGAACTGGGAGTACATCGATCTAGGGTTTGACTGCCGCTCCGGTGCACTTTCACGGGCATAAGGTTGGAAAAACACGGGTAACGGGTTGCCTGAAATGCGGCATTAGTTACAGAAAAACTGTTTTTTAGAGTGTAGTAATTGGTCTCCTTCTATTGGTGGCTTGTTAGAACCACTAAATCCTACTGGAATATGTCCCAAAATACAATGGTTAAAAGTTAATGGTTTGTAATATTTGTAATGGTATTTGTAGTGGAAACAATTAGAATTTCTGTGATGGTTCATTTTTTCAGAGCGGCCCTACCGGGATTTTATATCAGTATACAACAGTTCATAATGAAGTTGTTAACAAATGGGCTGTAGTGGCGTGAGAAGGTTTACTAGTTGAGCGCAATCTGTGACCTTGTCAGTCAGTCTACCTGATGATAGGTGAGAGCTTGTGGTCTTGATATTCGTCAACTCTCCGTTATCTTCTTCTCTTTTTTTCTCTCTCTCTCTCTAAGAGGCTCTACTAGTCAGCGGTGACCAGTTTTGTTTTTAAGACTGTGATTGAACTGCGGGAATTATTGTTACCAAAGTTTCACACGGTATTGGTTGAATCCTCTGCTGTTTTCTAAAGCGAGCTGTGATCATTTTTGATAGCCGACTGTTTGTAAAAGCACATTTCTTTTTAATTTTGGCTAACAATTTATCTTTTTTTTTAATCAATATCTTAATAAAAACGTATTAAATGTTTGCTGTTTGTCATATTGTAATTCCCGTGGGGAAAACCAATGGAGGGCGGTGCATTTCTATTCTATTTTAGGAAAGGCCTGCTGCATGACTGGATACTTTCCCATGCAGTACAAAGATTCCAGAATTTTTGACTAGACTAGTTTTTGTCTTTTTGCCAGTTTATTATAACAAGCCAACTTTTAGTAATTGCTTTAATTACTAATATACAGCTTTTGAACAGTAAGATTTGTAATGTTAATGTTAAAGTCTCTTTTGCTTACCAAGTCTGCATTTATTTGATCCAAAATACAATAAAACAGTAATACATAATTAATGATCCTTCAGAAATCATTCTAATATTCTGATTTGCTGCTCAGAAAAAAAACATTATTATTATTATTATGCTGAAAACAGCTGAATATATTTTTTTCAGTTTTTTTTATCAATAGAAAGTTCAGAAATAGAAATATAAATCTTTTGTATCATTATGTCTTTATCACGATTTTTTATTAATTTAAAGCATCTTTGCTAAATAAAAATGTTCATTTCTATAATTTATTTCCCTAAATAAAATTAGCTTTGAGTGGTATAGTGTATAATGTTACAAAAGATTTTTATTTCAGATAAATGCTGATCTTTGGATCTTTCTATTAATCAAACAATCCTAAAAAAAGTACTTTACTGTTTTAAATATTGATGATAATAATAATAAATGTTTGTTAAACAGCAAATCAGCATATAATAACTATTTCTGAAAGAATCATTCATGTGACACTGAAGACTGGAGTAATGATGCTTAAAATTCAGCTTTGATCACAGCAATAAATTCTACATTTTTAAAATATATTCAAATAGAAAGCAATTTTTCAAATAGTAAAAAAATTTCACAATATTACTGCTTTTGCAGTATTTTCGATCAAATAAATGCAGGCTTGGTGAGCAGAAAAACATTTAAAAACCTTTGACTGGTAGTGTACATAAAGTAAATTGTGCTGTAGACACAATATTGTCAGTTATTTTGATATTTTTTACTCCGCTAGCGAAAATAGTTCCAAAGCAGAATCAAAGTTTCAAACAATGGAACAATGACTGACTGATTGAATGGAACGCGGAGTGATACAAAGAGTGAAAAAGTCCCGATTCTTAACACTCATCGAACACCGCCTGTACAATCATATTATTATGATTATTACGATTATTATTATTATTTATATTATTATATTATTTAATATAATAATAATCATAATCATCACCGTTTACCAACATCATCATTATTATTATTAGCTATTTTGATTAAACTATTATTATTATTAATAATATGACATTTTGTGGTATAAAGTAAAACAAAGCATTTGTCTTCATGTAAAATAATATGTTGGAGTACAGTTAAGTTGGGGCGATGAGTTTACCCCAGTTGACAGGGGCGTGGCGTGCGCGCTGACTGGCCGATGACTTTCTGAACGCAGCACTCTTGCATGACCACTCAAAGTGACAGTAGCGATGGCTGGGAACGGGAGACAGCTGCGCTTGGTGAGACCCCGTCTCCACACTCGGTTTGCCATGAAAAACTAGGTTTCCTACGAGAGTTTGGCCTCGGGTCTGTGTGTGAAGAACTTTTGTGAATGAATAAGTTGGCCGGCCACTTTCAAAAGAGTTTGGTAAGCTGGCAGTGCTGCCAGGATTTGGGAACGGGGGGAGCGGGGAGGGCTCCTGCTACCTTTGGGAGGTCTGTATGCTTTCAACGCACTCAAACTGTGGCACCAGTGGCCGCTGGATATTGCTTTCTTTAGATAAGTTTGCCTACTTCAGTCAAGGTATGCTTTAAGTTAGGTGTACAAATCTTTTATTCTTTTATATCCCACATTAATTAATATGACTTTTTGCTAACTGGTAGGCCATCAATTTAGACTCCAGTTTGGATGGTTTGTGCCTACTAACAGCTAACATCATTTAGACACATTTCAAGAAAAAAGCAGCTGTTTAAGATGACAGGTATGAGCGCATGAGTGCAAACTCTGTCTGACAGTTTGGCCTGAACGTACAGTGAGAACAGTGGGCGATTACTATCATTAGCCAATTATATAAACATCAACAGTTTGTAATTAAATGCTTAGCTGAGAGATCAGAGATCAAACGCTAAGTGTTAGTGATAATTATAAACTAACAACTTTAAAATCTGTAATGAAAATGAGCTGCACTGGGAACCAAAGGATTTTTTAGGATAATTTGATAGAAATGAGCCATACCAGACCATAATTTACTGGAATAAAAAAAAAAAAATACACAAAAGGGCTAAAATCTTTACTATCTATAAAAGTAGTATAAGGATTTAAAAAAAAAAAATTATTAGCATTTATATAAAGCTATGAAAAAAGATGTATATATAAATGTAAAATAAGTAAAGTTAAATCTAAAATAAATGAATAAACAGCTGTTTTCTGTTATCATTATTATTGTTGTTGTTGTTGTTATTATTATTATGTAACTTGCACTTTCTTTTTTAGGGTCATAGACTTGATTTAGAACCTTAGTCGATGGATTTGCCGCCCTCAATACAACATCATTTTAGTAAGTAAATATACTGTTTTTCTTCCTATTGTATATTTTGCTCTTTTTAGGTTCCTTGTTTACTAATAGAAATAATTTAATATAAAGATGAACCTGTGTTGATCAAAATTATGCCGGTTCATCAGTTTTTCACAGCACTTACAGGATGAAATAACGAATTGTACATTTTAGCTGGCGATTATACTAAAGTAGGCATGATATGAATGTAGATTTACATCTGTAAAGTGGCCTGTCTCCATATTTCACTGCATTTTTCACCTTGATGTCCTAAAAAATTGGCTCTCTCAGGGCCCTCCGCACATCACTGTCCAGTCAATGCTTTCAACTGTTTTTGAACATTATAATGTCGATCTCAGCACATGCCTGCGGGGCAGTGAAGCGAACAGGTGAGAGAGAAAGAGACGTGTGTATGAGTGTGGTGAAAAAGTGTGTGTACGCGTGTATGTGTGCGTGTGTCAGTGGCTGGAGAGAAAGCCAGCCAGAGAGAGTTTGCTTACACTGTGCATGCCAGGTTCATAGTAGCCAGTTAGAGAGTTAAATAGCGAGGGGTCACGAAATCCAAAAGTTTACGTCAAAAGTTTCGTTTTTTAATGTGATATTTACAGTGATCAATGACAAGGCTGATTTGCTTGGTTTTCCTAAACGTCGTTTGATAAAGTTGTGCAAGGGAGTGCTTCATCAGGACTGAGCCTTCGGATCTTATGCAGAAGCGTGAAATGCTGTGTGAGTTAGTGAGGGCTGAGCGTGTTTTATACGTTCATTTAAGTTTAGCTGCGCCTGTTTAAATAGGCAGTGCAGGCCTGAGATGTACAGTGTGCCTTTTAACCCTTTCTCACCTCTCTCTCTTGCCCTCAGACTGTACTTTCTCTCTAGGCTAGAAATCGTGAAGCATGGGTGACTGGAGCTTTCTTGCACGGCTCTTGGAGAATGCACAGGAACACTCTACCGTGATCGGCAAAGTCTGGCTGACAGTACTCTTCATTTTTAGGATTCTGGTGTTGGGAGCGGCGGCCGAGGAGGTCTGGGGTGACGAGCAGTCGGACTTCACCTGCAACACGCAGCAACCCGGTTGCGAGAACGTCTGCTACGACGAGGCCTTCCCCATCTCCCACATCCGCTTCTGGGTGCTCCAGATCATCTTCGTGTCCACGCCGACGCTCATCTACCTGGGCCATGTCCTGCACATCGTTCGTATGGAAGAGAAGCGGAAAGAGCGCGAGGACGAGCTGCGCAAGGCCAGTCGGCTCCAGGATGAGAAAGAACTCCTGTATAGAAATGGAGGGGGAGGGGAGTCCGGTGGACGGGGTGGGGGCGGCGGCGGCAAAAAGGAGAAGCCGCCAATCAGAGACGAGCATGGCAAAATCCGCATCAGAGGTGCCTTGTTGCGCACCTACGTGTTCAACATCATTTTCAAGACCCTGTTTGAAGTGGGGTTCATTTTAGGTCAGTATTTCCTCTATGGCTTCCAGTTGCGGCCCCTGTATAAGTGTGCGCGGTGGCCCTGCCCCAACACGGTGGACTGCTTCATTTCCCGGCCCACGGAAAAGACCATCTTCATCATATTTATGCTTGTGGTGGCTTGCGTGTCCCTTTTGCTGAATTTGTTAGAAATATATCACCTCGGATGGAAGAAGGTCAAACAGGGCATAACCAACGAGTTTGCCCCCGAACGCGAGTCGCTGCCCGACGCGGACGAACCGGAGCCCGAGTCTCCCAGAACTGGGCCTGCCGCCCTCAGCTACCCGCCAGACTACACGGAGGTGGCGGTGGGTGGAGGAGCGTTCCTCCAGCCTGTGTCGGCGCCCTCTACGGCCGAGTTCAAGATGGACCCTCTGCGCGAGGAGCTCCAGGAGTCCTCGCCGTTCTACATCAGCAACAACAACCACAGGCTGGCTGCCGAGCAGAACTGGGCCAACCTGGCCACCGAGCAGCAGACTCGGGAGATGAACGCCACCTCTCCCTCCCTGTCCTCCTCCTCCTCGTCTCGCTCCTCCGATAATGGGCGGCAAGCCAAAGACGCCGCTCAGCACGCCTCCCCTGGCGGCGGTTTGAGTACCGGGCCAGAGGAGGGGCACGTCACCACCACGGTGGAGATGCACGAGCCGCCCGTCATTTTCACTGACGCTCGACGACTGAGCAGGGCTAGTAAAGCCAGCAGCGCGAGAGCGAGGCCCAATGATTTGGCGGTGTAGTGGCTTTTTGTGGACAAAAAATACACAAAAAAACAAGAGGAAGTGAGAGGCAGATTGCTGAAAATGAAAAAGTGATTTCCGTTCATTATTAATTCTATTTTGGAATGTAAAGATGCAAAGAGTTTAGACATCTTTTATGCGCTTGTGAAAGATAGCTTCTGAATTATGCAGTAGTTCAATGGAGCAACACACCTGATTCAGAATCTCAATGATTCACTGAACAAAGTCACTTAAATTAGTCTTATGACAAGGCCTTAATGTAAACATTTTATATTGTATTCAGGTCACCAAATACAGGTTAAAAATACAAGCAAAAATACATTTAAAGCACAACATAAATACACTCTGTGGTTTGAATAGCACATGAGAGAAATGTGATAAAGAAACTAGTTGAAGTAATTGAAGAAAGTAGTCAAATTCATGAACACCCCACCTTCAAACATAAAAATGTTCTTTTTCCTATTCCAGCATCTGTCTCTACATTTCCTCACTCTAAAGACAAATCAAAAGGTTGTGGAAGAAAAAAGTAAAAAGCACATTGCCTGATAAAAGTGGCAGACTTTATTGCATCACAGAGAAATCATCTATACACTGAAAAATGAACATATTGCTGAGGCAAGTGAAATATTTAGATAACTGTCGTACTACTGAATGGTGCAGAGTTTTAATTCCTATAGCTTGTGTATTCTCTGGACCAAGTTTCTTTTTTTTTTTTTTCCAATCCCATGATCTGAAGTTCACATCCCGCTCCACTGTTGGATTTGAGAGTTTTGATATATGACCATGTCCAATCTTGCCATCAGGAATACATGATCACTTTTAAAGTAGGTTATCGGATGAGACATGTGACATTTGAAATCCTTATTGGTTTTTATTTCAAAACATTTGAGCATTTTCTAAAAATGTAAGCAATTGGTTGAGAATGAGTACAAAAACAGTTATCGAAAACATTGCTTTTCTGTAGTCAGTTCGTGGTTGCCAAAAAGTAGTTACTTCGAAATGGACATAAAAAGATGCTGCAAGTGTCTTATGCTGATATGAGTTTATCCCCCTTTTTTCTGTCTTTCTTTTTTGGTCCAGTTTCAGGTTACTGTGAGGCCCTCATTTTTACCGGCTACTACTGCTGTTGAATAGAACATGCCTTCTGTAAACATAACAACTCACAACAAAGTGACAGCACAACATGATCTTTTTTGGAAACCTTGACAAAACCGTTCTTGAGACCCATTTGAACACAATGTATGTTGGTTTTACTATCAGGTATATATTTCAGCGAACCATTTAAAGAGACAGACAGCCCTGAAACCGAAATGGTACATTCAGTTTGTGCTTAGGACAGACAGACAGTATTATTTTTGCTTTTATCAAATCACAGTATTTACAGATGTATGTTATTTATTTTCTGCTGTTTTAATGTATCCAAAAACCAAAGTGTGTTATTTTGTCATTTTTTGGTTCTTAAAGTTTACATTTTAGTAAATAGTTGAAGATTTGCACATTTAGGCAAAAGACACTGTTCAATAATTCTTACATTGATAGAAAGGAGGAAATATTTTTGATCCTTAAAGGAAAATGTCTTAATGGTGAAAGTCGTTGTGTTGATAGCAGTATTATTCCACTTAAATAACATCAAATGTAATTTATGAAACAGCACTTGTAGAGTATAAGAAATATACACGTTGCCCATGTTTTATTTTAGGACTGTTGTGGTGGCCTCAAAGGACCGCAGGAAATTTGAACATCGTGCATTATAGCATTTCATCCATTCTGAATTTGAATTGGCCAGCCAGCCAGCCAGCTCTTTCCTATCTCGATCCGTTTGTAGTGTACTTAGTTGCAGCCCATTATTCTCAGATAACGCTCATTTCTTGAACTTCTTGAACTGATTTTCTCTAGCAGAGCTGATTATTCTGACCAATCAGGGAAATGAACCACCTACATATGCTCAGAACAGCAGCCTGTTTCAATGCTGTCTTAAGAGAAGTGCCTTGTGTATTCAATTTTATAAGAACAAGTTGATGTAAATGTTCATTTACCTCAAATGTTTACAAAGCTGTTACTAAATAAACTTTTTGTACCATAAATGTAGGCTGCACTGTCTTTTTCATTTGTAAACAGGAGTCGTCAAAACTCACGTTTAATCTTATTGATGTTAAATGCTTTCAAGTGCTGGCCTGTTCACTAAAAAGGCTATTAAAAAGCATTTGCGATTTAGATCCTTCTAAAGGTTAGAATGTAATTAAGTAATTTAGTCATTTTTGACCAACCCCGGCTTTAGTTAAAAACTTAATGATGCTAACCCCTATCAGGGCATTCACACAATTTTATGTGATCCAGCCCCAAACCATCAAGAACAACACCATAATGAGAAACAAATCCACAGGAAGCCTGAGCACATCTCAAACGAGAACTTGCCCTCGTTGACCTCTGACCTTTACGCTTATCAGTCCTCCACTCCAGATTCCTAGAGGGGAAGTGAGAATGAGACTAAATGATGAGGGACACTGAAATGACACATCACCCCCACGATTCACACAGTCCTCCCTCCATGAGGGAAAAGCAAAACCACGCAGACCAGAGGATGATGTTTCATGTATGAAACAGACAATTTGACGCAGTCACCCCAATTGAAATCTTGATTCGGTTTGTATCAGACAAATACTGCTTTGTTTTGTTTGCAAGCTATTTATAATCTGAAAGTAAAAGAACAAGTGTTGACCTTTTAAGTAGCTTTCATTTGTTTAGCTGTCTGTTAGTGGCTAAGGAGGTAACACCTGGAGAGAATTATCCGTTAGCATTTCCATTTATCTCAATGGCAGCTGTTTAGGCAATACACACCTAGAAGTACACAACCTCTCCGTCAGGCCTCAGTTCTGAATAAAGTTATTTAGTGTGCTGGTCATGGGATCACAACATCTCCATCAGTATTTTGAAAAAAATCCAGTTTTCAACACTGCACATAAATACCAGAAACACGTGCAAAAAAACCTAATCCTGATTAAATAATACTTGCTCTGTTATTGCGGTTTACTTCAGTTTGAGTTGAAATGCAACAGCTGAAAGCTCAAGCTTTCAGATAGTCTCTGGTCATTACACATATAATACAAAAAATGACAGGATATCTCAAGAAGAGGGTTTATACTGGATATAGGGTTTAAATACTGAATCAGAGGCACGTTGTCTGCGAAAACCTGAGACTTCAAAAAGAAAAATTTAAAGGGATAGATAGATGTCATTAATTACTCACCCACATGTCTTCACAAACCCGTAAGACCTTTGTTAATCTTCGGAACACAAATTAGGATTTTTTTAAATGAAATCCAAGAGCTTTCTGACCCTGCATAGACAGCAACACAACTGACATGTTCAAGGTCCAGAAAGGTAGTATGGACATTAATAAAATAGTCCATGTGACATCAGTGGTTCAACCATAATTTTACAAAGCTATGAGAATACTTTTTTGAGTGCATAGAAAACAAAAATAATGACTTTATTCAACAATTTCTTCTCTTCTGTGTCAGTTTTCGCAGCACATTCAGAAGAGTATCACAATGCATACGTATGGTGCTGCTGACGTAGGAGCGAGCAAAGGTCTTACGGGTTTGGAACGGCATAAGGGTGAGTAATTAATGACAGAATATTCATTTTTGGATGAACTATCCCTTTAAATCCCTTTTCTCAGCCATAAATCAGCACTGGGAGTAAAATTAAATGGAATAATTTTATGGGAGGCTACATTAAAAGCATGAGAGATGTTGACAGGAGTTAGATGTCAACATTACCAGCTTAAAAAAGTCAGATCTGACAGTGGAGTTCAAGTTCAGAGAACTTTAATTCTCACCGTCCTGGTCCGTTTGAACTGACACTTATTGCATCTAGTCAGCACATGTTGTGTTGTGGGAACAGACTCTGTCACACACACACACACACACACACACACACACACACACACACACACACACACACACACACACACACACACACACACACACACACACACACACACACACACACACACACACACACACACACACAGCAGTTGAAGCTCCACTGGCTGTTTCATGTGCTTGGTGTCTAGATATCTATGAGAGGACAAGTGTGTTGGGTTATTTTAGGGCCGAAGGATTAGAGGGACAATGCACATTTGAAACTGGCAAAACATATGCGATGGTTACCATACACAAAGCTAATTTGGATTATCAATATATATTAAGATAAGAATATGGACAGTAATCAATGATTGTTATGAGAAGAGCAAAACGAAACAATGACATCAAATGAAATGGATTGTTGTAGTAAGGGTTTGTGGGAAAAAGAGCATGGAGCCAGTCATTGAAGAGGAGGTGATACGCAGTAGGTGTTAAGTCCAGTGTTTGAGGGGTGTCATTCGATTGGTTGTCTGCGGGCTGAAGGTTGCAGTGCTATCTACGAAGGGCAGGGTCTATGTGTAGCACTTGGCTTCACCATCCCAGAACTAAAAACACACAGGCGGTTATTTATAGCCTTTAATCACCTTGGAAATTCATGCAGCCTCTCTGCCTAAATACCACTGTGCTGTGTTGTTTATATCAGGAAAGCCACTCAATATGTTTGGGGCCCAGTCTGGACCAAGGTGTGCATGTGCAGTTAATGACCGTTGATGTTGAACTTTTCAACATGGTAATTGAATCATACCATGCCATTTGGTGCCATAAAGATAAAGGGGACATGGGATGCCTATTTTCTACAAGTTGATATGATTCTTTAGGGTCACACTTTTTACCTTGTCAAAAACAGCTCTGTTCACAGGGACCCATTTCAGTGCACGTCTCTTTAAATGTTAATGAGCTACTGCTCACCCCGTCCCTCTCTTCAGTTTTTTTTTTTTGTGTGTGTGTGTATGCGGTGGCACGTTACCATCAAAAACAAAACTAATCCACTTCATCCTCAGTGGCTATGATGTTGGGAGAACATTAAGACTCTTATGTTCATTTTTATATCCAACTACAAAACACCTGCATTGCTTACAAGCAGAGGTGTAAAATACTTGAGTAATTTTACTTGATTACTGTACTTAAGTATTATTTTTGGGGATTTGTACTTTAATCAAGTACAATTTAAACTGACTACTTGTAATTTTACTTGATTACATTTCTGAAGAAAAAACAGTACTTTTTACTCCTTACAATTTTATTTTATCTTAAAAAGTACATTACATTTTTATTTCATCTTATACACATTAAATATGGTAAACAGAAGAGAATTAATCAAATTAGGTGCAAATAATTATCAATATTTGCTGAGAAAAAAACTCTAAGTGCCCCAAATAGACAATTAAAAGATCAATTATCCTTTTAGACAGTGACGTTTAATAGACACCACAAAAAGTGGCCTTTCAAAGTGTTAATGTTGTTTGTTTAATTCTATAACTCTTCTCATTAATTTAACACATTGTATTCTGTCTGGAATATGTTTTATGTCTCTGCATCAAATCTTGCTCTTCAAAGGGATAATTCACCCAAAAATGAAAATTCTCTCATCATTATCTGAACCTCTGTCATGCCAGATGTTCATGACTTTCTTTCTTCAGATGAACACAAGCAAAGATTTTTAGTAAATATAATGCAAGGGGACAAGAACACTTCAGAAACCACACAAAGTGAACATGGCGGTCAAGTTTAAAATATTAGTCTTTGTATTTTTCTTACATATCTTAGATCACTTCACTTAAGGAGACCCTGATTCATTACCAGTGGTTGCCTGAGTTACTGTCATATTCATTTGTGTATAGTTTTTGAAGTGTCATTTTTAGATGTCCCATACACTTGCATTATATGGAAAGTATTTTTTTTTTTTTTTTTAAACTCTTAGTTTGTGTTCATCTGATAAATGAAAGTCATATGGGATGGCATGAGAGTGGAAAGGATGGAGTTTCCTTTTAATACCTTTCCCTGTTTTGTTTTTTTCGGTGTTCTGTGCTTCATTTTTATTGTTGTTATGGCACTAGATATATGTGTTTGACCTCTGCCATTGCATTTTTGCATCTTTCTCTCCCTTTAACCATACTTCTGTATGTCTGTCAGTACTTTTACTTTTTTAATACTTGAGTACAATTTTAAGTTGTACTTTTTTACTTTTACTCAAGTATGTTTTTGGCCAGATACTTGTACTTTTAATTGAGTAAAATTTTCACTGAGTATCTGTACTTTCACTTGAGTAAAATTTTTGAGTACTTTTTACACCTCTGCTTACAAGACATAGTTGTCACTACAGCCGCTCAAGTGCAGAGAAAATGGCGGACTGGCTAAGGGTGGGAATATGCTAATAAGGGACATTCTATAAGTGGTCGTGGGTCTTACTGACGTCATACTGCTCAGAAAATCAAAACGGCTTGATAATTGAGACTGTTCAGGTTTTTAGGGATTAAAAAAAGAAGTGAATGGATTTTTATCATTGTAGGGTGGTTGTGTCCACACACTACTAGGACATTTATATGCAAACCATGTAAAAGTGAATTTTGCATCTATGTAACACCACTGACAATTCAATAACAAAGTGATAGTTCACCCAAAATAAAAGTTCTGTCATCATTTACTCATCCTCATGTCTTTCCAAACCTGTTTGCCATACTTTCTCATCTGGAACATAAAAAGAATATGTGACTATGGACCACAAAACCAGTCTTAAGTAGCACGGGTATATTTGTAGCAATAGCCAACAATACATTGTATGGGTCAAAATTATCGATTTTTCTTTTATTATATTTAGATATTTCTGCACCCTCAGATTCCAGATTTTTAAATAGTTGTATTTCAGCCAAATATTGTCCTATTCTAACAAACCATACATCAGTGGAAAGCTTATTTATTCAGCTATTTTTAAAAATTGACCCTTATGACTGATTTTGTGGTCCAGGGTCACATATTTTGAGAAATGACTCAGTGTTTATGTATTTATTTTTGTCCATACAGTGGAAGTCAGCAGCCACCAAGAGAGTTTGGAAATCAACATTCCTAAAAATAATTTCTTAAATATTTCACAGACGGAAGAAAGTCAAACAAGGTTGGAACAATATAATTTCTCTATTAACTATATCTTTCAGTCATTATTTTAAAAGCATGGCAATAAAAGTTTTATTTAATTAAGTATCAATATTTTTTTTAATTAATCTTAAATATAATAAAACATAATATTTAAGAGTCATTACATTTTAAAATAAAATCTTTTATTTCAGTGTATATAAAAACACAATATTTATATTTCAAAATATTAACCAATATTTTTATAATATATAAAATCATTGAATTGGGACATGTTTACTTCACTCAAATACAAATAAATCCCAATCTAATCATGACAAACTATAAATCATTGTAAAAAATTTAGTAGGAACAGTAATAGATTAATTCATGACAAGAGTGCACCTCAACAATTTATATCATAACAGGAGTTCTGACCTTTGTCACAAAGCCTTTTTTCATTGCCCTTTTCCTTATCACGCTTTAGAAATCATCATAAATTATAAATCAATTGAAAGCATAAAACCTCAAAATTCATCCTGTGAAAACCATTTTAAAATCGGACATTCATATTACAAAATTTATTTGTTCATACACTCTTAAAAATAAAGGTTCTTTATTGACATCAATGGTTCTACGAAGAACCTTGAAAATCCATGGAACCTTTCAAATGCAGAAAAGGTTCTTTAGATTTTTAAAATGTTCTTCAAATTGGTTCTTTTAGGAACTGTTCACTGAAAGGTTCTTTGGGGAACCAAAAATGGTTCTTCTGTGGCATCACCGCAAAAACACCCCTTTGGAACCTTTATTTTCAAGAGTGTAACTTATGACAATTTAAGCTTGGATAGTGCATTTTTACGCAAGTTTAAAAATGGGGGTGACAATTAAGGGTACATAATATCTAAAGACACATAATATAAAGTGGGGCCTGGCATTGTATAGGAATTGTGTGCATTGCAGTTTGACCTTTTGCCAGCTGAAAGTAAGCTGAGAGCATCTGCCACCGCGATTGTGGAATGACCCAGAAGACAAAGGCACAGCACACAGATCTCTCTGTGAACACACTCCAACACCATTGTAGTTCAGTACAGAGAATGTCTGGACTCACGTATCTAAGGGCAAAATGGCAGTGAATCTGACTGAATCTGTGTTTCAGTCACAATGTGGACAGAGATCTGTTGTTCTGTTTAAAATATGCTTCCACTGCTAGTCCCACTGCTTTCTACTAGATAGGTCATCCTAAATTTAACATCACTACAAATAAGCCCTTGAAGTTGAGCCTGATGGGACAACAGGTGTCCAAGAGTGTCATTTCGACTGACATCTTACATGAGCAGAACATGCTTTTTAAAGCTCATGTAGAAATAAAAACGTGAGAATTGTGGTGGTCATCCACATTGGCGATTCTCACTTTAGTACAGCTGGTCACTGTGACCCCCTCTCCAACACAAACTCCTCCTCCCTCAGCTCGCTCTCTGTTGTTTTATAATTAAATGGTGACATTAGTTCATATCATGTGATGCTAAAAGGATTCATCACACATTAGAGGGCCTAATCGCCACCTATAGTCTGCCTCTCGCCTCATCTATCCCAGATGACCCTGCTGAGGGCAGCGCTTTCTTTATGTCCCCTGAAAGGACTGGGGATTGAGCCCAAACAAAAAAACCCACGAGGGTGAAAAAATGTTTTTACATCCGCCTGCTCTCTCGCACGGCCAGCTGTGTGTGCGCTCAGGGTCGTTTTCGCTTTAGATCAATGGGACAAGTTATTGGAGTCTGGCCAACTCTAACTGATGGAAAAGAAAGAAAAAAGCTGCCTCTTCAAAAAAAAAGAGGGTTTGTCATACCTGCACGTGCCTTCACAAAACAGCCCGTTCTTCTCATTCTAGCCACCGATTTATCGCTCTTGTACATAATTTGGATTTTCGAACTGAAATGTTAAGCAGATTTGTGCAGCCTGCAGTGCAGGGAAAACATCCACACACATATCGCTCACAAACACAGGGAGGTGCCACAGTTCACAAGCACACTCAAATAGGTGGGGTAACCTCAGCGTGCTTTGCGTCACTCAAACAGAAAAAAAAAACAGAGAGACCACATTCCAGTGCTCCTGAAGCAGAGATCAGAGTCGTGCCCTCATGGAGAGCGATGGCCATTTATCTGGAAACAAAACTCACGCCCAAATGTGAAAGAATTTAATGTCTCCATTCCGTCCCAGCCCGCCCTAGTTTAATTTTGGCTCCAATACGCACGCCCAACGTAGGACGCCCCCAGCTGGATGCCCTGCAAGGGACACATGCTGGAAAACACCAGCTGCGGAATCAAAAGGGCTCAAAAATTATTACTTGACGTTTATGAAAAAGTCTGAAAATCTTTAACCTGTTAATAAACAATTAGAATTTTGGTTATGTTTAAAAAAAAAGAAATGAGTGAATAGTTAACACATCAAAATTAAAATTTGTCACATTATTTTTTTTGAATTTCTGTACAAAATGTTATATTTTCTTCCACTTAAACAAATCGTGTTGGAGAACATCATTATTTTCTACACACCAACTGTTGGGTGTTTAAACAAATTAGTAGGACATACCAAAAGTACTAATAATACTAAGACATTCATGTTATTTTTCACTCATATGTCTATGCCAATAACTTGTAATGACATTAAACTATTAAAGTAGAAAATGGATTAGTGTGTTATGACTGTGATGATGTCCCAATTTAATCACTAACAAATGTCATTATTACGCTATGTATTCACACTCTGACATTTCTCCACCCTGTTTACCCCAAATGAATCATTACCACAAATAAAGTGTGAATCAACAGTATGGTACCTCTCAATTAATTTAATTTATCATGGATTAAACTATATCTGTTTAAACTCACTCCATAGAGTCAACAGACTACCAGGGCAAACACTCACCATCAATGAAAAATCTGATCAAAGAGTGCTGTCAGCTTAGGATGTATAAACAAATGTCAACAGCTTATTTAGGGTTTTAGCTATAAATATTCTGGCTCTAATAAGGTCATCTTTAAAACAACTCTATGTTAGCTTTTTACCTTGAAATACGACTTTCAAAATAATTGTTTGTGACGATACACTGACTTCTGACAGAACGGATGACTTCTGTTTCTTTCCCACGCTGTCCTCAAACGTCTCTCCTGGGAATATGTAAATTTGGTGAGCAAGTCAAAGTCCTGTAAGGCAAGCCTGCAACTGTTAAGCGTAACGGCTAATGCTAACGAGTGAGTCTAGAGCAAGCATAAATACTGCGAAAAGAACAGCGTGCTTAGTTACGACTATGAAAACGTCTCTAAGTATAAGACTATATACTTTAATCTATTGTCAGAACACAAAAGTAGTAGCAGGCATCTCATCAAATTGCTTGACTTTGTTTGTGTCTAGTTTAATGCGGTTAAGTGGAGTTATAGTTCATTAAAACATGAAAATTCTGTCATTGTTTACTCACCCAGACTTGCATTCATCTTCAGAACACAAATTAAGATATTTTTGATGAAATCCTATAGAGCTTTCTGACCCTGCATAGACAGCAATGCAACTGACACGTTTAAGGCCCAGAAAGGTAACTGTTAGTAAGGACATCATTAAAATAGTCAATGTGACATCAGTGGTTTAACCGTAATTTAACCCTAAACGGGGCAACGTCGTTGGCTGTATCGGTTGATAAGACAACGTGATTTCGACGTTGAATCGATGTTTTATTTTCTACATAGCTAATAACGTTCTGATATAGACCTTTTTCCTGAGTAAACCACTGATCTATATAATGACTGGATTGCTCATTGCGTTCTAAACTGCCGTTAGGCAGTGAAGCCACCGGAAGTGTTCGATCCGCCATCTTACTATTCCCTACCTGCAGAGAGCGCCATTGAGTCACATGTAAATTGCTGACCTAAAATCACCCGATTTGAAGCGTATCTTTCACACAGGATTAGTTTTTAGGATATGTGTATGTAAATTAATTTTTACTTAAGATGTTTTCTGGAATGTTTATGGTCTTTTCGGGCTGGATAAGCGATATATTGAAATCGTTCAGGTGGGTGTGTCAGCTGCACACTTACAGAGACGGGTAACTGATCCAACACTAAATATATTTCTTTATGTACCTAATTATGCAGGAAATAATACACAGTACCATAACTGGTATTAGTATCTGAAATTGATTCGATTATACAGTAAATAATACAAGTCTCTGTTACTATATTGCTCGTTATATTGAAATTCAAATCTTTGAAATTTAAGTCCGTAAGTTACCATTTGTAGTCAGCGGTGTTCTCCGAGTCATGGTGTGTGTATTTTTAATATGCCTGATTGAGCAACATCTATTTCAGACTCTTCAGATCAGCAAATTCTGTAATAATTTACTAACATTACCGTTTCCATCTGAGTAAAATGCTGTGTATGTTGAATTAATTGTTAATTTAACGAACAAATCATTACCTGCTTCAAAATGAATAACGTTACTGTTAAATATTGTTGAAACATGCAGTTAGTCTACTGTACGAATATAAACAACAAAATGACATAAACCGTGAATAACTGTACTGAGATCGTATGATGTTTGTTTATCTGATGTACGTGACTGTAATGTAGGCTATGAACGTACATTTTCAATAAGCAGAGGGAATTCCCAACATTAACCGTTTACATGCTTAGGTCGTTTGCATTGTGAAAATGTACAGTGAGACTTCAGGTATAAAAACACTGACTTGTTATGTGATGTTTTCTCAATAAAATCGTATAGTTTCCTTTTCCTATTCATTCAATGGAATGTATGCGAATACTAGGGAATACTAATATGGCGGCGCGGTGGCTTCACTTTTATGACGTCATGAGCAATCCAGTTCTCTATTATAGATCAGTGGAGTAAACTATGAGCGCCGCCATTACGAATTTTAACGTCAGATTGAATGCTTTTCTGTTCCGGTTTCCATAGGAACCCATTCAAATAGCGTCCATCTGTTTTTAATGTAGCTAAAGTCCGCTGCTTCGTGTCATCTACACACTCATTAAAGTGAGGCACTGACAAATGACGCTCATTGCGACATTGCCAAGTGATGGCGCTATGGAGCCATGTGCTTTTTAAAAACATTTTAATAGGTTTAACATTAGTTTATTAATTCGGAATATACCCTAATTTGACTAGAAACAATGCAGACCGGAAATGCAAAGCGTTCTTTCAGTTAAGAGTCGGACTTACGTGTTCAGGAAAAACGTCTATACAGCGACCAAATAATGAACGTCGATTCAACATCAAAACTTGATTGACGACCGACACTGACCTTTACAACCAGAAATCGACGTTGAATCAACGTACATCAGCTTGCTGTCTGGGTTCAGTGGTGTAGTCTATGTGATACGCGGATATACGCCGTATACCCACTAGAAAAGGTCAAGGATTTGCGTATACCCACTTTAAAAAGCGCAAGGATACGTAACAACATGGTATTGTTACATAATTTTCAAACTTTCATTCATAAATTAACCACGTCTGTCTTGCGAGGCGTATTGTAAAGCCATCGCTCTGCTTCACAAGCAAGGAGGCACACCTCAGATTCCTGAGCACAAACATATCTGGAAAGTTCTGAAGATTACCAGGCATTTTGTGTCCTCATAATTCAGTGCATAATAGTTCATAATATTCTGTGATGAATGAGTGTTGGTGATAGAACTGTACAAATGTTCATTGTTGATGCTGCTAACCCATAAGCGTCAGTTTTCCTTTATTGTTAATAATAGTTCCAACTTGCACCCCTAAATGTGCATTGAAAATTGACAGCTCATGAAACTTGCTAAAAATAAATCAACATGTTGATAACACATAAGCAGTGTTTCAGAATGATCTCAATTGCATATAGATGCATCCTGTTTGCATAAATGAATGTGGTGGCGTTTGGGGTGTTGCTCTGGGATGGGTGAATATGGGGCTCGGAGGGAAAAAACACAGTATACTCACTACAAAAAACTAGACTACACCACTGGTGACATTTAAGAAGCGTGGGGGGAAGCAGTGAAAGTGGTCTTATTTCTTAGTTTCATTTCGAAAGGGTGTTTGTTGTGAATATTTAGACGTTGTGACTTTTTTCTACAGTGTTTGTTTAGCTCACAGGAAGCATGGTCACCTGTAGTGGGAAGTCTACTCACTCTCCGATGAAAGTTGATCTAGTTCACATATTTATTAATGCTTACATTTTTTGTAATCTGTCTCTAAATGTTTGTATCATAGGAAATATGTCACCCTTTTATGAATATAAAAACATACTCTGTAATTTTGTGGCTTGTGTTTTAGAAAATATAATCTTTTTGTAATCTTGACAAAACACATATAGTTGGAAAAGTCTGACAGTCAAGGTACCATATTTTCTAACTGTTTTGTAATATAAGTGATATTGAGACAGTTTGGGTGTCACCCAGTGGTTATTTGTGGGATAGTGCCCAAACAAAATGGCACAGGAACCACAATTTTTGTGATATCAACTTCAAATTTAGAACATAACTTAGACATATGGCTTTGGTTTTATAGCAATTGTAGAGTGCAACATGTTTGATAAAATATTTGTTTTATATAAATAAAAAAGTATAAATCTTTACTGTAAACTTAAACTTCGATAACTTTTTTATAATTTTCCTTAAATGCTTTCACTGTGGCGAAGACTGACACAGAAGAGAAAAAAATGTTGAATAAAGTCATTAGTTTTGTTCTATTTGCACACAAAAAGTATTTTTGTAGCTTCATAACATTACGTTTGAACCACTGATGTCACATGGACTATTTGAACAATGTCCTTACTACCTTTCTGGGCCTTGAACAGATGCGTTGCTGTCTATGCAGGGTCAGAAAGCTCTCGGATTTCATTAAAAATATTTTAATTTGTGTTCTGAAGATGAACGCAAGTCTTACGGGTTTGGAACGACAAGAGGGTGAGCAAATAATGACAGAATTTTAATTTTTGAGCGAACTATCCCTTAGAGTTAAGTGGACTTTAATATTTGATTTGTTTAAAATTCCTGAACCCATTTAAAATGTTTCACCTAATCAAAGGTGCTCTCATATATTTCATTGTTCGGTTAGTTTTCACAAGCTAAATCCAGTCATTTCAACAAGAATCCACAGAATCATAATTTTGCGAGAGGAT
Source organism: Garra rufa (assembly GCF_049309525.1). NCBI lineage: Eukaryota > Metazoa > Chordata > Actinopteri > Cypriniformes > Cyprinidae > Garra > Garra rufa. Next base: position 21,883,709 of record NC_133368.1, read on the forward strand.
GACATATTTTCCACTCAGATTTTGCATTAGGTTCAAGTTGGTCACTTAGATTTGTGGTGTTTACCAGCCGAAAGTTTCTATGTCTACTGAAAATGGATCCTATTGACAGTGAAAACTCGTTAATGTGACCACACCAATTATTTTGTGTTTGTGAAAGACTGTTATTTTCTCTGAATGTCTTCTTGACATATTTTACAAGTAAAGCAGTTTACTATCTTACAAAATATGTTGTTTCAAATGTCAACTGAATACATCCTGTCACAAAAGCTGTAATTTCTGCTATCTCCTCCTTCCACTTACACCTCAGTAGCTCCAGTGCCGTATAAATAGATCTGCATGCAGCATTACTCTTATTTGTACTGAAGAGGGGAGTGCTGTACAGCCCATAATAACACCACTGCCCATCAGTCACAACTGGCAGCCTTAGTGAAAACAGGACATCATGTGTCCTCCTGGAAGCGGTTTCCTGTCACATGATCATAGACTGCAATGACCTTGTGCTTCCCCGCGTCCTGGCACAATCATTGACATGGGACACCTGCCGGAATGAAGTCCATCAAGGGGGCTTGGTCTGTGACCCATGTGTTTGTTTGGGAGGAGATGATACCAACCATTTGTGCCAAGTGAGCTCATGCCACTCGTCTGTCAGAAAAAGCTCATGCAGTATGACCTAGATAAATATAGTTTAACTTTACATCACAACAGCAGGCCTGTCTCAACTCTGGGACAATATGATATTAAAACACATGCTGTCCATGTGACCTCATTAGGGAGGCATTCTACTATGCAAGTAATAAATGCACCCACATTTGCTGTGTCTTAAACATTATTTTGCCTTGTGTATGTTTTCATGTACAGTTGAGGTCAAAAGTTTACATCCCCTTTTCAGAATCTGTAATTATTTTACTAAAATAAGAAGGGATCATACAAAATGCATTTTATTGTTAGTTAGTACTGACCGGAATAAGATATTTCAGATGTTTACATATAGTCCACAAGAGAAAATAATAGTTGAATTTATAAAAATGACCCTGTTCAAAAGTTTACACCCTGTTGATTCTTAATACCATGTTCTTACCTGATTGATCCACATCTATAGTTTTTTTTTTTTTTTTGTTTGTTTACTGATAGTTGTTCATGAGTGCCTTTTGTCCTAAACAGTTAAACTGCCTGCTGTACTTCAGGAAAATCCTTCAGGTCCCACAAATACTTTGATTTTTTTTCAGCTTTTTGTGTATTTGAACCCTTTTCAACAATGACTGTATGATTTTGAGATCCATCTTTCCACACTGAGGACAACTTAGGGACTCATATGCAACTATTACAGTAACAACACAGTATTAAGAATCAAGTGTATGTAAACTTTTGAACAGGGTCATTTTTTTTTATTAATTTAACTATTTTCTTATCTTTCACATCTTTTATGTGAAATATCGTATTCAGGTCAGTACTAAATAAACAATAACATACATTTTGCAGATTCTGAAAGGGGATGTAAAATTTGGACCTCAACAATAGGTGCATTAATAGTATCTGTGGCATCAGCCAAGGGTGGGATATATTAGGCATTAAGTGAACAGTCAGTTCCTTAATTTCATGTTTTAAAAGCAGGAAAACTGGAAAAAATTGTCTTTGACAAGGGATAGTGATGGCTAGATGATGGGGTCAGAGCAGAAAGTCTTGTGCGGTGTTAGGCAGTCACTAATATTTACCAAAAGAGCAAAGATAGAAAGATTGAAAGGTGGCATCTTGGATGAAGCACGTTTGATGGCTGGGTGTGTGTATGTTGTTTACCTGGGAAAGAGGTGGCAGCAAAATGCATACGGGAAGAAGGTAGACTTGTGGAGGCAGCGTTACGCTCTGGCCAATGTTCTGCAGGGAAACCTTGGGTCCTGGTATTGATGTGGATGTTACTTTGACAGGTATTGATGCAGACCATGTACACCCCTTAATAGCAAACACTGTTCAGGAATGATTTGAAGGACATGACAAAGAGTTAAGGTGTTGGATTGGTCTCCAAATTCCCCAGATATTAATCTAATTGAGCAACTATGAAAATAAGTTGCTGGACCAACAAATCCAATCCATTGAGACCCCAGCTCCTAGCTTGCAGGACATTAAGGATCTCCTGCTAATGTCTTGGTGACACACACTAGAGTATCTTGTGGAGTCCATGAGACATCAGAGGTGTTTTGGCATAACAAGGAGAACCTACACATCATCATGCTGGTGGTTTTAATGTTGTGGCTGGTCAAACTTTTGTCTATACTTACTATATTTGGTTATCAAAAATTTGTATTATTACAAATGACAAAACTCCCTATGTGCTATTGCTTGAGCCAGCTGTGTCTGGATAGGTGAACTATGCCTTTAAGGCCTTTTACAGCAGGGTCGATAACAATAACTAAAAAGTTTTAAAACGGTCATGAAATGCCTTTATTATTATTTTGTACTGTTCTCTGAGGTCCCCTTATAATGTTATCAAGATTTTTACCTCAAAAAACAAGTAATAAGCTACCCCTCTCATCAGAATGCTGTTTAAATAGCCATGACAGACTGTAAACTCTGAAATAATCACCCACTGCTGTTTGTCTAACACTTGTGTATGTTTGAGAGCCTACATCCTTCACAGATGGACGCTGCTGTGTTTAATGCCAAAAACACGTAAATACTCAGTACATTTCAAACAACCTGTAATAACAGACAAAGCAATAGTGACCACAATAAAAAACGTTACCCACAATTGTGTGACACAACATTACTGTCAGATTTAATATAGCCAGCACGTCTTTTAGGTCATTAAAAATAAAGTTCATCCACTCTTTCCTAACGTTGGGATCAGAAAATAGGCACTCCAAAGACAACATTCATTCCACAACGTGAGACTGCTCAGCATCTTGTATTCGGAGTCATCTTTATCGTTTGGTTTCAGCATAGACCTGCGTTTGCCTCTCGTTATTTACACTACATGCATAAATAAGTGATGTGAAAGCAGGTGTTGATCATTTTCCATGAAGGCGGTGTTTAGCCACACTATTACATCAGTTGTACATTCCACAACCTGCTCTTTAGACAGACTGGCTTCAATATAAGCTGTTTTTAGACTAACAAGAAAGTTTGAGTTGAAACTTACAGGATGTTTTTATACTAAAATGACCCCTTAGGTGTCAAAAGATCAAAGGAATTGTGGTTTCTCAGTTCATAACCTCTTTAAAAGCGCTCTAATTCTATGAGAATAGGGTCCACCACATTTATAACAATAACAGAGGAATGATATTAAAGCAGCAGATGACAAAACTGCAGTGTACGCTTATAATATAACTTAATGTTACCATGCATTGATGTAGACGCTAATAGAGTTATTATTGTAATAGTATTTTTGACACATTTCACCAAGTGCTTTTCTGAGGCAAACATAAATTGTTCCCATCTCTGAATGTCCTTACGGAACATAAAAGAAACAGAGAAAAAAAAAAAACAGAAACAAACAAATTTCTTTAACAGCTGGATGCACCTCATTTATGTTCAGAGCTGTAATCTGAGATGGCTCTCGAAATATTTTTTTGGAAACTACTTGGCATCATTTAATAGTTTTGATAACTTTACTGTTATATTAAAATGTAAAAAAACAGGTCCAAACTTAGAATGGTAGTTTATATTATTCCATGTATTAATCTAGTAGATCTTTTTACCTCTCCATTTACTTTTTACCCTCAAACTGCATGATACGAGTTATTCGTGTTCACAGCAAAAACGATGCAGGATGAGTTAAAGGCCAAAGTCTAATATTTTTCAAAACCCCATAAACCTAATGATGAGCTTGGCTTAATAAGCCCAAAACATGTTCACCCACATCTTCAGGCCGTTTCTATCTGTTACAAGCCAGTGGAAGACAAGGGATGTAAACAAAATGGCAAAACTGAAAATTCACATTTCATGATCCTGTTAACAGAAAAAAGATTTTTAAAAGGGTCTTGAGGTAAACCATTATGAGACCGAGAAATTAGCTAGTAATTTATTGGTAGAAAAGGTCAAGGAAATAATTGTAAAAACCATGAAAACATAAACCCCACTGACTTATAAATAAATCACTTTTACTCTTGCATAAGCTAAGTGTTTTGAACATAACGTTTAATGAGCTTTGTGCACACGCACATCCTTCAAATTACTCTCGACTCCAGGAAGGGGTACAGAGCAAATTCTATGACAATGTTTACACATTGACAACACATCTCTGCTTTTCTGTGTAAACAGCGTAATGCTGCGGATGAAATTCAAGGTTAAATTTCATATACTTGATTGTTCAGAGGAATAGTTTCACACTTAAAGGTTCGATGCCAGTAACGTATTGGCTGCGCAGGACTAACTCCTGTCCAATCCACTCCAAAACAACACAAGAAAGGGGAGGGAAATAGATACGCGCACATTCACAAACACACTCATACCACTCACACAAAGAGGTCCAGGGCTGCAGCAGGTTTTAATGCTCTTATGGAAGGCCAGAGAAATTGCACACATGGCACAGCGTCCAACACACACACCCTGCCCTGCTGTTAGAAAATCTAGGACTCTCTCTTTAACAGACGTCAACCAACATTAATAAATAAATTTAATCTTTAGAAGGCTTTGTTGGACAGGAAGAAAAAAAAAAAAAAAAAAAAAAAAACAACATCCTCCATTCCTTTACTTTCCTCACAGGACCAAAGTTCCTGTCTTCTGTCTGCTAACAGACTAGCCTCAGAATATTTTCAGACCACAGTGGTCTCACAAGTAATGCTACATGAACCAAAGTTTCCAACAAAGTAAAAAAAAAAAGGGGGAGGGGGAGCAGGAAGAAGAAAGCAGCATCCTGTAGGTCACGTTTCTGGAAAAAAACAACTCCTCAGGGTCAGGGTCTTTGGGAAGACTGATGTGAATCAGCATAATCCCACCAATGTCCATCCTGACATCAGCTCTTAGCAGTATTGGGATCAGTGTGTTTAAAGGGAGAGTGACAGGGTGTGACGTGAAAAGCAGCTCGTTGGTGATGCACAGGGTGTCATGACAGCATAGTAAGAAGTCTTCAGTGCATCGGCCCTTACACTCCCTCCTCTTCGTGCTGGTTGTCCTTATAGATATCTCTGACCAGCAGCACTCGAGTCAGGAGCCTAGCCAGAGTGCTCTTCTCTAGAGGCGTCGAACTGAACCACAGCGGACTGTCCGAGGAAGCAGAGACCTCTGGCTTCATGTACAAAAAATCCATCCTCTGTCTCACAGACTCTGGGCTGAAAAGAGAGGAAGAGATGTCAGATTCCATAAGATCCATTTATAAGAAATGGAGATTCAGAAACATTCACAAACACAAGTATCCTTATAGCTTCATAACATTACAGTTGAACCACTAATGTCACATGGGCTATTTTAACAATGTCCTTACTACCTTTCTAGGCCTTGAACGTGGTAGTACCATTGCTGTCGATGCAAGGTCGGAAAGCTCTCGGATTTCATTAAAAATATCTTAATTTGTGTTCCAAAGATGAACAAGGTCTTACGGGTTTGGAACGGACATGAGGGTGAGTAATTAATGACAGAACTGTCATTTTTGGGTGAACTATAATATTTGGGTACAATATAGCTGCATGCAGCAATTACAGGGCCAAGCATTCAAAGGGAAAATGAGGAGCAAAGGATGGCATTGAACACCAGACCAACTGCAACAATGAGTAAAAGGAAGCAATTTTAAGATGATTTTAGTAAAACCTACAGAAAAATAATGTAGAACGCCCATTGACATGATTTAATGGCTTATTACGTTTGACCAAGAGGTGGCACTGTCATCAAATCGATGCGGTGTGGTTAGTGTGAGGAGACAAAGGCACACACAAAGTTTGGTGTCATTATGTCAAAGCTTTGCAGAGATAAAGCCTCAGAGTCATTTTTGCATCAAGCCTAAAATTTGTAGCGGCGCTGTACAAAAACGGTTTCAACCATCAACATGAAATCCATAACTTTTAGTCAGTACAGTCTGAAGATGATCTGTCTCGATTTTGGTGAAAATTTGAACCGTCTAGGAGGAGTTCGAAAAAAAAAGATAATTGGTATCTGTGTTGTCGGCACGACCCAAGGAATATTTTGAGACCAGTTTCATTACAATAGGCTAATGCTACCTACAGTTATTAGCGTTTTTGGAAATTTCAAAATTAGTAGTTAATGAATGCTTTATTACTCTTGACCAATAGGTGGCGCCGTTACCAAATTGATGTGGTGTAATCACTGTGAGGTGACAATGCCACATACAAAATTTGGTGCAAATATCTCAAAGCTTTGCGGAGATACAGCTTAAGATGCACTTGGGCATCTTTTCAGCAAATTCGTTGATGCGTTAAATGAAAACGGTTTTGAATATCGACATGAAATCCATAACTTTTTGTCAGGATGGTCTGAAGATGATCAAAATTTGGGGAAAATCAGACTAACGGTCTAGGAGGAGTTCGAAAAAGTAGGTTTTCTACAATAATCAAAATGGCGGACAGGAAGTTAGGCCAATTTTGGCATAATTGGTATCATAGTTCTCGGCCTGACCCAAGGAATATTTTTATATCAATTTCATTACAATAAGCTATTTTTCACATAAGTTCTAAATTTCTATATAACTTTTGACCACAAGGTGGCGCTGCCACCAAACTTTTTGAGTACTGTCAGGGCTTGGTGACGAAGATATATACCTAGTTTCGTAACGATTCGTTAATGCGTTCGTAAAATATAGCATTTTATAACAAAATTCAAAATGGCCGACGCCCAAAATGGCTGACATGGGAAAATTGGATATGGTTCGACTCGGCATGCCCCTCCGAATCTAACGAGACCAGTTTGAAGATTTTTGGCCAAACAATTTAGAAGTTTTAAGCTAAAATAGCCATTTTTCATATCTCCTGACCACTAGGTGGCAGTGTGACGTAACACTGCATGTAGCCTCAGGTCATGCTTGTTATAACACACACCAAGTTTGGTCTCAATACTCCAAAGCATTGCGGAGATATGGCCTCACATCCATTTTTGCACACTTTTCGTAGAATTAATTTGTGAGTTATTCGAGAACGGTTTGTCCAATCAACGTGAATTCCATAACTTTTTGCCAGCATAGTCTGAAGATGATCTGAGCCAATTTTGGTGAAAATCAGGCAAACCGTCTAGGACGAGTTCGAAAAAGTAGGTTTTACAAACAATTAATTATAGAAAAAAAACTAAACCTTGCGATTTTTGAATTTTGGAATTCATTCGACTCGGCATGCCCCAAGGATTCAGAGAAAAATTTTTTGATTTTGTGGCTTACGGTTCAAAAGTTATTAGCAAAAAGAAAGTGAAACTTTGGACAAGTGGTGACGCCAGAGTGTTTGAGTTAGAGACTCCAAACTTGCTATGGTTAAAGTTGAGACTGTCCTCTGTTAGTGTGCCAAATTATACAACTTTCCCGCAAGCGGTTCTATGGGCTGCCATAGACTTCAAGAGCGGAAGAATGATAATAATAAGAATCCTAACGGATACAATAGGTGCCATCGCACCTTCGGTGCTTGGCCCCTAAATACTATACCTCAAGATCTTTTGGCTGCCCACAGTCACAGATCTTTAGAGTTTTGTGTGTCCTCATAGAACAAGTGTCAACACCATGTTTCAGGATGTGAACAGCATTAGTTATAATCACTGGACACTGCTTAGTTCAAAACAACTTGAACTAGCTAATCATGGTCTTGGGTTGCCCTTTCCCACCACAATAGTGCTGGTCCTTGGCCAGGGGATCTCCAATATTTTACATGAAATGCTTCAAATGCATAACAAACAAAAAAAATGTTACATATGACTCACCACTTTGAAAGGTAAAGCTCATACAGTCGGCACTCGTGTTTCTTAACAGGACAGTGAGCCGATCCTCCTGAGCCACTGTCCGCCTCAAAGTTTGAGTCACAGTCGTCTTTACGCCTTCTCTTACTTCCTGATTGCTCTATGGATAAAGAGACAAGGTCTATCATCGGGTAGACAAAACAGTCCCAAGCAAACAGCTCAAACAGAAAAAAAGACTGACAATAAAAATCGGTTACAGAATAATATCAATACTGATCATAAAACAATGTAACACCACATTTACAGTTGAGGTCAAAACTTTCTATACACCGGGTATAATCTGCAAAATGTTAATTATTTTACCAAAATAAGAGGGATCATACAAAAGCATGTTACATTTTTATTTAGTACTGACCTGAATAAGATATTTCACATGTAAGACGTTTACATACAGTCCACAAAGAAAATAAAAGTTTACATAGACTTGATTCTTAATACTGTTGTTACTAATGATCAACAGCTGTGTTTTTCTATTGTTTGTCCTGAACAATTTAACTGTTGCTGCTGTTCTTCAAAAACAATCTTCAGGTCCCACAAATTCTTTGGTTTTTCAGCATTTGTGTATTTGAAAATTTGAAATTTTTGATTCCAGTAATGTTTGTATGATTTTGAGATTCATCTTTCCAAACTGAGAACAACTGAGAGGGACTATGCATTGTGTAATGCATTAAGAGCCAGGGAGTGCAAGGTGTATGTAAACTTCTGACCTCAACTGTATAAATGTATAATTATGCTACACATTCAGATGAACACACCGTGCTGCTCCTGTGAGATGGAGGGGATGCGTATACAGACGGTGGTCTCGTGGCTGTGCGGTTTGGAACTGCTTGGGCCATAGACATTTGCAAACGAGAGGCGTAAGTGCTGTTCAGTGGTACGAAGACCAAAGTATTTGGTGTTGAGATAGAGGAGAGATCTCAGCAGGACAGAGGGCGTCTGCTCCCCAAGCTGCCCGCTGCTCCACAGATACTGCTCTTCAACACGACCCCACCGAGAACCTCAACAGAAAACCACTTACAGTTAAAAACGGTTATTTATAATTAGCAATCAGACAAAATTCAAAATCAGGCTAAAATAAAGTGTGAAATGTCCTCATAGTTGGATTGAGTCAACAGCACTTCAGAATGTGAACAGCAAGTTATAATCACCGGACATTTCAATATGACAGTCACATTACAATCATCTCTTCACAAAACACAGTAGTGCTTTTACCATCAGGAAGGACACTGGGTTGCCAGTCTTTGAGGAGCTTGTTCAGTTCTTCCCCAAACATGTGGTACTGTGGGTCACCAAAGAGGTCATCTGTCCTTCCTTTATCTTGTAAATGCTGCAAAACAAAAACATTACAACACCTCACAAGACACATGGTTTTAATAAAAAGGTGACTGGTCAGCCTCTATTAAGCAGTCTGATGTGTCCTCGTAGTAAAAAGCATCAACAGCATTTTTCAGAATGTGAACAGCGTTATAATCATTGGACACTGCTTAGACCAGGAGAGTTTAAGCCGAAATCTAGTTTCCATCAGAACTTAACTATTTAATGGGATAGTTCACACCAAAATGAAAATTCTGTCATTAATTACTTACCCTCATGTCATCCCAAACCAGTAAGACCTTTGTTCATCTTCGAAAACAAAAATTTAAATATTTTTGATGAAATCTGAGAGCTTTCAGACCCTCCATAGACATCAAAACCATCACAGTCAAGGCCCAGAAAGGTAGCAAGGAAATTGTTAAAATAATCCAATGTGACAAGCTAGGGTGAGTAATTCGTGACAGAATATTTATATTTGGATGAACTATCCCTTTAAAATTATACATTGTAGTTTTTAGTGTTTGGTCAATTTATTTTGACAAAACTACTGATTTCTATTAACAGACATTCATCGATTATCTGACATAACATATCTGCTTATTGGTACAGGCCAGAATTTTAATATCAGTGCATGCTTAATTTGATGACAAAAAAGGTATAATATAAAAATCAATAAATATAACAAAATTCAAGCATATGACCTTCGGATATGTATATAAAATTGCAGACACTATACAATATTTCTGAATTTCAATTAATTGTATAGCCCTGCTCTAGAGAAAAGCCTGCAGATAAGTTTATGGATGTATATTGGGTTTCCATAAGCACAGCATTCATTTATATTTATATGCACAGGTTTTAATCTCCGCTCCACTTGTTATCAAGAGGACCTGCTCTCTAACGGTGCGTTTCCACTGACACGTAGCGAGCGCAGCAGAGTGAGTGTTTTCAATTCATTCATATGGAAGTTTAGCTCAAATGCTCGTGTGGAGCATTATGGGATTGAAACAATGCGTAGAAGGCATTGAAAGCAGCTGAGAGCATCAAAAAGGTTGGGCATTTGTCAACTTTTTGCAAATCTCATTTCGTTTGTGAACCACCCTTAAAAGACGACGATGAAATGCAAACAGGGTGTAAACTTCGTTTTTCCATATAGGCATACTCGGCCCTAAATTTGACATATCCAAAGCAGTGGCGTTGTAGCACTGCCAGTGGCACGGACTGCGGATTTTATGTTGAAGTGGAAACGTTCCGTAAGGATTCTGATCTACAGCTTTAATGGACAAGCATGTGCATAAAGGCTGTGGACTTTCTTACCTTCTGGATGCTGAGACAGAGGTAAAGGAGGCTGTCTGGAGTATAGCACTCCCCGTTGGGTCGACGCACCTCTTTGACAAAGCAAGATAAAGACTGATTCAGCTCGGCTGGGCTCAGGGACAGAAGACTAACTGTTTGACAGACACACACATACACACAAAAAAATCTTAAACAACATCATCAGTATAGTATACGGAAGCAGTTTAAGATTATTTTGAGGACTTGTTTACAAAAACATGATATAAAGCAGGTTTTTACAAAAGTGTGATTATGTTCAATTCAGATGAATGGAACTAAGTGCCCTCATAACTCAAAGTGATCAACAAAACTGTTTCAGAATGTGAACAGCTGTGATAATCATCAAGCACATTCAAATCAAACAAAAGTTGCTCAAAAACAACCAAGCTTGAAAATGTCCCTGGGTCCATCTGGCATTACAATCTACAAATCATACTAAAAGAACCAATTTAAGTTAGTAAGAAGGTCATTCGTGACGAATACCTTGTTTCTGGCTCTCTTTTCCTTTGGACTGGCTGGACGGTGAGACTTCAGATGTGGCCCATCTCCTCCATGCATTTAAGCCGTACCTGGAGTTCAAGGGGAAAGAGCTATCTGCTGCTGAGGAGTCTACTGTCGGTGATGAGGATACTGAAGATGAAGACTCTTCCTCTACTGCCCGCCTCTTCTGGCCCTGGAGAAACAGCAAGTCAGAAACATCAGCATGTATACACAGTCATTGTTAACAATAACCCTATATGACGCCACAAGCCTCATATAAAACTTCTGCAATCACCACACATCAGCATGTGAACAGCAAATGGATTTCTAATCACAGGACAGCACTGGATGCAGTATTATTGGTGTAGATGGGTTCATTACCCTCCTCCTTGTTCTGGGCCGAGGTGACTTCTCTTTCTCCTCAGAAAGGACTGGAGGCAATGAGAAGAGCGGGTCTGTATCCTGACGCTCAACCAGGATGGGCTCTGATGCTGAAACAGACCAGAACAACACTTCTTTACTATGTACAGTGGAGATCAAAATTAGAGAACAACCTATAATTTCATACATTTCAAGGTCACGGCTTCGTCCTATTATAAGTTATCCTAATAACTTAAAGTGCTAATTTTCTTAATTATATGACAAATAAGGCCAAAGGAATGACCCTTTGCAAGAGAAGTTGGCCATTCCAAATCTGTTATTTCTTGAATATATATATATATATATATTTATTTTTTTTTGGCATTTTTGCCTTTAGTGTGATAGGACAGATCAGTAATAACAGGAAACAAAGTGGGAGAGAGATAGGCGGTGGGACCAGGAAAGATCCTCGAGTCGGGATTCAAATCAGGGTTCCTGCAGATATGAACAAGTGAAATTTAAGACTTTTTAAGACGTTTTAAATACCACCTTATATGAAATTTAAGACCTAAACCTGTAATGGAAATAGATATTATATTACATGCATATATGTAATATTTAATGTGTTTAAAGTAAAAAGTAAACACAATTTCAAGGCTGTCATAAATTAAATTTATTACTACAATATACAGTGAACTTTTCATATCAGCAGATACTATTCCACACAATATCCCCATAAAAGTACCACTAGAAATATCTGAAGTAAAAAAAAATTCTGAAGCAATATTTTCATCAGTGCTCTATTAGATTTTACATCTTAAATCTGCATATTTGATTTACCTTTATAAAGGCCTTTTTTTTCACTTTTGAAATGTATGCATTATGAAATTTATTTTATGAATTAATCAATAAATTCTAAATGGCTGTTAGCAGTGAGATTACATAATTTACACTGCAAAATTAAAAGTGAGATTAATGTTTTAAATACATTTATTGATTTGCAAATATATAAATTAGAAATGTTGGGTGTGGAGGCATACTTTTAAACACACTAAACTACCAGCAGGTGGCGGTAAGTCACTTCATGAGCGAGTTATTTCAAATGATTCGAGCAAAACGCTGAATCATAGCAAAACGTTGTTAGGAGAATGCTTCTGCTGCGATCCTTGTTTTGAACTATTTTCATTGGTGAAACAGAACAAAACAGTGAAAATACTTTTGCTGCGTCCGAAATCGCATACTTCCCTACTATATAGTACGCGAAAAACAGTATGCGAGGCGAGTAGTATGTCCGAATTCATAGTATTCGAAATACAGTAGGTGAGAAGTACCCGGATGACCTACTGCTTCCACCCGAATTCTGCAGTACGCATACCATGGACACTTCAGGCTCCAGGAGAGGAGTCGTTAATCGAAAAATGGCGGAAAGTGGAGACGCGGCGGACGTAGTACGTCCGAATTCCATTCATACTACCCATATTCATACTATATAGAACGTACTGTTTTAACGGTCATGAAGTACGTTTGAATTTAAATGTAGTACCTACTGAAGCAGTATGCGATTTCGGACGCAGCATTTGTCTAATATGTAAGTAACTACTTGACTAACTACTTGTTTATTGAGCTAAAATTAATGTAACATTTGTAATTGTGAGAATTTCAAGCAAAAAGCTCACTTGGTATATTACTGAACTATATCATGTTATAAATAAACTATACATTTAAAATTTTTACCTCAGTGTGTTTCTTTAGAGTGCTGTTACATTCATTTGTTTTAATGTATGTCACAAATAGACCAGAAACACTATCCATTATCAATTTCTGTTTATGTTGAATGTATTAAAATATGAATCTTTCTTGCCTTTCGATGCTTCTCTAGTTGTTTTTGTCACTTCAGTTTTAATCAGGCGGTTTGTTCGGTCGGACAAATAAAAAAAAAAAAACATTTTAAAAGTATCTCCAAGGCTGGCCGTCAGCTTGCTCGACCTATATTTATTATTATTATTGAGAACATTATATACAGAAAAAGGTAGTTTGACCTGTATTCTGCTACTGCGATTCTGTCTGAAGACACATTAACTTCCACAGAGGGAGAAAAAAAAATAAATCTACAGTTGTTAGCAACTGGCCTTAGCCAAGCCCTATATTCAGTTTTGTCAAGCTAAGTATGGCTAAACTTGCACTTCTCCATAGCTAAAAAGTTAAATCCATTTTACTTCTGCGGTACAATCCAAGAGAGACTCGCACCAATAACAGAAAGCTGATTGGCTATTGCATGTTGGTCTCATTTGTAGTTTAAATACAGCAAATTATATTTGGAATAGTGAAATAAAGAACTACAACACCACGGAAACAACAAAAAGAGAATTTAAATGAGCATTAGAGGTAGCGTTACATGGACATCGGAAAAATAAGACCTGTGTAAAATTATTTAAGACCTAGAACAGCGAATTTAAGACTTAAGGCCTAAAATTTTGATTTTTAAATTTTAGACTTTTTAAGACCCTGCGGGAACCCTGTCAAGCACGGGACGCCCGGAGTGCAACGGCGCTGTATGTCGGCACGCTGCCCGCCAGTCCATCGGCACTGACTATTTCAGGAATACTGCAGGTTTACAATGACACTCATTCATTTAAGTCGCCCAAAAAGGCGGGTCCACATGAGACAAATGCACAAGACGACAGGATAATGCAGACACTCTCAATGGGGAATCGGTTCAACACTGCAGCTAGAATTCCTTGCCAGTTCAGTGCTGAACAAGGTAAGGATCTGTCGTGATATGTTTAAGAGAAGTCGGACTGAAAGTGCACTCTACAGTAACCAAACCTCTCATTAGCAGAGAGAATCAAAAGGCTAAGCTCACCTTTGCTAAGGTGCATTTTATGTGGGGAGAGGAGAACTGGTCCCTATTGGCCAAAATGAGTTGAAAAATATTGGTATACTGGATATTGGCCAAAAAACAAAACTAATGAACTAAAAAGTTGACCTTATTGACATTACAAAATTATAAAAGGTCAATAATCTTTCAAATAACGTGTTCATTTGGTTCTACTCTACCTTGGGGCAGGTCCTTCTCCAGGTCCAAATCTGGTTCATACTTGTCTTCTTCCTCCTCTTCCGAGCTGCCACTGCCATTTTCATGTTTCACACTTTCCATCTTCACTTCTGTACTACTCTTTTCACATTTGATATCTAGAAAAAGAAAAGGGGTTTTCAAAACAGGTTTAAGACAACATGCCAAACATACAGTGTCATTTCAAAATTTTGCAGAGTGAATGATTGTACAAAGTGTCAAAAAGCTGAGAAATGAAAACCAACAGCAGCCAATTGCTGAGGTGAAGGCAGTGATGTTACAAACTCAAGCAGAGTCCTGCTTCAGCCTGTCAAAGGTAGACCGGCTCCTAACATGTTCTTACTTGAGCATTTGGGTTTCTCATCTTCTTGTGCAATCACTTCAGCCATCGCTATTAGATCAGCTTCCAGAGGGTCAGAGGGGACTTTGGCTTTGAGCTCATTGATGGTCTTCACAATTTGCTCAGCGTTCTGCAGAGTGGTTGGTAGAAACACTGGCACAGGCACCTGAAAGAAGCAGAATGAGCCACAGAGGCAAATAGGGTCATTTCCATGAGGTAAGGCATGTATAAACAGTTGAGGTATGCAAAATGTTAATTTAATGTTAAAATGTAAAGACCAAAATAAGAGGGATCATATAAAATGCATGCCATTTTTTTAGTACTGGCCCGAATAAGATAAGAATCCGACAAGAAATTTACATATAGTCCACAAGAGAAAATAAAAGTTGAATTTATAAAATTGATCCTGTTTACAATTTTACATTCACTTGATTCTTAATAGGGTGTGGTTACCTGAATGATTTTTTTAAGTGATACTTGTTTATGAGTCCCTTGTATGTCCTGAACAGTTAAACTGCCTGCTGTTCTACAGAAAAAAACATTCAGGTCCTAAAAATTCTTTGGTTTTTCTGCATTTTTGTGTATTTGAACCCTTTCCAACAATGATTTTGAGATCCATCTTTTCACACTGAGGGCAACTGAGGGACTCATATGCAACTATTACAGAAGGTACAAACGCTCACTGATGCTCCAGAAGTACAAAAAAAACTATCATTAAGAGCCAGGGGATGTAAACTGGATGTAAAATTTTTTTTTGCCTGAACATATTTTTTTTTTTCCATTTAGTACTGCCCTACAGAAGCTACTTGCATGTTTCCCAAAAGACAAAATCAGCTAAATCTACCCTAATCTTAAAATTAAAAAAGTTTATGCATAACTTGCATTGTGTTTCCTTCGGGAGCGATTGAACCTTCTGTGATGGTTGCATGAGACCTCAGTTGTCCTCAGTGTGGAAAGATGGATCTCAAAATCATATATTCATTGTTGGAAAGGGTTCAAATACAAAAAAAGGCCCCAAAAAAAAAAAAAAAAAAAACCCATAAAGAAGATGTGGGACCTGAAAGATTTGTTCTGAAAAACAGCAGGCAGCTTAACTATTCAGGACAAACAAGGGAATCATGCACTATCATTTAAAAAAATCATTCAGGTAAGAACAGAGTATTAAGAATCAAGTGTATAAACTTTTGAACAGGGTCATTTTTATGAATTCAACTATTATTTTCTCTTGTGAACTGTATGTAAATGTAAATGTCTTTTATGTGAAATATCTTATTTAGGTCAGTATTAAAAAAATATATATAACATGCATTTTTGTATGATCCCTCTTATTTTGGTCAAATATTTAACATTTTGCAGATTCTGCAAGGTGTATGTAAACTTTTGACCTCAACTGTATGTGTACACAAACATATTGCAATGAAAAACAATGTGACACTTTCATTCTGTGAGGGAGCTCTTACCGGTACAGGTATTGCAATAGGAGTGGGTGTGGCCTGAGAGTAGAGGTTCATGGGAACTGGGACGTAAACAGGAATAGGGATTGGAATGGGAACATACTCCTTTCCTGAGCCCTCCACACCTGCCTCATCTAAAGAGAAGCAAAAACAGAAGTACATAAACCTCCATATTCTCCAGAAAAAAAGTTGCATCTGTATTGTAACAGAACAAAAAGGTACTTACCTGTCTGCAGTGGTTTGCTCTGCATGTGGGGTTTGCAGTAGGTGGCCTTGGTCATGGTGAGGGGCTTACAGAGCACAGCTTTATTCTTCACATCCTTCAGGACCCCTCCTCCAGCATACGATACAGGCCCCTGAGTAAACAACTGCAACAGTCACAATAAGAATGGACTAGAGTCAATCTAAACTATGCAACATGCCAATTTATAGCTTCTTGTGTCTAACAATGACTCAGTCAAAACTGACAGCACCCTCACCATCTTAGATGCTTGGGTTGCTCCTCCAAATCCTGTAAATGGACCAAAGGATTGCATTTTAAACATGACAGCATGATTCACACATGCACATTTGCAAGGGGGTTTAAATTGTACCTAAAGCTGTGTTTTCTGGGCCTTTCTGTGTGGCCATGTTGGGCTCATTCTGTTGGCAGTAGAAGCGCAATAGACACTGCTGGTCGCAGAATTGCTTCAATTCTGCACGCCACTGCACAGACTCTGTCAAGTTCCCCTGTACCTTACAGCAGTCGCAGCGCGCCGCCTAGTGGACACAGCACAGAAATACAAGGATTTCAAAGAACTGCAGCACAGATGATAACCAATAATGTACAACATTAATTTAAAACATGTCAGTGCATTGCTGCCCCTGTGGTCTGTGAACAAACAGCACCACCATGGCTTAATCACATGATCCCAAAGTTAGGAATGATCAAACTGGGCAAGAAGATCAGCGTACCTTGTAGTACCAGTCGTGAAACTTTTTTGCACACGTCTCGCTGCAGAAGTCCCTGCTGACTCCATCTATTTGTTTGGTGATGGATTTCTTACACATCTGGGTGCAGTGGTTACAAGTGACACACTTTAGGCCCAGACGCCTGGCGAAATCCTGCTTAAACAGTAACTTACAACCTGCAGAGTGAACAAGAACACTGCCTGAAATATCACTCCTGTTATAATGGATAAATGTAGTAAAGTTTAATATATAAAATTGACTAGAACATTGCCCTCATATTCTAAAGATGAAATCACAGCATGTCATGATGTGAACAGCAAAGTTAAATCACAGGACAATGCGCTGTTAAACACGGTCAGAAATTCAACAGAATAATGACCTTCACTACAAAAGGGCCTCTTCACCCCCGAGAACTTCACAGTCTCATGCAGAGTCTTCTCTTCCTGACAGTATTCGCAGAACGTCACTATGCAGTGGAGCTTCTTGTAGTCATCACAACAGGTCTTACTGCAGAACTGATACACTTTATCCTGCAAAGAACAAATATTAAGACATTTCAATCCTTAAAAGAACAGTTCATTCACAAAAATTTAATTAAGTCATTATTTTTACACTATGTAGGAAAGGAAAGGAGGTGAAGTGAGGCCAAGTATGGTGAACCATACTAGGAATTTGTGCTCCGCATTTAACCCATCCAAGTGCACACACACAGTAGTGAACACACACACACCGTGAACACACACCCGGAGCAGTGGGCATTGCTGCGGCGCCCGGGGAGCAGTTGGGGGTTTGGTGCCTTGCTCAAGGGACTCACCTCAGCCGTGGTATTGAGGGTGAAGAGAGTGCTGGTTATTCACTCCCCCCACCTACAATCCCTGCCGGACCTGGGACTCGAACCTGCAACCTTTGGGTTACAAGTCCGACTCTCTAACCATTAGGCCACGGCTGCCCCCTAAAGGCAGTGCGCCGCCCGGGAATGGAACCCGGGTCGCAAGAATGGGAATCTTGCATGATACCACTACACCAGCGGTTGTTATATCATCTATAATTTAAGATGAAATGTATAACATGTACACTAAAAATCTTTTGACTGGTAATTTTTTTTTTTTTTTTTTTTTAAATAAGTGTCTTCTGCTCACCAAGCCTGCAATTATTTGATCCAAAGTACAGCAAAAGAAGTTACATTTTGAAATATTTTTACTACTTAAAATAACTGTTTTCTATTTGAATGTTTTAAAATGTAGTTTATTCCTGTGATTTCAAAGCTACATTTTTAGCATAATTACTCCAGTCACTTGATCTTTCAGAAATCAGTCTAATATTCTGATTTGCTACTCAAAAAACTATTATTATTATTAGTATTATGCTGAAAACAGCTGAGTAGATTTTTCAGGTTTCTTTGATGAATAGAAAGTTCAGAAGAACAGCATTTATCTGAAATAGAAATCTTTTGTAACATTATAAATGTCTTTATCATTACTTTTGATCAATTTAAAGCATCCTTGCTAAATACAAGTATTGATTTCTATAATTATACTGACTCCAAGCTTTTGAATAGTATAGTGTATACTGTTACAAAAGCTTTTTATTTTAGATAAATGGTGATCTTTGGATCTTTCTATTCATCAAAGAATCCTAAAAAAAATTAAATGTGTGTGTCCTCATAGAACAAGTGTCAACACCATGTTTCAGGATGTGAACAGCATTAGTTATAATCACTGGACACTGCTTAGTAAAAAAAAAAAAAAAAAAAAAAAAAAACTGGCTGTTGTGAACGCGCTCAGGGCAGTTAGACATTGCGGTGGATCAGAGGTAAAAAAGAAATATATAAACACTGTTCAGTTTAGGGATGCACTATATATCGGCATAAATATCGATATCGGCCGATGTTCGTCATTTTTTTAACCTATCGGCATCGGCCCAATATCGTGTCGGCATCGGTCCGATATCGTACCATGTCTTTTGAATTACGGTTATGTCACAGTTCTCATTTTTGTTTGAACATTTTTATAGATGGGTCTTAAAATTGACTTGTTTTTTTTTTATGTTTGCTTGGTAGAAACCTTGTTTCAGGGTTTGGACATTTACATTTACATAAAAATGTGCACGAACAGTCAGGATATTGTGTTGGATATTTTGATTTAGCCTTTTTCTCAAATTTGAGTTTACCTGGAGAGCACAGAGCTGAAAACATGTTGCCATGAATACTGACATGCTTGATAAGTGGTAAAAGTTGGTTACTTGTATTTTATTTCCAAATAACAAGGTTACAGGGCTACCATAAAACATATTCTGAAAATAAAGGAAGAAATTAAGTATGTACAAACTTTTATCAAACATTTTTTAAAAACACATATCGATATCAGTATATATCGGTCATCGGCCATAACAGAAAAATTAATATCGGATATCGATATCGACCAAAATTTTCATATCGGTGCATCCCTAGTTCAGTTTCTTGCACAGACTGATTGTTTTGTGTGTTAAGACCTCAATGTATCGTCACAAGCCACAGAGTTTAATTTGGTTTTGTCTGTGTTTGTTTTTTTTGACTCTTCAAGCCGTGGGTCACATTGACTGTCATTATATGCCTGACAGTTTTGCCGTACTTTGGATCAAACAAATGGAGGCTTGATGAGAAGAGATTTCTTAAAAAAAAAAAAAAAAACACATTAAAAATCTTACTGTTCAAAAACTTTTGACTGGTAGTGTATGCGCAAGATCTCACCTCCCACTCCAGAATCTCTGGCTTCAGGTTGAAGCAACCACGACAGTAGTTACATTTCAGCTGGATGTTCTCAGAAGCTGACGCAGGAAATTGCCCATTGGCTGATGTCTGGATGGTGGCATTCTGCAGGGGACATTTGGATAAAGCCACCAGTGAAACATTAGCATTTTGTACTTGGACATGGACATTCCTAACATTTAATGCATAGATGCATATACCTGCTTAACTTCTAATCAGGGTTCTAAAGAAATTTCAGATATAGCACAAGCTTTAAAGGCATCTGAAGTACCTGGAACTTGGTGACACATTGTGAACTGCAGAAGCTCAAAACCTTCCCTTCAGGTAGAGTTGCCTGGTACTGAGGTAATGCATTTCTCTTACAGAAGTGGCAAGAGGGCTCAGAATCTACAAATACACACAAGATCAAACATGAGCTGACACATTTATAATCTCTGACTCAGAGTTTGTAATGGGTACACATCTTAAAGTAGAAATCAAATTGCCTGCCTGTGAAAGGAGCTAATATTAACATTATTTGTACAGCAGAAAAAATTAAGGACAACATTTTGCATATTCAACATGTGTTATGAAACCACATCAAACTTAAGGCATTAGAAAAACACAAATGTAGGCCGTATGGCACCCGTGGAGTGAGAGTGACAGCATTAGCTCTAGGTTGTGATTATCTACTCACTCTGTGCAGCAGCTGCGAATTTGCTCTTGGTCATACAGGCTGTGGTGCAGTAAGACTCCATGGCTCCATTTGACCCAATACACTGAGTGGCATCAAATGATCTGCACATCACCTTACAGCCACTACACTGCACTAACTTCCCATGAGTCTGTGGTAAAAAAAATAAAATAAAAATAATTGAGAGTAATCACTAAAAACATCATCAAAACTAGGGCTGTATGTTTAATCTAAATAAAACCGAAATGGGGAAATGGCTTAGTCAATATATCAAATCACAAAGCCTGTGATTTATTAAAAGGATAGTTCACCCAAAAATAAAAATTGCTAAATTAAGTTATTTTTGTACACAAAAAGTATTCTCTTAGCTTCATAAAATTAAGGTCAAACCACTGATGTCACATGGATTTGAACGATGGATTTTAATGATGTCCTTACTACCTTTCTGGGTCTTGCTGTCTATGCAAGGTCAGAAAGCTCTCAGATTTCCTCAAAAATAACTTAATTTGTGTTTTGAAGATGAACGAAGGTCTTATGGGTTTGAAACAACATTAGGGCAAGTAATTAATGGCAGAATTTTCATTTTGGGTGAACTATACCTTTAAGGTAAACCGGTTGTTTACATTATTACCTCAAGATCTAAATTTTGACTGCACAGTCACAGCTCTTTACAGACAGTTTTGTGTGTCCTCATAGAACAAGTGTCAACACCATGTTTCAGGATGTGAACAGCATTAGTTATAATCACTGGACACTAATTAGTTAAAAAAAACTGGCTGTTGTGAATGCGCTCAGGGCAGTTAGACATTGCGGTGGATCAGAGGTAAAAAATAAAAATGATATACTGTTTGGTTTCTTGCACAGACTAAGTGTTTAGCGTGTTAAGACCTCAATATATCGTCACAAGCCGCAGGGATTAATTTGGTTTTGTCTGTGTATGATTTTTAGTCTTCAAGCCGTGGGTCCCATTGAC
The DNA here is from genome assembly GCF_049309525.1 of Garra rufa. Classification (NCBI taxonomy): domain Eukaryota; kingdom Metazoa; phylum Chordata; class Actinopteri; order Cypriniformes; family Cyprinidae; genus Garra; species Garra rufa. The sequence continues at coordinate 21,905,286 of NC_133368.1, forward strand.
TGCCATTATATGCCTGACAGACTGCAACGGTTTGAGTTAAAAATCTTCATTTGTGTTCTACTGAAGAAACAAAGTCACCTACATCTTGGATGCCCTGGGGGTAAGCAGATAAATATCACATTTTCATTTTTGGGTGAACTATTCCTTTGAATTAGATTTTAAATAAAATATTAAAACAGTAATATTTCTTATTTTGTTTTTTTTATTTGTAACAATATTATTACAGTTTTTTTTATAAAACAAAATTGGATTTTACTAAAGCATGCTAACAGACATTAATGTGGGATGTGAACCTTACAGTTTGATGTTTCAGTGCTTCTGTTTTAAACATCAGACAGTCAAAAATAAGCTGGATTAAATGAGTGAATATTTTAGCAAGAAATTTTAAGCACTGACCTGTTTATATTCCCTGATGCAATTTTGACAGCAAAAACGTTTCTGCTGACCATCTATGAGTAAAAAGTGGTTTGCTGTTGCACGACTAGGCAAGTAGTTTCCACACTGTTCGCAGCAGTTCATTACGAGCCCGTTAGCCATACGGTAACGATTAAAGCATGTGTCACTGCAGATCTTGTGGGTCACATTCTTAATGCTCACTTCATGTCGAATCTGGAGAAGATGCAAAAAGAAATACATCATTGTATTTAACGCTCATCCAACAGTAGACTTGCATAACACTATAAAATCATCAAATTGACTACAAAATTGGTGTAATGGTTGTCTGCTCCTGTACCCAAGGTGATCACCATGGATACAACACAAATACAGTCAGGGATGGCAGTAACCATGGCTACAGGGCTGGAGGCTTGATAGTGCTCGAAAATGATATTCTACAATGGACAACAATGAAAGGTGGGTGAAAATGACAGTACTTGGGTTTTTCATCCAGGTGCAATAAACTCGTATTACACTTGCTCACTGGCAGCACATTCAAAGGCAAGATTCCAGTGCTCTATTGTGAGCAAAAATAATTTGAGCGCATAAGCTCTAATGCAATCAAAAGCACAAATTTATATACATAATACCATCAGGATAAAGCAGACTGCATTACTTGCAGTGTATACAACCTTGCTGACTTTAGTGTGACACGATAGAGCTGGATTATTCCATTAGTAATTATTTAATATTCATACAAAAAAAAAAAAAAATTTAAGTAAGCCTTTACCATAGTAGAATTCATTAATTCACCATTATCGCCCAGTTCACAATCACTGCCTTGCAGCCATCATCAGGGCAGCTTTTTTTAGTTAGGCCTACTGGGCAAACACCAGGTCATAAAATAAATTATTTATAATTAAAGCTTTTTAAGTAGGATTGGTAAATTACAGCGTACAGACATATTACATCATGACATTGTTGTTAAAAAAAAAATGAGGAGTGCACAAACTCTTCAGTTGGTTGTTGGATTTTGAGATGTGGGCGGTGCACTCAACAGTAGAGGAGGATGAACTTGCAGGGGTGGGGTTTAAGTGGCCCAAATGATCTGTTTGAGGACAACTGAGGAACTCATATGCAACTATTACAGAAGATTCAAACACTCACTGATTCTCCAGAAGGAAACACGATGCATTAGGAGCCAGACTTGTAAACTTTTGAACAGAATAAAGATTTGTCCCCCATTTAATACTACCCTTCAGAAGAGACATGTTTCAGAGAAGACAAAATGAAGTAAATTCACCCTGATCTTCAAATACAAAAAGTTTTCACCCCCTGGCTCTTAATGTATTGTTTTCTTCTGGAGCATCAGTGAGCATTTTAACCTTCTGTAATGGTTGCATATGAGTCCCTCAGTTGTCCTCAGTGTGAAAAGATGGATCTCAAAATCATATAGTCATTGTTGGAAAGGGTTTAAATACACAAATGCTAAAAAACCAAAGACAGGGTTCCCACACCTTGGTTAATTTCAAATGTCTGAAGATGAACAAAGGTCTTACGTGTTTGGGATGACATGAGGGCAAGTAATTAATAGCAGAATTTTCATTTTGGGTAAACCATACCTTTAAGGTAAACCAGTTTTTTACATTAATACCTCAAGATCTAAATTTTGACTGCACAGTCACAGCTCTTTACAGACAGTTTTGTGTGTCCTCATAGAACAAGTGTCAACACCATGTTTCAGGATGTGAACAGCATTAGTTATAATCACTGGACACTAATTAGTAAAAAAAAAAAAAAAAAAAAAAAAGGCTGTTGTGAACACGCTCAGGACAGTTGGACATTGTGGTGGATCAGAGGTTAAAAAAAAAAAAAAAAAAAAAAAAAAAAAAAAAACACGATATAACTGCAGTTCAGTTTCTTGCACAGACTAATTGTTTGGTGTCTTAAGACCTCAATGTATCGTCACGAGCCGCAGGGTTTAATTTGGTTTAGTCTGCATGTTTTTTTTGACTAAAGAATAGAATAAAGATTTGTACATTCTTCTAATTTTGCCTAAATATCATTTTAATACTACCCTTCAGAAGATACATGATTCAGAGAGAACAAAATAAGGTAAATTTACCCTGATCTTCAAATTCAAAAAGTTTTCACCCCCTGGCTCTTAATGCATTGTGTTTCTTTCTGGAGCATCAGAGAGCATTTGAACCTTCTGTAATAGTTGCATATGAGTCCCTCAGTTGTCGTCAGTGTGAAAAGATGGATCTCAAAATCATACAGTCATTGTTGGAAAGGGTTTAAATACACAAAAAGCTGAAAAACCAAAGACGGGGTTCCCACATCTTGGTTAACTTCAAATTCAAGGACCTTACAAGGACTTTCCAGGTATATCAATACCCTTTAAATTTAAGGACTTATTGTGGGGACACATTTCAAGTGAGAGCAAGCATTTAACAGATCTAATATTCTATTTTTCATCCTTCGAATCTCTGTCAAGCCATTCTTTGTAATCATCTTTGGTGAGCCAAATATCTTGAAACTTGCATTTTCTAGGCTTCTGTTTATTTTCAAAGACTTTCCAGGGCCTTGATTTCTTTTCTTTTTTCAGATTCACAAACTTTCAAGGATTTCAAGGACCTGTGGGAACCATGCAAAAAAATTTGTGGGAGCTGAAGGATTTTTCTGAAGATCAGTGGGCAGTTTAACTGTTCAGGACAAACAAGGGACTCATAAACAACTATCACTAAACAACAACAAAAAAAAAAAAAACAGCTGTGGATCATTCAGGTAACAACACAGTATTAAGAATCAAGTGTAGGTAAACTTTTGAATGTGATTTTTTAAAAATTTAACTATTATGTAAACATTTTTAAATTAAATATCTTATTCAGAAAAAAAACATGCATTTTGTATGATCCCTCTTATTTTGGTAAAATATTTAACATTTTACAGATTCTATAGAAGTAATATGTCTGTCTTGACAAAATTCACTGAAAATTATTTGAAGACCTAGCCAAGGTTGCAGCTGGTTATGACAGTGCGAGACATTCAAACCAAACCAAAAAGTATTGCAGAATGTAAATTGTCTGACCTCAGTGAGCTTTCCACAAACGGTGCACTTCGTTTTGAGCTGGTTCTTCTGAGGATTCTGTTTGTTTTCATAAGCTGCCAAGCAGCCTGTGCTACAGAACTCCTGAAATGATTCACTCGAGTCCACCTGGGCCACTATGGTGCCTCCTTTCATATTGGTAATGTCTCTGATTAGGAGAACAAGAGAGAATGATTAAATTAAAAAAAATACATATAATGTACTTCCATAAAAGCATGACTGATTAAGCGTCACTTTAACTTGTGGTTAGCACTTTTAGACATGAGATTAGTCTCCCAAAAAACTCATTTAAAAAAAAAAAAAAAAAAAAAAAAAGTCGTACTTCTTGCACATGGTGCAGCTCTTCTTGGGAGCGGGCTTATGGGAGAAGGCAGACAGGCAGGTTGTCGAACAGAACAGGTGGGACGAGCCCTTGCGCTGGTACGCAGTCTGGCCTTTCTTCAAAGGCTTCTTACAGTTGGCGCATGTGACTTTCATGGTGCGTGGCGGCTGCTGGGATCCTGAGGATGACTGGCAGGGTGGTTTGGGCAGAGGAGCTGCAGGAGACGGCGAGTCCACTCCAGGCTGTTTCTGGTTACGGGGAAAAGAGGCAGACTGGGAGATCCATGAATCTGAAGGAACAAAACAAAACATTAAATCACATATGTTATGACACTCCTTATCACAAGACCACTGCAAAACATTCTGGTTTGTGAATCTTGGTAACAAAGAATACAACCTTAAAGGGATAGAACACCCAAAAATTTAAATTCTGTCATTTACTACTATTAAGACCTTCCTTCATCTTTGGAACAGAAATTTAGATACTTTTGATGAAATCTGAGAGCTTTTTGACCCTATTTTGTCAATGCTCTTGGTACCTTTCTGGACCTTGAATGTGGAAGGACCCTTGCTGTCTATGGAGGGTCAAAGAGCTCTCAGATTTCATTAAAAATATCTTAATTTGTGTTCCGAGGATAAATGAAGGTCTTATGGATTTGGAACAACATGAGGGTGAGTAATTAAAAGAATTTTCATTTTTGGGTGAACTAAACCTTTACCCCCGGTTGCACAGACAAGGCTTAAGCCTAGTCCTAGACTAAAATGTAAATCTGAGCTGTTTCAACTGAAATAAAATTGCACTGATTGATTTTAAAATATATCAGTGCCTTTGTTTTGTCTCAAGATGCACACCAGTAATGTTTTTTTTCTAAGCATGTTTATAAAAATTACTTCAATGTCCTAATTGAACTATGGCCTAATCCTGGCTTAGTCTAAGCCCTGTCTGTGAAACCGGACCTTAAAGTACGGTAAAACAAGCAAATTAATATATTTTTTTATCTTCTAAATGCATGTTACAGATCTTATTGTGAACTATTTGTTTTACTTTTTTGTTAAATGTTCTGACCTCACAATGATTATTAAAAATGTTATAACTGGACTTTCCTTAGGACCTAAGACTTCTCTCTTCAACCCTCCTTTACAGGCTTGTGTTAATCTGCATTTACTTCTAAATGCAACACCCACATCTCAAAAAAAAACAAAACAATCAACAACCTAGTGGTGGTCAATTTGACCAAAATCGTATCATGATACAGTTATTTTTGCTTTAAACAAAGTCTTAATGACATATAAAAATGATTGATACCATAGAAACGTCATACATCTTGTCACCAGTGTCAATATCACAAAAAACTAATACTAGTTTACAAAAAATAGCTCACACTGGACACAATTAAATTGCATATTCTTCACTGTGTAAATTGAATATTATTTCTTCTTATTAAAGTTACAAAAGTGATTTAGTCAAGAGCAGTGAGGGATCTTCCCTCTTTTGTTGTTTGATTAACATGAATGACAGACAGTAGGAATATCAGAGCTGCCCTGATCCAATATACTGTTACACATGTGTTTTGTTTCTCAGCTGTTTTCTTTCACTTAAGACCTAAATTACGGTGTTTATGAGGATACTTGCAAAGATTGTGTCACATACAAGTGTGTGTATTTAACCGTTCAAGGCTTATGAAGCGGAAAAACCCCACAACTACCGAGTCAACAAGCATATTCTTCACTATGTAAATTGAATATAAGTTCTTCTTATATCTTACAAATCATTTCATAAAGTGTAGAGTGTAAATAAAAGATTCATTGGGCAGTGTGGAGAGCATCGTGGATTATAATGGAACTTTGTGAGATCGCGACGAACTAAGATGAGTGACAGCTTTTAATGATCTTTAAGGGAGTTTGTAAATGAGATAGTGATTTAATACAACAGTTAAACAAACAAGAAGTTAATATCAAGTGACTTACATTGTCTTTTCATAACACTATTGCCTGATTTTGCTCTATTTCGTTGTGAAAAATAGTTTGAAGTCAGAACTGAGCCACTGCGGATCTCCATTCAAACACAGCGGTGTTTCATTTATGAATGAATGTGTGTTTCTAAACAAATCTAGTAAGTCAGTGATTCAATTTCCCCATTCATAAAGACAATCACTTGCTTTATTCCTGAAGGAATCAGCCGTTCAGACGAATCAAATGAAATGATATGATTCAGTAATTAAATAAGTGACTTGCCGCCACCTACTGGCAGTTTAAGTTTCATTTTTAAAGTATCTTCTCAGTTATTTAAAACATTTATATTTTTATATTCAAAATTGTATATTTAAAACATTAATCTCAACATGAACTTACGAATTTGATGCAAATCACTTTAAGAAGTCAAATATGACCTCGGAATGGGAAGGCTAATCAGATTTTTTGATTATTGATTAGAAGGTACTCCTGAAATTCAAGTTAGGAGCAAAAAAAAAAGTAAGCGTAGTGTACAAAACAAAAGATGCAGAGCCAGTAACCTTTTAAATGTACCATATTACCTATGGATAATGGTGAACTGCTTTTGGAAACTGAAACCTCCAATACAGATATGGTATTGTTTTGTCAGTACTAGAGAAACAAATCATTGCAAGCCATATGTACATGTATTGTGTGTAAAGGATGACACAGCACATACATATGGATGAATTACCAGATCTCTGGTGTGTCCCCGTTTCTCCATTCTGCACAGGCTGGCTCGCAGCACTAATGCGACCTGGGTTGAACGTGGGTGAAGGTCTGCTGGCTGTACCCTGGTTCTGCTGGGCCTCCGGGTTCAGGCTGAACGCACTGCTGATCTGCAGACCATTCTCAGCCCTCTCCAAGTGGGCTGCCACTGGACCGCCCTCGCCTTTCAGCGATGTCACATTCGTGATCATGAGGTTTATATCCTCTTGAGCGCACAGCGTTGCTGTTGACGTTGCCATGGTGACCGCCGAAGAGTCCGTTCCCAGCGTGGTAACACTAGCGATTTTGATTTCCGAATCAGGCTCCGTGCTGCTCAGGGCATCCTCAGCCTCGGGGGGCGGCAGGGAGGAAGAGGCGGCGCCCTTGAGCTCCGAATCCTCCTCGTCGTCAATAACGATTGGCTCGCTCTGGCTTTTGGCCGTCGTGGATGCGGTTGTGCCGGTGGTAGCTGCAGAGGAGGGAGGACTGGGCGCCGTGGTGGAAGCTGTTGCCGTGGTAGCCGACTCCGCACAGTCTTTGGCAGCAGCGAGGGTCTCTGCAGGTGTGGGGCTGGAGGGCTGGACTCTCCCCTGAGAGTGAGCAGGAGGCTCTTCCACCAATACTACATCATCATCATTGTCTTCTGAGGCCTTGGGCAGGTCTGGTGCTGTCTGTGACTCTTCTGCAGATGGAGTCTGCTCTGTTCTGGGTGTGGCTTCCATATGTCCTTCCCTCTCCTCCTCCTCCCCTGTGACCGTACCTGCCTCCTCAACATCTGCCCTGGCTTCCAAATCTCCATCCATCGCTTAGGCAACCACCTGTTGACACAAACACAATGAGGTGAACAATTACCTGAGGAAGCAATAAAGGCCTGTGAATGATGAACAGAAAATAAAATTGGCTTGTTGATCAATAACCCCTTTATTTCATACAGATGCTAAACTGATTGAGAAAATATGACTAGTACAGCCTGCCAAAATTTGCTAAGTCTCACATTAATAATGACTGACGTCAAGATTTTTCCAAGGGATTATTACAAGATCAAATTACAACAAAGGATGTCTAAAATAAGGGAACTTCAAATTCAAAATGTAAGAATGTGAAAACAATGAGGAACTTCAAATTCTGAAATGCAATAAAGTGAAAATCATTTAGAACTCTAGATTTGGAACTTCAGATTCCAAAATGCAAGAAAGTGAAAACTGTTTAGTTCTCTAGATTTGTAATTCCAATTCATGAAAAACTAGAAAGTAAAAAACTGTTTGGAACTTCGAATTCCGAAATGCAAGAAAATGAAGAAGACTCGGAACATTAAATTATTGTTATTATTATTATTATTATTATAGAACTTCAAATTCTGAAATACAATAAAAGTAAAAATAATTTAGAATTCTAGTTTTGGAACTCCCATTTATGAAAAACAAGAAAGTAAAAAAACAGTTCGGAACTCTAGGTTTGGAACTTAAAATTCTGAAAAGGAAGAAAATGAAAAAGGCTTGGAACATAAAATTATTATTTTTGAACTTAAAAATTCTGAAATGCAATATAGTAAAAATTGTTTAAAACTCTAGATTTGAAACTCCAATTTATGAAAAACAAGAAAGTAAAAAACAGTTTGGAACTTTAGATTTGGAACTTCAAATTCCAAAATGCAAGAAAATAAAAAAGACTTGGAACATCACTTTATTATTATTTTTATAGAACTTGATGAAAAACAAATTTGGAACTTTAGATTTGGAACTTCAAATTCCGAAATGCAAAAAAAATGCATTCAATAATTCAATACTTGGTACATCAAATTATTATGGTTATTATTTTTAGAATTATAAGATACAACAAAGTGAAAATGATTTGTTTGTCTAGATTTGGAACTCCAATTTATGAAAAACTAAATAAAAAACTTTATCATTATTATTGTTTTTAGAACGTCAATTTCTGAAATGCAATAAGTGAAAATAATTTGGAACTCCAATTTATGAAAAACGAGAAAGCAAAAAATTGTATATTCGAAATTCTGAAATGAAGTAAAAAAGATTTAGAACATCAAATTATTATTAATTATTATTATTTCAGAACTTTAAATTATAAAATGCAAAAAAAAGTAAAAATGATTTGGAGTCAACAAGTATCAATGACATCATCAAAAAAAATGACCATCACTAAGCAACCAAAATTATTCACAGGCCGTTAAATGAACAGTAGCTCTTATATCATTACCACTTGACCCATTTAGGCTTTCGATAGGAAGCTCAACAAACACCATTTGACCATCTTTGTTCTTATATAAAAATTAAATCAACGTTAATCAACATGTCAAATAAATCACAAACTATTTAAAAAAATAATAATCTTTTGGTCTCTCTGAAGAAACAGTGATGACAAATGCAGATTGCAACAGTTCAGTCTCTCACAAAAATCAATGTGCTAGAACTTTGCATTTGGAAATGTGCATCTGCTATGACAATCCATCCATTGTAAAGACTTTTGGTTGAACTTTAATACATCTGGACTGCAATGCAGAGCTTGGAGTGTATCTCGCTCCATTCCCAGGCTTTGACACTGAATGCCTCATTTCAGCCGAGATCCTAATGTTGATGCAATGCCTGCACAGGCTCCTTATGGAGGCAACGCCAAACAGCAAACACAAAAACACTGCTCAAATAGATGTGACACAAACAAGTTAGCATTCTGAATCTGTGGGCTTTCCCTGCAGGCTGATGTCACGATCAGGATGCTGGAGAGAGGAAAGTATATGCAGTGTTACTGATCCATCTCTCAGACGTGATATAATCACATGCATATGCGCCATGCCCGTGCCAAGTCTGCATTCTGAGCAACAACGCAACTGCTTTTCAAAGGTAACGTTGCCCACTAAAATCACACTTTCATGGCCCCCACTTTTCTACCACCAATTGTGTCAATTATCAACATCATGAAGTCATTTGGGGGGCTATTCCTACCATTCACCCCTGGGCCGTGCCCTTGACTCCGGACCCTCCGTATCCACACACTCACACACCCGACCGCGATCCGTGCGCTGTCAAGGCAACCGGATGACGACGTCAACACGCTGTGCTTCATAGGCTTTCATTATATTCAGGAAACTCAAGGGCCAACGGGTCCGCAAACTTGCTACGCGAGACCCCCAGGCGGGAGGAGCCTCGCAATCTACCCCAACTGCCCCTTTTCACGCAAAACCCCCGGCCCATGTGTCGCTTGTGCTCCCACCCCTGGCCTCTCTGGCGCATGCAGCCATTGGATTAGCGGCGAACTGGAGGGAGGAGAGCCTCCGAGACTGCGCCATTGTTATTGTAGTGAAAAAAATTAGTCACAAGTAGTTGTCGGCAAATAATCCCCGCGACAAAATTGGAGGGAAATTTCAAGTATCCGAGTATATGCGCAACGGCACTCTAAAAGACGCATTTTTTGAATAACAACCCACATATAATACTGCGACCAATTTCGACTCTTGCTATCAGACGTTGAACACACTTCTAGCACATTAATACAGAAAACATATTTGTTTTTGGCTATACTTATGACCCCCTTTCGGATTTCTACGAGAATTGAGTTTTCTTGCCTGTATTACACTTCAGTGAAGGTTTAATTGAAGTTACCCAACAGCGTTTACCCCTGGCAATCAAAAGGCAATACACGTGGTGCCCTGTGGGGGCGCTGCACTGTTAGGAAACATCAACTATAACGCCTATAGGTGACTAGCCACAAATATTTCACAAAAAATTCCAAGCTTGTCCATTAAACTAGGGGCTAAAAGCACATCTAGTATTGAGCTACAAAAACTAGCGATATTTACTAATTGGTAAATCATTTGCCCCCTTCAGTCAGCGGGTAGCACTGCCTCATGTCCGCCATTAGAGAGCGAGCGAAACAATGCGCGACAGCATAGGCAATAGCACCCTGCCACGGCGAAGGGGGGAAATCTCAGGCGGGGTAAAAATTGCACGTTATATTACCCTCGCGTTCAAACACAGGTGACCCCGATGGTTTCCTCGGCTCGAGCTCCGCGGCGGACATAGTTGTAGAAACTTTGGCCAATTACGCACAGTTCAGCATCAAAACGCCAGAGAAATTCTTACCGGAGTAGAGCTGGAGACGATAGAGCGCCACTTTTGTGCCTTGACATAAATCCTGGCGCGCATGCGTGAAAACGTACGGACGTTCCAGGCGCGTGGGAGGAGAATACTGCCAACGAGATCTTCGCGCTACTCACACGGGAGCGCGCGCGCGCTGGTTATGGGAAGTCCGACTCGTCTAGAAGAATCGGTTCTTTCGAACGGTTCCTTTCAAAAACACGATTCGGTGATTCTTTGACGCCATGACGCAAAAACCCCAACCACGTGGTCCTTAACAGCCCAGCGTGGCATGCTCTTAAATGTTTTACATGTAGGAAAGTTAAGCTATGCATTTATTAAATATATAATACAGTTGCAATCGAAAGTATTCAACCCCATTGGCCTGCAAGACATTTTGCTGCAGAGAACAACATTTTATGAAAACAAAGGCATCAGTACACTATTAGAGAAAGTTTATTAATCCACATTTGAGTAATTTTGAGAACATAATCAAAATGACTCTAAACATTAATGTTCAAATTTATTCAACCCCCAAAATTCAAATTTGGTGCAGAATCTTTTATTCTTTAAAACCAGCAATAAACGCTGCTTAGAAGCTTCTTTCACCTCTCTGCTGCAATCTTGGCCCATTCCTCCCCTGTAAAAGCTTTCAGATCATTGATAATCTTTGGTTTCCACTTGACCACTGCTTTTTTCAAATTCAACCAAATATTTCCAATGAGAATTAAATCTGGAGACTGAACAGGCCACTCAAGACTATTCTATAACTGATCCCTGAACCAAGCATAAGTAGATCATTTGGATGGCTGTCCTGCAGGAAAGTCCATTGATCATCATCTTCAGTCTTTGCACCAAAGGCATCACAATTCTTGCCAAAGTGGCCTGATAGTTTAAAAATATATGATGTCCTTCATACAGTCATGATTTCCACTTCCTGCTACAGTAAAACAACCCCTTAAACAGGATTGGCCCACCTTCATGTTTGACAAAGGAGATGGTGTTCTTTTGCTCATAAGTTTTTCCTTTTTGTTGCACCAGACATACCGCTGATCCACAGGTCTATCCAAATGAATTTTTAAATGAATGTTTAAGTCTGCCTTTTTGTTCTTCTTGGTCAAGAGTGGCATTCGGCAAGTTGCCCCAACATGAAGGTCATACTTGTCTAGTGTTCATCTTATACTCTGCATTAAAATGTTTTTCCACCTTTCATTGAGTCATCTTGCAAGTCTTTGGCTGTACATTGTAGGCCTAGTTTTTTCCTCAGTTGTTCTGATCAAACATTTTATGTCATTGTGCTTTTTTCTTCAACACCCTCAAAGGTTTTCTGGTACAACACATTTTAAGCTAAGGAATTAAGCTGCCATCTGTGTCTCTAGGAACTTTAAATGTCTTGGAAAATTTCCTTAAAGCCTTAGACTTTATAAAGTAATACAATTATTTCTTCTCTATATTTTCTGCATAGCTTTTGTGAGAGCTCTGTTGACTTTGTTATATTTGTTACTCAACTTCAGCACATGCATGGGCTAACTGTATGTATGTGTAACAGCTCAAGCTAATTTCATTTTCTAAAGGTTTAATTGTGTTTTAAGACAATTATGCTCCCCACCATACAAATAAATGGCTTAAAATGTTGAATGGGGTTGAATAACTATGGCATAGCTGTTTCATTAAAAACAAAAATATTATTTTTACAATATATATTGACATAATACTGCAGTCTCTGAGGGGGTTGAAAATTTTTGATTGCAACTGGAAGAGTTTTTGTTGTGATTTCACGTGTTCAAGTTAAGTAAATACAGCTACGATTCAGTTCCTTGAACCTATAATAATGTCACTTTGCAACACATTTTAACACCTTTCAAGTAAGTATCGTAATATTCTTGCTATTGAAGTATTGGTCAAATCACTTCCCTCGAAATGCTCTTTTACTCATCGCTTCTTGGCTCATTATGAATCAGACATCGTAAACAGAGAAGGTTCTCGGTTTAATGAGTCATTGAGTTGTTGACTCGAGAACAGCTCTGACCGAATCATGAACGAATCAATCATATCTGTTTTGTGAACTGGCTGAATTGATTCATTGAAATGAATCGACTCAAAGAATGATTCCCTTTTGAGCAACAATTAACCAAACATTTAGAATGGTTGTTTACACACATTTACATATTTTTATTAAAAGTTTTGTTATTTGATAATCTAAACCATGTGATATTTTTTTATAAATCAGAGTAAGTTGTTTTGGTAAAGGAGTATTCGACACCGTTTTCATCTTAATGGAATATAAATTAACGCTTTGACCAATAACGGATATGTATTGTGTTATTAGGAAAAAAATATTGCTAAAATTGCCAAATGCCACTGAATCTTGTCAGTCTAAATGCGATTTGTTTCTATTGATTAAGCTTTACACTTCTGCTAAGCAGAAAAAATAAAAAGCCAGTAGCCTAACTAATTGTACACACTAGCAGTGTGTATTAAATAATAAAAGTGGGAGGCAAACATTAAACAGCACATTCACTGGGGTGAAAACATGAAGACGGAAATGCGTTGCGCAAGAGCCAAAGTTACATTTCAGGAATCCTTTCTGTAAGAAATCCTTTCACGAAACATAACATACAATAACAAACTTATTTGACGTCAGCTACTTCATAAAACTTTTCATTCAAAGGTCCCCGATAAAAATAAAATCCACCCTCTTGGCCAACGCAAGTGGGCACTGATGGGATCAAAGAAAGATAGGAATTGTGTGACCCACTTTGTCGTCGTGACTCGTGAAATGATTTTGTAAGACTCGGTATCATTAGTATTGGTCATAAAGTAATACTTATAAAACATAAATAATTATCTGTCGACAGAGTCGACATTATATGTGTATATTAAAATTAACATTAGGTAAGACCATTAGCTTGAAGGTGTAGACTTATTTAAACAAAAGACACTACATAGGCCTATTAGGTCTGTTTGATGTGATAAGGAGTTAATCATTAATTAAACTTTAAGACATATAACATCAACATATTTTTTTGTCCAGCTCTTGTATTTGTGTTTTTGAAGATGTGAATCCACTCTCCATTCTGTTGATTTGGTCACAGTGGTCACCACCACTGTGCTGTTTTGACTCATGTTAAGACCCGCACTTTAAAGTCTCTACTTCTAGACCACAGAAAATATACCCATGTGGCTACAGCAAAAATACTGTTACGGTGTTTATATTATGATGGAAGTATATGATTAATCAGAATAACCCTGCTTTTCTTAGTGTTATCAGAAATGTTTGCTATATTTCCCTATATGTGACCCTGGATCGCAAAACCAGTCGTGTAAACCAGTGGTTTTATACAATTATAAATTTATACATCATATATTTGGCCGAGATACAACTATTTGAAAATCTAAAATCTGAAAAATCTAAAAAATCGCTTTTAACGTTGTCCAAATGAAGTTCTTAGAAATGCATATTACTAATCAAAAATGAAGTTTTGATATATTTACGGAAGGAAATGTACAAAATATCTTCTTGGAACATGATTTTTACTTAATATCCCAATGATTTTTGGCATAAAAGACAAATTGATAATCTTGACCCATACAATGTATTGTTGGCTATTGCTACAAATATACCCGTACTACTTAAGATTTTGTAGCCCAGGGTCACATATAACCATTGTATATGGACATATTTAGTCCTTAAAGCTGTTTGCTGGTAATCCAGTTCTTACTAATTTGAAGACATCTAGTGAACTGGAAGTGTCCTGCAATGTTTAGCTCATCCAACCCAAATTAAACACACCTAAAGCAGCTAATCAAGGTCTTCAGACCCAGGCAAATGTCTTCAAGCTGGTTGGAGTTAAACTCTGCAGGATTGGACAACCCTGCTGAAGACAGTTCTTTCACATCCATCTCTTGTGCGTATGTTGGCAAAGGGCCATCTTTCCCATCTGAGCACATTCTAACATTCAGTCGTGGCCAAAAGTTTTGAGAATGACACAAATATTAGTTTTCACAAAGTTTGCTGCTAAACTGCTTTTAGATCTTTGTTTCAGTTGTTTCTGTGATGTACTGAAATATAATTACAAGCACTTCATACGTTTCAAAGGCTTTTATCGACAATTACATGACATTTATGCAAAGAGTCAGTATTTGCACTGTTGGCCCTTTTCAGGACCTCTGCAATTCGACTGGGCATGCTCTCAATCAACTTCTGGGCCAAATCCTGACTGATAGCAACCCATTCTTTCATAATCACTTCTTGGAGTTTGTCAGAATTAGTGGGTTTTTGTTTGTCCACCCGCCTCTTAAGGATTGAAGTTTTAAGATCTGGGGAGTTTCCAGGCCATGGACCCAAAATTTCAACGTTTTGGTCCCCGAGCCACTTAGTTATCACTTTTGCCTTATGGTACGGTGCTCCATCGTGGTGGAAAATGCATTGTTCTTCACCAAACCATTGTTGGATTGTTGGAAGAAGTTGCTGTTGGAGGGTGTTTTGGTGCCATTCTTTATTCATGGCTGTGTTTTGGGGCAAAATTGTGAGTGAGCCCACTCCCTTGGATGAGAAGCAACCCCACACATGAATGGTCTCAGGATGCTTTACTGTTGGCATGACACAGGACTGATGGTAGCGCTCACCTTTTCTTCTCCGGACAAGCCTTTTTCCAGATGCCCCAAACAATCGGAAAGAGGCTTCATCGGAGAATATGACTTTGCCCCAGTCCTCAGCAGTCCATTCGCCATATTTCTTGCAGAAGATCAATCTGTCCCTGATGGTTTTTCTGGAGAGAAGTGGCTTCTTTGCTGCCCTTTTTGACACCAGGCCATCTTCCAAAAGTCTTGGCTTCACTGTGGGTACAGATGCGCTCACACCTGCCTGCTGCCATTCCTGAGCAAGCTCTGCACTGGTGGCACTCCGATCCCGCAGCTGAATCCTCTTTAGGATACGATCCTGGCGCTTGCTGGACTTTCTTGGACGTCTTGAAGCCTTCTTAACAATGCAGTGGAAAGTTTTTTTTTCGGCATTAAGTTAATTTTCATGGCAAAGAAGGACTATGTAATTCATCTGATCACTCTTCATAACATTCCGGAGTATATGCAAATTGCTATTACAAAACTTAAGCAGCAACTTTTCCAATATTTATGTAATTCTCAAAACTTTTGGCCACGACTGTACATTCATCTAAAATACAGTCTGCATGTGTGTGAAATTAAATTAGAAGGATGAAAGTCTCTAGTGCTGCAACAATTAAGAGAACAACCGTTTATTTATTGTTGCTGTATTAAATAGGAGAGAAGACAAAATATTGATTGTTATGGAAATATATGTACAGTTTATTTACTGTAGTCAAAAGAGGAAGTGAATCAATGAGCAGTCTTTCTCTCACTTACTAATAGTACAATGACAGGACAAAGAGAGGTAGGCCACGAGCAACAGAATAAAAGAACGTCACTACGCTTCGAAGCTCTTTTAAGATGAGCCCAGCTGTACATTCCCGCTCTGACTCTCAGTCATTAATCATTTTATATAATGCTTGTGAAAACTACGCTCATGAGATCTGGATGATCAGTACCAGAAGATGACCTGAGCTCATGTGCTGCATGTTAAACAGTTACGTAACTACACTCTAATGCAAAATCTAATAAGAAATTAAATTGAATTGATGTACAACCTGTCTGACAACACATTGGTGCACACATGAAAAGGGTCACGTTCCCTACTATTCAGTATAGATTAAAAGAACCTGTTCTACTGATCACTCCTACTTGAAAGACTTCAATCTTCCTCCTCTCAATGCGAAAACAAATTAGCCCTTAAAATAGCTCACAAACCAAATGCATACATTCAAACAAATCTTCAACTAGAATGGCTTCACTTTGTCCAATTTAGGATGCATGCCACTAGTTCATGCCTTTAAAAAAAACATCACATTCTCAGGAAAACAAAATAAGGAAAAATGTTAAAGCACCCACTCTGGTGTTCAAAGTCACACTTGGGTCCAGTCTTGTCACAGTCCCACGAGCACAAAGCAACAGGGAGGCAAGATCTGCTCATTCATTCATCATTCACTTTGCACAAGCAATACAGACAGAAGCACAACGGATGAGCGTGTGGTCGGGTTAAACAGAACAGAACAGAACGGAACATAAAACTAAACAGTAGGCGATCTGGAGTGATAAATTATTCTATTTAAAAGGAAAAAAATAAAAGGAACACTTTACAAACAAGATTTACAAATGACCTTCAAATACAAACCCAATTGTCATATTTGCTGACCTTCATGTGTGATGCAGTTGCTATCCAAAATCAGACCTCCGGAAACTCGTTTAAACACTTGCAACACTTAACCGAGCACGTATTTAAAAGTCACACTGAGATATGTGACTGTTGTTATTGACCTGTTAGTTCTACAGTCTTTTCTCAAAGTAAAACAACCATTTCTAAACCGTCTCCTGCTCAGCATGTGTCAAGTGTAGGAAAAGTCTCAGTTCTTGGAGAGGCTGAGCTCCTGCGGTGACCTTTGACCTGGAAGGACTGTGGCATCACTGTAGTTGGACTCTGTATGCACAAATTAGAAGTTTAACCTGTGGAAAAAGTGAAACACAGATTCCTGATTAATACATTTTAATTATTATAAAGCTTGTTTAGCTCAGTTCCCACTTTCCCATGACCTTTCCAGTCATTACTGGATTAGGATATTTAAAAAAAGAAAAGAAATAATCATTAGCTATGTTCCCATCACTCTGTTTTCATGCGTATTTAAGTATCGCATTAGAAACGAGTAATGGAGACGCAAAATTTGAGAAAAAAACCCTCTTCATTCGCAAAATTAGTCTGAGGTGGTTTCTGACTTGTACAATAAGGGTTAATGTGAAAAATGTGAGATGGAAATGCAATAGAACAATAGAGTCTTGTCCTACATTTTTCCTTTTTTGATAATCAGTTTCCCTCAGTTGTACGTCACAATATGGAAGAAAAGATCTTATGCTACTTTTATTAAGTTGCAACTTTAATGCGGTTTTTATTTTTTTCCAAGCCTGGAAAAGCAATATATGAATAAAAAAAATAGCGTCTGATTTTTTTAGAAAATCATTGTGTTTGATTCTTTTTAAATGATCCATTCTGAATGATTCAGTCTGAACAGCCGGGTTTCCGTCCAAAGTTGTGAACTGTGAATGCGCATTTTGAAGTATCGCATCAGAAACGAGTGATGGAAATGCAAAATTTTTGGGGGAAAAAAACCCTCTTAATTCACAAAAATCATCTGAGGTGGTTTTTGACTTGTACGAAAAAGGGTTAATGTGAAAAATGGGAGATGGAAACGCATTTGCTGAATTAATTCCTCCCAAAACTATACTTACAAGACTGCATTCCCAAACAGCATCCACCTCCGAAAGCAATGACCACATTTATTGGTTTTCATCTGCTCACTCTGAGGCGCAGGTGATTTATTATATAAAAAAATTATTATATTCAGTGGCTTCTACTTTTCTTAGTAAAATTTAGCAGCAGTTTATCAGGAAGTGCTGATTTTGTTCTCTTTGACTCATAGAATGGAAATGGTGCTGATTCGCAAAAGTTTTATGTGATATTTTCAGTTTTGCACACAAGTTAAATTCGTAACTTTGGATGGAAACCCTGCTATTTAGACTGAATCATTCAGAATGGATCATTAAAAAAAATAAATAAAAAAATCAAACACTATGATTTGTAACTTCGGATGAAAACCCGGCTGTTCTGACTGAATCATTCAGAATAGATAATTAAAAAGAATCAAACACAATGATTCACAACATTGGATGGAAACCCAGCGATTCAGACTGAATCATTCAAAATGGACCATTAAAAGGAATCAAACACAATGATTCTCTAACAAAACAGATACTATTTTTTTATTTATATTGTCTTTTCTAGGACTAAAAAAACAGCACTAAAGTTGCAACTTAATGGAAGTAGTGTAAGATCTTTTCTTCCATATTATAATGTACAACTAAGAAAAAATGTTTATCAAAAAAGGGGAAAAAATTAGGACTTGGTTCTATTGAATTACCTGGTAAAAAAAGAGGAACATACAAGGATAATATGTTCACAAAATGATCAAAAACATTTAAAAAACAATTTTAATTTTATGCTTTCCAAAGAACCAGGGAAATCCAGTTTGCTACAAGCAGCTATTATTTTACAGAGCCGTATCTCAATTACTCACACTTGCTTTGGTGCATGTTCAGGCATTTATAAAGCAGTATTTAATTCCTCTCATATGTGTAATAATGTGTGACAGTCCTAGGTACCTTAGCTGTGGGTGACTCTGCCAGCCGGATGAACAGTTTGTTGCTTCCCTGAACAGGACTGAAAGAGTATATGAAATGGCTGTCCTGCAGGGGGAGGAGCACGCAGAGTGTGAGAGACTGCAGACATCCAACAGAACAAAGAGACAATACATTTGAATAAAGATCGATTGTGATATTGGTGTCTTACCAAGAAGATGGGCAGCTGAAACTTATCATTCAGGACGACAGCATGGACACTACAGGGCCCGCAGAGTCTAGCTGTGATCTCATTAAGGAAGTTTGCATGGAAAATAAAAAGCAGGATGCCCGATCCTGAAACAGAAAGCACAGCAATAGCACATTAGTTTGGTGAATAAAACCACAGTTATTTAGAACAGAACAATCTGAAACAAGTATTTCACCTTCTCCGGGTGCGTGTTGAGGGGGTTTGTAGTTGAATTCCAGTGAAAAGTCTGGTCCCTCGCACAATCTGTGGCAAGCCAAAGGGAATACAGGTTCCAGCAGGGCCAGCCGCGTTTCAAAATAAGCTCTGATTGTCTCCTCCGCCACAGTTGATAACCTGCAAGATGCATTTTCACATATGCCCCTTATTTTAATAGTGATATTTTTATCCTCCCCATGTTCTATATCTTTAAATATATGTGCTGGGGTTTGAAGAACGCAGAAATGAAACACTCACGTCTGCATGTGGTCTTTGATGAGATCATATACCATCAAATTGTTGCTAAGTTTGGCATAGTACAAGGCAGTGTTCTTGTGTTTAGACAGGATGTTGCCGTCAGCGCCATATTCCAACAGGAGGCGAACCACATCTGCATTGCCCCTCTTACAAGCCTTAGAAAGAATAATACAACAATCAGCACTCAGTACATATAAGTTAGAACTTAAAAGTGCAAACTGTTTCATAGGTAAAGCACAACTTAATATCTAAATAAAAAAAAAACGAAATACGCTGATATCAAAAGTTTGGGATCAGTAAGATTTTTAATGTTCTGTTAAAGAAGTTTATTATGCTTCATCAAGGCTGCATTTTTTGATCAAAAATCTAGAAAAAAAACTGTAATATTGTGAAATATTATTTCAATGTAAAATAACAGTTTTCGATGTGATTATATTTTAAAATAGAATTTATTCCTGTCATGCAAAGCTGATTTTTTTTTATTTTTTAAATCACTCCAGTATTGAGTGTCACATGATCCTTCAGAAATCATCCTAATATGCTGATTTATTATCAATGTTGAAAACAGTTGAGCTGTTTAACATGTGACCCTGGACCACAAAACCAGTCATAAGGTTAAATTTTACAAAACTGAGATATATACATCATATGAAAGCTCAATAAATACGCTTTCTATTGATAGATGGTTTGTTTGGATAGGACAACATTTGGCCGAGATACATCTATTTGAAAATCTGGAATCTAAGGGTGCAATAAAATCAAAATACTGAGAAAATCACCTTTAAAGTTCCCCAAATTAAGTTCTTAACAATGCATATTACTAATCTAAAATTACATTTTGATAGGTTTAAAATCTTCATGGAACTTGATCTTTACTTAATTTCCTAATGATTTTTGACATAAAAGAAAAATCAATAATTTTGACACATACAATGTAATATACCCCAGCGACTTAAGACTGGTTTTGTGGTCCAGGGTCACATATTTAGTTGTAACCGGTGATAATTTTTTTTTTTAGGATTCTTTGATGAATTAAAAAGTTAAAAAGAACAAAATTTAAAATAGATATAAAATATTTTATAACAATATATAATACCATTTCAAAGTTTGTTCAGTACATTTTTATTCTCTTTTTTGAATACTTTTATTCACCAAGGATGAGTTAAATTAATAAAAAGTGATAGCAAAGACTTACATTGTTAGAAGATTTCTATTTTGAATAAATGCTGTTCTTTTTAACATTTTATTCATCAAAGAAGCCTGAAAAAAGAATCACAGGTTCCAAAAAAATTAAGCGACACAAAGGTTTCCAACATTGATAGTAAATCAGCATATTAGAATGATTTCTGAAGAAAAATGTGGCACTAAAGACTGGAGTAATGGCTGCTGAAAATTCAGCTTTGCATCACACGAATGAATTACAATGAAAAGTTATTTTAAACTGTAATATTTCATATTATTACTGTTTTTACTGTATTACTGTATTTTTAAATCAAAGACATGCAGTTTGATGAGCTAGTTAGTTTTTTCTTTCAAAATTTTCCCAAATTCAAAAAAAATTCCCAAATCAACATAACCATCTCACCTTCATGAGAGCTGTTTCTCCACCCAGAGTTTGGGCATTTACAGACGCTCCTGCCTCTAGAAGAATGGCCACTGTCGTCAAGAAGTTCTGCACCAAACAAAACAGTTATTAACAGAGTTATTCAAATAGATTGTTGTGGGTTTGTGTATTTACCAACAAAATGACCCTGAAAATGGGTGCCTAACCATATACAACATGCAAATACTCTCTTGTATTAGTGGTTGAAGTGAAAACAGTCATCATGAGAGTTCCTGAACAGAGCAGTGTTGTTCTGCACCTTTTCAGCAGCATGCATCAGGGCAGTGGTGCCATTCTTCTGTCTAGCGTTGACCTTCACTCCTTTCTTAATGAGCAGCCTGAGGACATCATCCTGACCACCTGCAGCAGCCAGCAGTGTTAAGGACATGCCGCTCGAGTCCTGCAGGTGGCAGCACAGCACATACACAAAACATTCAAAGATCTTCACATGACATCCTACCAAAAAGCATGCAGACTGGGAGATTGAAGTATTCAAGGTTTCATTGATTCAATAAAAATATTACATTTGTTAACAGGCGAGTTTCTGCAGGTATTCCAGATAAGTACGTTTGAAAAACATGACTCAGCTTCCTGATGGATCATTACAATAGATTCAATGCAGAGAGCACAAAACAGAGGAAAAGAGTAAAGTAGAATAAGTAACATACCTCCTGGTCCAGATTGTAGTCCTCTTTGGAACTAAGTGCACGTTTTACCGCTAAGTAATTCCCATTCTTCACTGCTTCTCGCAGCTCACCTGAAAGTTACATAGTAAACAGAGCAAGGGATAAGAGAGGAAAATTATGAAGAAAACTTAAGTCAAAATTTCGAAATTGAGATATATATACCTCACCTGAAAGCCGAATAAATAAGCTTTCCATTGATGTATGGTTTGTTAGGATAGGATATTTGGCAACTATTTGAAAATCTGGAATCTGAAGTTGTCCAAATGAAATTCTTTTTATAGTTTTTTTTTTTTTAAAGTTTTTATATATTTATGGTAGGAAATTTACAAAATATATTCATAGAACATGATCTTGACTTAATATGACTTAATATCCTAATGATTTTTGACATTAAAAACAAAATCGAAAATTTTAACCCATATAATGTATTTTTGGCTGCTACAAATAAACCTGTGCTACTTAAGACCAGGGTAACAAATGTGAAAATAAATTAAAGGACTTGAAATATGCCATTGAGAAGGGATTTGTGCTATTGTTTTTCTCTGTGGTTATCACTCACCGGGAGTTAAGGTTAGTGGAGAGAGATTCTCATCCTCTCCATTCAAGTGTTTCTGAAAGTCTTCCAGTGTCATCCAGTCCAGCTTGAGCTCCACCCCAAGATTAAGAGATGGTGGTCCCCTGTCTGTCACACAAAAACACACTGTTATTAGCATCCAGGGACTAAAAAACAACTTGGAATCCCCAATATATCTGCTACTACATGCCTATAATACATACAAAACAGACTAAATTAAGTGCAAAAAAAAAAACTATCAATTTTCAATTTTTCTGAAAACAATTGAAAACTACTTCTGTGAGTGATTTTTAAATTCCAGCCCATTTTAAGCTAGCAAAAAAATATTTTTTAAACAATAACGGATGAGTTGAGAGTGGCTCTTGAAGGACCAGCACCACATACCCTTGTAGCACTCTTTCGAGTTTATCCTCCAGAATCTGGCAGTAAGTTTTGGGACTTCAGTTTTAAGTCCATCTCCTATCCTGAAATGTCTGTCTTGCAGAGATGGACCAAAATGAACTCTTAAAACTTACTGCCAGATTCTGGAAAATCTATTTTTGAAAGAGTGCTGCAAGAGGATGTGGTGCTGGTCCTTCAAGAGCCACTCTCAACTCATCTGTCTATAAAGCCTATAAAAAAAACAGTCTCCATGTATTTCACAACACTTCAAAATGTTATTCTTATTAATTGAGGGTAATTTTTTAGGATTTTTTTTTCCCAAGCAAAGTCTCTGAGAACCTGACACATTGCACTTCTGGAGACTGTAAACGGTGGCGCTGGAAACTAAATGGTTTCTGATGGTTTCATATCTAATTCTTAACATTAATTCTTACTTTTTTTGCAATTAACAGGCATCTTTTCTCCTCCACCTGTTTTTTCTCACAATGCAGACGCAACAAGCATTTTTCTGTCCGGTGGTCATGCCTTAACTTTGCAAATTCCAGTATTGCATTAGTATTGCATCCTTCTCATGGGCATTTAATAGTTTTTGACTTTTCAGTCTGAGGTAAATCTCTTTTTTGGCTCATTTTACCTGTAAAAGAAAATGTGCCTAATATATCTGCACAGCTGAATATAAGGAGTTTTTCACTTCCGGCCTTCATGGACAATTATATATCACTTATGAATAATTAAATACAAAATGAATAATAGTTATTAAGATTGATGTGGTTTGGAATTGGTCAAATGTGCTTGGAAAAAAAATATGACCACAATAGCAACGTGCCTAATAATTATGCACACAGTGTAGTTTACTTCAATCATTTAACCCAACCAACTGGGTCAAAATAACCCAGCATGTGTTCTGTCCAACATTTACCCAGCGCTGGGTTGCCAAATAACCTGAGTTGGGTTGTTTTTAAAACTGAACAAAATGCAGGCATCTCAAGACATGTTTTAAAAAGTTGAGCCTCTTTTAACTTTACATTGTCAAATACAAACCAGGGGTTTTGTCTGAGCGCTCCATGGTCTCCTGAGAGTCCTGATTGTCATCGCAGGCGGTGAAGACCCGTGATTCACTGTCATCCTTCCTTCTCCTCTTCTTGTCCTTCCATCTGGAGTCTTCTGTTGAGTCAGGAGATGCTATTGACTCAGCCATGGACTTCCGGGCTTCCTCTGCATATCTCTGTGCCTCCTCCTGGCGTGCCTTTCTCTCTCGTTGAGCTTCCTCTATTCTCTCTTTCTTCTTTCTCTCCTCTTCTTCAATCCTTTCTTTCCTCCTTCTCTCATCTTCTTCCAACTTTTCTTTCCTCTTCCTTTGTTCTTCCTCCCTCTGCTCTCGTAGTAATTCCTCCTTAGACTTGAGGGCCGGCTCATCTGATTTATCACTTTTCTCCATCTCCTGTTTCTCGTCTAGCTCTACAGAGACAGGACTCTGGCCAGGTCGAAGCACTGGAATGAGCAGAATGTAGAGGTTAATCAAACAAAAAAAACACAAGACCATTCAAAATTTAAGTCAGCTACAAATGTATTTTACCATCTTTTCCCTTCTCTATCTTGTCTGAATCAGGTTTTCGTGCAGGAGACTGCTTTGACAATTTTGTTTTCTTGTCGTTTTTCCCTGCACCCTGTAAAACAAGTGGAAAAAAGTCAAATCACAAACATAACACGGTTCTGTGACAAAACAATGTTAATATTTAAACTAGGACTGAAAAGGTTCCAGTAAGATTTTTAAAGAAATTAATACTTATTTAACCAGGATGCATTAAATTGATCAAAAGTGACAGTAAAGACATGAAGAATCATGAAAAAAATCTATTTTCACAAAGAAAAAATTAAGGAGCACAACTGTGTTTACTATTGATAAGAAATGTTTCTTAAGCATCAAATCATTATATCTGACCCTGGACCACAAAACCAGTCTTAAGTCGCTGGGGTATATTTGTAGCAATAGCCAAAAATACATTGTATGGGTCAAAATGATAGATTTTTCAAAAATCATTAGGAAATTAAGTAAAGATCATGTTACATTAAGATTTTTCTGTAAAATTCCTACTGAAAACCTATCAAAATGTAATTTTTGATTAGTAATATGCATTGTTAAGAACTTAATTTGGAGAACTTTAAAGGTGATTTTCTCAGTATTTAGATTTTTTTGCACCCTTAGATTCCAGATTTTCAAATAGATGTATCTCGGCCAAACATTGTCCTATCCTAACAAACCATACATCAATAGAAAGCTTATTTATTGAGCTTTCATATGATGTATATATCTCAGTTTTGTAAAATTTAACCTTATGACTGGTTTTGTGGTCCAGGGTCATTTCTGAAAGATCACGTGACACTAAAGAATGGATGACTGCTGAAAATTCAGCTTTGCTTCACAATATTACAATTTTTGCTGTACTTTGTACTAGTTGTTTTAACAGGTGTACTACCTTATAGCAAAAATGGAAGAAAATGGGTTACATCAGAGTTTTAGATCTGTACCTTTTGAGTTGCATTCTTGTTCTGGTCCGTTTGTCTCCTTGGTGCACGATCTTTTGCCTCACAGTTCAACAGGAACTTTTCAAACAAGTTAGAGGCACCTCCTTTCTCACCAGCTTCTTCCTTCGGCTCTTCTTCTTTGGGCTTGATGGGGGCTGTTGATGCTGTGGAGGATGAGGAGGAGGAAGATGCAGATGAGAGCTTCTGAGAAGGTGGGGTAGTGTCCTGTCCTTTGCTTTTAACCTTTAACTTAGGTGCGGATGTAGCTGCTCCCGTGTCACTAGAGTCGGGCTCCTCCTCACTGCGAGAAGACTTGCTAGTGCTCTTGCTACTAGTAAGGCCCTTGTGCTTGTTCCCAGCACTATCTTTAGGTGTGGCTGCTGAAACCTCTAGTTTTTTAGGCTTCTTCTCTTGAATCAGGTCTTTGAAACCTTGGAGCTTTAGATCAGACTTGGGCTTTTTCTGTTTGGCCTGCTTGAGATCACCTCCACTCTCACTTCTCGCAAATTTGTCTGTGGTTTTTGCCGAAGTGGTTTTGAAGGAATCATTCGTTTCTGTGTTTGTCGTATCATCCGTGTGGGACTCAGAGGGCACGTCGCTCTTCTCATCCTCATCGTCTGAGGAATCAATCTCTCTTTTTGACTTGATCTTCTTTTTCTTGCGGTCCTCTCCGCTGTCTTTCCTCTGCTTTCCCCCATCTTTATACTTGTCAAGCTTCTTTTGTTTCTTAGGAGTAACTGGGCCGTCGTCCTCGTCAGATTCAATGAGCCTCTTCTTTGTGTCTTTTTTAGGAGGTGCAGGGGAAGGATCCCTGCTCTCCGTCTCCTCCTCATCAGACTCAGGTGCAGGCAGAGGCTTGTCTTCCCTCCATTTCTCCTTTTTCTTCTTCTTCTTCTTCTTTTCCTTCATAGGCATCTCATCATCTGATTCCTCCACTTTCTTCTTTTTCTTCTTCTTTTTCTTTATAGGTGATTCTCTGTGTTTTTCTTTATCACTGTCACTCTCATCAGCGTCGAACAGATCACTCTTCATGGGCAGCTTGTAGGTACAATGGGGCACAATCAATATTCACAAAGATCAAGTAAACCAGATTTGTCTGTACAAGCTCTTAGAAAAACTACAATCATGTCTTACCATGCTAGTTTCCTTCTTTGGCTTCAACTCAGCCAGGGCCTTCTTGTAGGCAAGCAGCACTTCCCTGCAGTCATCCAAGTGTTCCTCAGGCTCCCAGGTGTCATCGCCCGATGAATAGTTCTTCCATCGCACGCGGTACTGCACCACTCCCTGTAAAAATGTCAGAGGTCAAAGATCATGGCCTACCAGAGGGCTATCTACAATCTTTAAACAGTACTGACAGTAATGTATATCAAAACATACAGGTTTAAACACTCATTAAAGGGCCACGAAAGGTGCTCAAAATACTGGTTTCACTCATTCAGAGTGTGTGGATGGATTGTGTTTGTCTATGAAAGAGAAATACCAAATACATTAAATTTGATGCACTAAAATAACTTATAAAAAAATATATAAAAATAAACACAATACAAATAATAATAATGATCATGATGACAAAATTACTAAAATGAAAACTAAAGATGTACAAATAAAAGCTAATTAAAAAAGTGATTTAAATAAATATAATATAATAAATCAACATATACATTATATATGTAAATAAGCAATATATTAATACATATATAAATACATATATATACACTGCCGTTCAGAAGTTTTGGCATCAGTAAATTTTTATGTTTTACTGAAGAAGATTCTTATGCTCATCAAGGCTGTATTTATTTGATCAAAAATCCAGAAATATATTTCAATGTAAAATAACTCTTTTCTATGTGAATATATTTTGAAATTTAATTTGTGATGCAAAGCTTTATTTTCAGCATCATTCACTCCAGTATTCAGTGTCACATGATCCTTCAGAAATCATTCTAATATTCTGATTCATCATCAATGTTGGAAACAGTTGTGATGCTTAATATTTTGTTGAAGCCTATGATACTTTTTCAGGATTCTGTAATAAATAAATGTTTAAATAAATATAAATATTTTTAACAACATAACCTACCGTTCAAATGTTTGTGGTCAGTAAATTTTTATTCTTTCTTTTTTTGAAAGAAATTAATGTTTTTATTCAACAAGGATGTGTTAAATTGATAAAAGTTGATAGCAAAGACTTACATGTGACCCTGGACCACAAAAGCAGTCTTAAGTAGCACAGGTATATTTGTAACAATTGCCAAAAATACATTGCATGGGTCAAAATTTTTCTTTTATGCTAAAAATCATTAGGATATTAAGAAAAGATAAGATAAGATATACTGTAAATTTCTTACCATAAATATATCAATACATAATTTTTGATTAGTAATATGCATTGCTACAAACTTCATTTGGACAACTTTAAAGGCGATTTTCTCAATATTTCTTTTTTTTTTTTGCACCCTCAGATTCCAGATTTTCAAAAAGTTGTCCAAATCTTGTCCCATCCTAACCAACTATTCATCTTAATTTCCAAAATTAGACCCTTATGACTGGTTAAAAAATTGTTTGAATAAACACTGTACTTTAACTTTTTATTCAAAGAATCTTGAAAAACGATTCACAGGTTCCAAAAAATATATTAAATCAACACAAAGGATTTCTGATGGATCATGTGACACTGAAGACTGGAATAATGATGCTGAAAATTCAGCTTTGCATCACAGGAATAAATAATATTTTAAAAATATTTTTCAGTATTTTTGATCAAATAAATACATCCTTGATGAGCAAAAGAAATTCTTTAAAAAATTCTTAAATCTTAAAAATCTTACTGATCCCAAACTTGTGAATGGCACTGAATATACTAGTAAAAATAAATATAATAGTATAAAAATAGTAATAAAATAACACTGACTAGTACTTCAAAAACTCACATACAGACTGAGGAGAAGATAAAACAAGACAAACTGTAATTATTTTTGAAAAACTCATATAGTGAATAAGGCTGTAGTGTCAGACATCTACCTCACATTATCACTAGTGTCACGCACTACGTGAGAGAACGACGAGAAGGGTGATGTTTATAGGAGGCATTAGGGCAGTAATTAATGCTTAGCAGACACATCCCAAGCGCCGCAGGTTAGTTTCAAAGGGAAGTTCATTATCCGCAGCGTTGCTAAGTAACAAACACTGCTGATTTCCCTGCTCCTCTTATTTCCTGTGACTCTATCTGGAGGATTAATAATAGCTGAAGATCAAAGCCAAATAATATGTTTTAATCCCAACCGACAGAGTGGATGGGATGTCTTTCTTCTTTTACATCTACTGGTTTCACAGGACCGGCAAGCAACACTTTTGTGGCTGTTGTATGTTAACCCAAATCTGTCTTTGTCTTAAACTGTGAGATACTGCTAGGTGCACCTATTTCAAGAACCTTGGCTTAGATAAGAGTGCTAGTTTCCTGTACAACTGCCTCTGTGCAGGAACAAGCAGCAGTGAGAAGCGGTTAATCACTGTATTTATGTAAACAAGCGAGTTAAAGACATGATTGTCTGTGTGTGTCTGCCAAAGCGCAGTAGTCTAGTAAGCACAGGCTGTCAGTTGATCTGAGAGTGGTTGTTACTGGCTCACAGCCATCGCTGACTGTCTCATGTTGCAGTCAGTATGAATGGAAACCACTTGGATAAAGTCGTGACGGACGATGAGACTGACACACAGAGACACAGATAAAAATGTTTCTCATTCAATCAGCCGTATCATCACACAGTGTTCTTGCAAGGTCACAAATAAACAAGGTCTAGATATAAAAATACCGCTGGAAATGACTGAAATGTATCAGATTTTTTAAACGTAAGGTCAACAAATTACTGTATTTTTCTGAATCACCAAGCTTTCCACTAATGTATGGTTTGTAAGGATAGGACAATATTTGGCCGAGATACAACTATTTGAAAATCTGGAATCTGAGGGTGCAAATAAAACATCTAAATATTGATAAAATTGCCTTTAAAGTTGTCTTTAAAGTTCTTAGCAATGCATATTATTAAACAAAAATTAAGTTTTTAAATATTTATGACAGGAAATTTACAAAATATCTTCATGGAACATGACCTTTACTTAATATCCTAATGATTTTTGGCATAAAAGGAAAATCAATAATTTTGATCCATACAATGTATTGTTGGCTATTGCTACCCAAGTCAAGTCAAGTCAAGTCAAATTTTATTTCTATAGCACATTTAAAAACAACAGAGTTGCGCCAAAGTGCTGTACAGAGCTACAGAGTGCAAATAAAAGCTTTTAGAATAGACAAGACAAAATACAATTATAGACACTATTTCACCCGATATAATCCCTTTAATAGATCATATAAGATCAATCCAAAGTGACTTAATTAAAAGCCAAAGAGAATAAATAAGTTTTAAGAGCTAATTTAAAACTGGATAATGACGGGGCAGATCTCACAGCGAAGGGCAAACTGTTCCAGAGTTTAGGTGCCGCAGCAGAGAAGGCCCGACCACCCTTGGTTTTACAGCGAAAGCGTGGGACAGTTAAAAGAAGCTGATTACAAGACCTGAGAGTTCTTTGGGGAGTGTACAGAGTCAGAAGGTCAGATAAGTATTTTGGTGCATTCCCGGATAGCGCTTTGTACACAAAAACTGCAATTTTAAAATCGATTCTGAACTTAACCGGGAGCCAGTGTAAAATTTCTAGAATAGGTGAAATGTGTTCTCTCTTTTTTGTACCGGTCAGAAGTCTCGCTGCAGCATTTTGAACAACTTGCAGGCGAGAGATTGTAGTTTGAGGCAGACCACAGTACAGGGAATTACAGTAGTCCAGCCGTGATGTAATGAAGGCGTGAATTACAATCTCTAAATCTTTCCGAGACAAGAAATGTTTTACTTTTGCAATCGATCTCAAGTGAAAGAAACTGCCTTTTACTACTGAGCTAACTTGTTTTTCAAAATTAAGTGCCGAATCCAAAGTAAATCCGAGATTCCTTACATGAGGTCGAGCACTGACAGGGAAGGAACCGAAATTAGAAGTAGATGAGAAAGTAGATGTCTTCATGGAACATGACCTTTACTTAATATCCTAATGATTTTTTGGCATAAAAGGAAAATCAATAATTTTGATCCATACAATGTATTGTTGGCTATTGCTACCCACATACCCATATGACTGGTTTTGTGGTCCCGAGTCACATTTTTGTATGTAATCAAACATTAAATATCATTCTGTGCCTAATTAATTATGGGTTTAATACCATGACAACATAAGTGTGACCTAAAGCAGTCACAGAAATTGGTATTTGCTTTCTCAGAGTTGATTGTGGTTACATACACTACTGTTCAAAAGGCGACCAAGTTTATTAAAAGAGTTTTAATAAGTCTCTTATGCTCACCAAAGCGGCATTAATTTGATCAAAAATACAGAAAAACAGTAATATTGTTAAATATTATTACAATTAACAGTTTACTATTTGAATATATTTTCAAATGTAATTTATTCCTGATGGCAAAGCAGAATTGTCAGCAGCCATTCCTCCAGTCTTTAGCATCACATGATCCTTCAGAAATCATTATATGATTATGATATAATATATATCATAATAATTTGCTGATTTGGCATTTTTTATTACAATTAATGCTAAAACTGTTGTGCTGCTTAATATTTTTGTGGAAACCGTAAAACATTCTCCACATATTTTTTTAATTACTGACCCCTGACGGTATTGTATATTTATTATGTTTTTGTTGCTTTATAATACAAACTTATAAACCAGTTATTTAAAAATTAGGTAATAGCCTTTATTGAGTTATGACAAATTGTGCACTGATCACAGATAGTTTTAGAATGTAGTGTTGATTTAATTTTAATACAAGTCATAATTGTTCAGACTAAGAATTTCATGTAATTTATTTTTAACTAAACTATAAGACACTAAATGGATGTCCTTTGTCTTTATATATTCAGAAAAATACAACAAATAATAATTGAAAAGTTAATTTCTGAGAATGATTTTTAGCATCATCATCTATAATATTAAACTACAAACTTTTTAAGGAAGTATCTTCTGCTCACCAAACCCACATTTATTTGATCCAAAGTACAGCAAAAACAGTACAATTTTGAAATATTTTTACCATTTAAAATAACTATTTTCTATTTAACTATATTTCAAAATGTAATTTATTCCTGTGATCAAAGCTGAATTTTAGCATGAGTGCTCCAGTCACGTGATCCTTCAGAAATCATACTAATATTCTGATTTGCTGCTCAAAAAACATATTTTTTTTATTATGCTGAAAACAGCTGAGTATAATTTCTCTGATAACATTATACATGTCTTTATCACCACTTTTGATCAATTTAAAGCATCCTTGGTAAATAAAAGTATTCATTTCTATCATTTCTTTCCCCAAAAAAGATTCTGACTCCAAGCTTTTAAATGGTATAGTGTATAATGTTACAAAAACTTTTTATTTCAGATAAATGCTGATCTTTGTATTCATCAAAGAATCCTGAAAAAAAATGTACTCAACTGTTTTAAATATTGATCATAATAATAAATATTTCTTAAACAGCAAATCAGGATATTAGAATGATTTCTGAGAGATCATGTGACACTGAAGACTGGAGTAATGATGCTAAAAATTGAGCTTTGAAATCACAGGAATAAATTACATTATATGTGACCCTGGACCACAAAACCAGTCTTAAGTCGCTGGGGTATATTTGTAGCAATAGCCAAAAATACATAGTATGGGTCAAAATTATTGATTTTTCTTTTATGCCAAAAATCATTAGGAAATTAAGTAAAGATCATGTTCCATGAAGATTTTTTGTAAAATTCCTACTGTAAACCTATCAAAATGTAATTTTTGATTAGTAATATGCATTGCTAAGAACTTAATTTGGAGAACTTTAAAGGTGATTTTCTCAGTATTTAGATTTTTTGCACCCTCAGATTCCAGATTTTCAAATAGATGTATCTCGGCCAAATATTGTCCTATCCTAACAAACCATACATCAATAGAAAGCTTATTTATTGAGCTTTCATATGATGTATATATCTCAGTTTTGTAAAATTTAACCTTATGACTGGTTTTGTGGTCCAGGGTCACATATTTAAAATATATTCAAAATTGTGCTGCTCTTGCTGTGTGTTGGATCAAATAAATGCAGGCTTGGTGAGCAAAAGAGACTTCTTTAAAAACATCAAAAATCTTACTTTTCAAAAACTATTGACTTGTTGTGTAAGCTTAAAATTACGACATAGGCTCCATGTATCTAAAATGACTTTAAAAAGCAATTTTCCCCACATCTAGACAATATTATAAAACTCAAATGAGGAAGATCCTCTCACATACAATACACTCTGTCATCTCACACATTACAGATACAGCAAATCAACAATTGCAGTAGAACTGACTCTAGTTCAAAGGTCACTGAGCGCTACAAAATTGGATTTTACATGCCTTGTGTGTGTTATCTGTCCTCTAAACACTGACCTCCTCAATACACTTTACAGAGGCTTATCGATCTCAACAAACAGGGTTCCAGCTACAACCGGGCTGTCTGCAATTTTCTATCGCTATCCCTTGTCAGTTAAACTGTGTCTGCTCACTACACTCCATTATCTTCCCTTTCCTCTTTAAGTTATTTAATAACAAACGTCTCACTGTCACACAACACCTGTTCTTTCAGTATTAATGACGCACAGTTACACAAACACACACACACACACACACACACACACACACACACACACACACACACACACACACACGCACACACACACGCCCTTGTGATATTTCTAGATTAGGCGCTGCTGAATGCAGCTTCACCAAAATAAACTAAAGCAGTCTGGCATGACGTGATCAGTCTTGTGTTTTTGCATTTAACAGAGTTGGAATGAGCATAAAACAGTCTCCTAGAAATCATTCGGTCAGCGTTTCACATCTGCTCAGGCAAGCCAGGATCTCCAGACATGAAGGTGACGAAAGTAGTCTGTAATGTGATATTCCCATCTCTCTCTCTTTATGAGAGCCCAAGAGACCTTTGCATAAAGCACCTAGACAGGAACAGGGAAACAACCCTATCTCACATCTCCAAAACACACGTTTAAAACGGCTCCTACAGTCCAGCAACACTAACTGCAGTTACTACATCTAATAATAATGTAAACTACTGAAAATAGGTTTGCATTCTCATAAAGCAAAATGCTGAATCATTGTTACTCATTGCCATCAGTAGGACCATGCATGAAGGGCTAACAAAACATAAGCGATTTATCTGTCACGCATTCAATGTTTGTAAGAGATTTTTTTAATGTTTACACTTGTGATGTTGTGTGATTAGTAGTATGCGCATAAAATATAGTCATAAGAACTCCATAAGTCTCTCTCTTTTCTATGGATTTCTATTCAAAGAGAACTAATAACGTGCCTTTTCAGATATGGATGCTGTTAACAACAGTACATACTGTATAAAGCCTTGAATGCCTGTCACTGATGTCACCAGTGTTTTGCTCCAAATAAATCGCCACTGGTCGTGTTTGGCACTCATTTTGGGCGTGGAGAGATTCACTCCGGTGTTTAAAGTGATTTATCCAGATTATGAGCCGCTGTGGTGTCAACAACAAGAGCGGCTGAAAGTGAATTTGTCTTGCGCCCCTTGCTCGTGGCTCAACCCGAGCTAACCGTCAGAAAGTTACAACGAGTAAATACAGCCTCTCTGCACTATGGGAAGTTAGTCTTTTAAGACGAACAGGCTGTAAAATCACCCTTTGGACGATTTCTTTGCCTTTATCCTATTATTTATAGTGTCGGCAGTATTTACTAAGGACAGTTATAGCGACATGCTACGTCGCTAGCAAGATGGCATCCGAAGCTCCGCCACAAATACTCTCTCTCTCACCTCTCTGACTTGCATGTCAATAATCCTCTCCACTTCGTATACATCTTCTTCTTCCTGCTCGCTGTCTCCAGGCTCCGCTCTCTCGGCTCCGGAGTCCATTTGTGCTTTAACTAAGCAAAATATTACTGACGCTATGTGTTGTATATACGTGTGCTAACAGCATGAAGGCCGCACGGCAGCCGAACTAGTGTACATACACACGGATACAGCAGCAGCGCACTGGCGGTGATAGTACTCGGTGTTGCCAGATCGCCTAAGAAAAACCGCGCAATATGGCCTGGGAAGAAAACAACCTCAAGGACGCGTGTTGTAAGCGGACGTGGCAACACGGGGAGTACTACAACAGGAGGAGGCTCCCTCTGTGTGTGTGTGTGTGTGTGTGTGTGTGTGTGTGTGTGTGTGTGTGTGTGTGTGTGTGTGTGTGTGTGTGTGTGTGTGTGTGTGTGTATAAACGGTGACAGATGATATGACTGAGGTTATCTTCTTCCACTGCTAAATATAACACAGGCGACAAAAAATGAGGTGAAGTGACTGTCGCTAAAATAGATGTTCAATAAGATGTTAAATTTAATTGATCAAAAATACAGAAAAACGGTAATATTGTGACATATTATTGCAACTTAAAATAATGGTTTACTATTTTAATATACTTTAAAATGTAATTTATTTCTGTGATGCAAAGCTGCTTTTTTTAGTCTTTACTTCAGTCTTCAGTGTCACATGATCCTTCGGAAATCACTCTGAAATGCTGATTAATTATCAATGTTTATTTTTTTGTGGAACCTGATTTTTCAGGATTCTTTGATGAATAAAAAGTTAAAAAGAACAATATTAAATAGAAATCTTTGTAACAATATACACTACTGTTCAAAAGTTTGGGGTCTTCTTTCTTTTTATGAAAGAAATTAATACTTTTATCAAACAAGGATGTGTTAAATTGATAAAAAGTGATCCAAGTAAAGACTTCATACACTGTAAAAAGTTTTCACCAGATTCAACTTAAAAACCTAAGTTTAGCAAAAAAATTTTTTAAGTTAAATCAGCTTAAAACTACAAGTCATGTTAACTTATTACAATAAAAATGTGTTGATTTAACTTGTGAGTTGAAATGACTTAAATTGATTTAACTTAAAACTTTAAGGTAGCTGCTAAACTTAGGTTTTTAAGTTGAAACTGGTGAAAACGTTTTACAGTGTAGAAGTTTTTATTTTTAATAAATGCTGTTCTTTTGAACATATTATTCATCAAAGATTCCTGAAAAAAGAATCACAGGTTCCAAACAAATATTAAGCAGCACGTTTCCAATATTGATAATAAATCAGCATATTAGAATGATTTCTGAAGGATCATGTGACACTGAATATACTGGAGTAAAGATGCTGAAAATTCAGCTTGAACAGAAATAAATTTGATTTTAAAGTATATTAAAAAAGCATAGTTTTAAATTGTAATAATATTTCACAACATTATATATTGTATTTTCTGTATTAAATGTATTGTTTTGTTCAAATAAATGTAGCCTTGATGAGCAAAAGAAACCTATTTGAAAAACATTAAAAGTCTTCCTGATCCCAAGTTTTTTTAATGGCAGTGTATATTATAAATTTAATTAAATATTTTTTTAATAGCCAAATAATTTTAAATTATATAGCTGTTTATAAATAAACTATCACTTTTTAGTAAGGATGTCTAATGTTAATATAAGTTAACGCAATAGTTAACTTGAACTGACAATAGCAATTATACAAATTTAAAATGTTTGACTTTCAATATAATAATTTGTTTATTTATGCATTATGAGCTAAAAAATAAACAATTGTATATTATAAACAATTATATTTTATGAATTAACATTAACCAAATTATGTGAAAAAAGTTTTTCATTAAAAGATGTATATATATATGGTTGTAAATAGTAACATTTTATTACATAAATGTTCATGCACAGATGAAACTGGCATTTTTTATCATTTACTAAGTAGGCCTACTTATTTACAGCAAATTATGTATGTAATGAATGTATTGTTTATTTGATTTTATATGTAACACTCAAAAAAATTGCTAGTTGCAGCTGTTAATCAGCTGAATTGTAATTCACAGTCTGAAAAATGATGACTTTGATGATGTCTTCATTTTTCAGAATTCTAATTTAAATTCAATTTACATAGGGCTGCAACTAATGACTGTTTAAGGAATTGATTAATCTGTCAATTATTAAACCCCCCACTTTTCTGTATTTTATATTTCACATACAAGCATTTTTTTTCAATGGTAAAGTTCCTATCCAAGGACATTCCAGTTTATTTTTCTTAGTTTTTGATAAAATTGTATCCATAAAGTCTCACTACTGGAATATGTAATGTTCATTTGTGAGGTAAAGTTGGTTTGCATGTTGTTTCAAAATATGTGACCATAATGGAATACAAAACTGCTCATAAGGGTCAATTTTTTGGACTTGAAATTGAAATGTATACACCACCTGAAAGCATAAATAAACTTTCCATTGATGTATGGTTTGTTAGGATAGGACAACATTTGGCAGAGATACAACTATTTGAATCTGAGGGTGCAAAAAATATATATATTGAGAAAAAAGTTGTCCAAATGAAGTTCTTAGCAATGCATATTACTTATCAAAATGTAAGCGTTTGCTATATTTATGGTAGGAAATTTACAAAGTATCTTTGTGGAACATGACTTTTGGCATAAAAAAAACCTATAACTTTGACCCATACAGTGTATTGTTGGCTATTTCTACAAATATTCCTGTGCTACTTACGACTGGTTTTGTGGTCCAGGGTCACATATAATCATGTTTTTCATTAGAGATCTTATACTAAGGTCTGAAAAATGACACATTTTCACTAATGGATTGCTGTGGTTCATCATCATCATCATCATCATTAACTATATCACCAACACCACTACAATCTCCTGTAAAAACACTTTAATTTACAAAAGTCCTGATCATGTTTTTTTCTTACAGTTTAAACTTTACAACAACTTCACAATGCCATAAATCGTCTTGCATAGTCTAACATGACTTTATGCTGGCTATTGAAAAACAGCACCAGAACATCTACATGACACATAATGTAAAAAAATCTCAGACTTATTGCACAAAGAAAAAAAAACATGAATCACATCCACAGATCTTAAAGAGACTTTGTGCATGCACTGTTTTGAAGAAGTTAAGAAAGGCTCATGTAGTAAAAAAACAGTTTTTGATGAATGTTAGATGCAAAACCCCATCATCAACACAAATGTAATCCAGTTAAGAGGTTTGTAACGGCAATTTAATTCATACAGAAAATAAAACTTTTTAAAATTAATTGCTTATATAAAAATGTAAAAATGTGGCACATTTTGGAAAAGCAGCATTTGATGAATTAGCCGACAATGGTTCCTTTCAGAACGTTCAGTAAGCATTTTTTAAGAAGTGCTATCTTGAATGACCAAGTTTTTTTTTTCTTGATTGCAATTAAGAAAACGTGATTATTTCTGACACAGTATCCTTAGATATTTTAAATGTAATGCTCAGTAAGCTGAAGTAACACAGGTATGTCCGCTCCTTAATACCCTCTGATAACATGATGCCACATGACTCGTCATAAAACTATAGCAGACAATTTTCTTCATTACCGTCTAGACTTAACAACAGTCTTGACCCAAAACCAGACTCCAGAGTGCAGGGAACTATAACATGTTTAGCTAATTTGGCTTTAGAGCATTGTTTCCACAAGTGATTTGTGTAGTTTGAGAATGGCTGTACACGGTATTATGACAGATTAGCACTGATCCGGATCCACTGCAAGCCTTGCCTGGCGTACTGGACAATATGGGCCATGCTGCTATGCAGAGTCAAGGGTCCAGTCAGTGTGTTCAGATAGTTGAAAAATTCTGGTGTGGGTATGAGAAAGAATAATTTAATGAATTATTATTCATCAACAATAAATAAATAGACACTGTGAACTCACCCTTATTTTCTTTGGCCAGGGTATCAGCCACCTCCCAGTACTCATAGCTGTACAGGACACTGTTGGTGATGTTGAGGTGATTTGCTGCCATCTGGTGGATACGATGGGGAATGTTGATGACACTGCTCTGTGAGCTGCCTGTGTGAGATCCCATTATATTGACAGAGCAAATAGAGGCAGGAGGTACAGTTCCCCTGTAAAAGCACAAACGCAGATGTACTGACACCCAAACACAACACAAAGGTCTCTCTCACAGTGGCTGTGTAAATGGATTTGAGGCCTAACTATGATTAACTCTTACTTTTCAGCATCGTTCCAAGGAGGTGGTTTGTGAGGTCCTTTTGGAGAACTCTAATCGAAGTAAAAACAGTTAATCTTTGAACAGGACAACTGCATTACCAGTCAAAAGTTTTTGAACAGTAAGATTTTTAATGTTTGGCTCACCAAGCCTGCATTTATTTGATCCAAAATACAGCAAAAGCAGCCATATTGTGAAATATTTTTCCGATTTAAAGTAACTGCTTTCTATTTGAATATATTTTAAAATGTAATTTATTCATGTGATCAAAGCTACATTTTCAGCATCATTACTCCAGTCTATAGTGTCACACGATCCTTGTGTTGATTTGCAGTTCAATATTATTATATCAATATTTTAAACAGTTGAGTACATTTTTCAGGATTCTCTGATTAACAGAAATACAATATAGTATTCAACAGCATGGAGTCAGATTATTTTTTGAAAAAGAAATTACAGAAATTATACTTTCTTTAAATTGATCAAAAGTGACGATAAAGACATTTATAATGTTACAAGAGATTTCTATTTCAGATAAATGCTGTTCTTCTGAACTTTCTATTTATCAGAGATGCCTGAAAAAATTCTACTCAGCTGTTTTCAACATAATAATAATACATGTTTTTAAAAAGCAAATCAGAATATTAGAATGATTTCTGAAGGATCGTGTGACTGGAGTAATGATGCAAAAATACAGCTTTGAAATCACAGGAATAAATACACATATTAAAAATAGAAAAGTACAAATATTTCCAAATTTGACTGTTTTTGCTGTACGTAGGATCAAATAAATGCAGGCTTGGTGAGCAAAATAGACTTCTTTAAAAAATCTTAAATACTGTTCAAAAACTTTTGACTGGTAAGGTATATTGACAGGTATTTTTTTATTCAACTGTCTTTTGCATATTGATGTATAATAACTGATAACCGCCTACCTTGAAGTAGTCCAGCAGGACTTTGGAGTATTTTAGAGCGTTGTCCTTTTTAAGTCTAAACATTTGCCAATAAAGAAGAGCAAGGCAGCGGAAACTGCAACCCAGAAAGAAAATTTGTGTTTTGTCAACAGATTTTATATGATCAAGAAAATCAAAATGATAATACAGACAATTGAAGATCTTTGCAGTGTTGTATTTACCATAGTACAGCTAGCTGTTTGTCTTCCTGCCTAGCTCCAGGGCCGACGTGACTCTTAAGTCTCATAGCGTATCTATCCAACAAACAGAAGATGTCAAATCAATTCAGAACTTCTGACATTTCTATTTTGGCATCTGTCAAATATCAGTCACTGTGAAAATATCAAATCCATTGACATTGTATTTGCATGTTTTGTGGCCTGTTGTTGATCCTGTCACAGCACATAATCAAACCCACATCTGCTGCAGGTAAAACACAAGGAGCTACTCAGTCATGTAATGTCTGGCCTATGCAAAATGCAGAATAAAAATGGTAAAAAGAACAACAGAGGGCTCTTAAACACCTTATTAGCTCCACAGTTTCAGCATACATGGTGTAGGGGGACTTGGACTCCAGCGGTCCCTCTTCCATGGCTTTACCACACTCCATGAAGGACAAAGCAGCATCCACATAATTCACAGCTTTTCCTAACTTATCCACCTGCAAACAGGGATAGAGAAGCAAAAGGCTAAAACAAAGCAGTCGATAAATTAGTTACAGAGGATACAGATCAAAGATTTTCATCCTTGTTCTGGTCTGTGACTCATTTTTTGAGTTCTGTAATTCTTGGCATACAGCAATTTTTTCAACAAGTTAATTTTACAGCATAAAAAAGATTCACAAGAATCTAAGGCAACTCGACACTCTCAGAAAAAAATGACAAAAGCAGCCAAATATCAGCTTTTTGAAATTTTTTTACCATTTGTAGGGCCCAATGAAATCTGTTTAATTTTTTTTTAGTTTTAATAGTTAAATTAATCAAAAAGTATGTCTAATTAATTGAAATCATAAAAGTTATACAATTTAACAGCAATTTATTAAAAGTTTAACAAAAATAAAAATTTTAAAGCCCTATGAAATACGTTAAATTTGGTTTTATTTTGACCAAATTCTGTACTTTCCATTAATTTTCCATTAATGTATTCCTTTTTAATGGTTTCAATAAATTTGAATAATCAAAAACATCTTTAAATAATTGATTTTATAAAAACTAATTTATTTATTTTTTTCCCCCCAGAAATACTGTGTTGTATATTTATATTGATCTGGAAAATAAATTCTGGTAAATAATTTTGTCTGTTAAATATTCCTTAAAAATTATGTTTTAATAATAATTTTATTAGTAGTAGTAGTATTACTCTCATTACATTAAGTAATATATTTTTATCCAAACTTTTATTTTGACACGTTGTTGTAAAGATCTTGTAAAGATATGGTACGACAGTAGTTTTTCTAAAAAAAATGCTCATGAAGTGACTCTCAGAAGAGGTTATGTTTATGTGTTCATGTGTTCAAGCTCTCTTCAGTATGTGTGTAGTAAACAACACTGCGCATCTGTGGCATTCATTCACACAGACATGCAGAACTTGCAGGATTCATATTTAAATAGTATTTTACGGCTTACCATTCACAGACACTAGTCTGTATCGTGTTTTGATTTAAGTGTACTTGATTTATTCATCCAAAATTTATCAAATTCCGTGACATTTTGCGTTATACAGTAAATTACAATTTTATGATTGGATTCCGCAATTCTGTTCGCACTTTCCGCATTGCAGAAATCACAGGGCTCTTCTTTGTACAAGGTACTGCCCCAGTGACTGCTTTTGTACCTTTTTTTCTGAGAGTGCATGTGGGGTCATGACTCCAACCTCTGTGATAGTCTTGTCTTGTGGTAATATTCAATAATGTTCACAACGCTGTCTTACCATAGCGTCTGCTCGATGTTTCAACCTCTTGGCCTCATGCATGTAGTACTCAGCATGATGAGAGCTAACATGAAAGGAAGAAAGAAGAGATTAGGTAAGAACTATAGGAAGGCATTTGTCATTAAATGCTGCAGCATTGTTAAACAAAACAGACATCAACTCACACATCACTGATAGGTACAGTCCCTCTGTAGTGAAGAGGAAGGTTTGAGGGAGGAACCAGCGATCCAGAAAGAGACTGTAAATGTCCCGACACCCCGACACACTCCACCTCTACCTTGGGCTGCATCTTCTGGTCCTGTTTCATTAATATATATTACATTAGATCAACTGTTACATTGCTTGAAGTCAATTAAAGAACCCTGTTCCAATACTGGCCATATGAGGTTCTTGATTTGTTATATGGTTCTTTGAAGATACAGAAAGAAAGAAAGACTTTAGTGAGCTGTGTGAGCATAATTTTAAGAACCTGTGTTTTCTGTGGTGTTGAATCTTTGTCTTTTTCTGGAGGTGTGTGGTACTTCTCTGCATGCTGAGCTTTTACTGAGGGCTTTGAGAGCTCTAGTACGCCAGACGGAGGAGACAATGGAGATACTGGCCTCTTGGAATAAAAGTAATCATCTTGACATCTGCATACACAGCAATAAAAAGGACATCATCCAACGAGCATAAGCCAGACAGTAAACATCAGATTACACCAACATGTCCCAGTGGACAAGAATAACAGCAATGAATTGGCCTTTTTCGTGTTTGCATTTTGTCATAGGAGCTCCCCATACTTTTACAGTGGTAATTACTCATGGACATCCTCTTATCATATAAACTTGCAATAGCATACATATTCTGAATTTCTGAATCAACAGAATAACACACACACAAAAAAGTTTCAGAAAAAGATACAGTTGAGGTCAAAAGTTTACATACACCTTGCAGATTCTGCAAAATTGTAATTATTTTACCAAAATAAGAGGGATCATACAAACAAAGCATGATATTTTTTATTTAGCACTGACCTGATTAAGATATTTCACATAAAAAAGATGTTTATATATAGTCCACAAGAGAAAATAATAGCAGAATTTAAAAAAATAACCCAGTTCAAAAGTTTACATACACTTGATGCTTAATACTGTGTTGTTACCTGAATGATCCACAGCTGTGTTATTTTTTTGGTTTAGTAATAGTTGTTCATAAGTCTCTTGGTTGTCCTGAACAGTTAAACTGCCCACTGTTCTTCAGAAAAATCTTTCAGGTCTCACAAATTCTTTTGTTTTTCAACAATGACTATGAGTTTAAGATCCATCTTTACATTACAGAATTACAATCTTCTCCATTACAGAAGATTAAAACGCTTCCTCCAGAAGTAAACACAATGCATTAAGAGCCAGGGGGTAAAAACTTTTTGAATTTGAAAATCAGGTTAATCAATTTAACTCATTTTGTCTTCTGGGAAACACGCAAGTATCTTCTGTAGCTTCTGAAGGGCAGTACTAAATGAAAAAAAAAAGCAAAATAAGAAAAATGTACACATTTTCATCATGTTCAAAAATTAACACCCCTGGCTCTTAATGCATCGTTTTCCCTTCTGAAGCATCAGTGAGTGTTTGAACCTTCTGTAATAGTTGCATAAGAGTCCCTCAGTTGTCCTCAGTGTTTAAAGATAGATCTCAAAATCATACAGTCATTGAGGTTCAAATACACAAAGATGCTGAAAAAACCAAAGAATTTATGGGACCTGAAGCATTTTTATGAAGAACAGCAGGCAGTTTAACTGTTCAGGACAAACAAAGGACTCATAGTATTAAGAAACAAGTGTATGTAAACTTTTGAACAGGGTCATTTTTATAAATTCAATTATTATTCTCTCTTGTGGACTGTATGTAAATGTCTTTTATGTGAAATATCAGGTCAGTATTTAATAAAAAATAGCATACATTTTATATGATTCCTCTTATTTTGGTAAAATAATAAACATTTTGCAGATTCTGCAAACTTCTGACCTTAACTGTAACAGCTTCAACTATATCTTTAAAGAGAAAGCACTAATGCATAAAAGAAAAACGTCCTTAATCACAAACAAATTTAGTGATTAGGTCTAAATATACCCATTTTGCTTGTTAAGGCTTTCCTCAGTGTCATTATGGACTGGCACCGGTAGTTTATCTGCACGAGAGTGATTTCGCTTATTCTCTCTTTGAGCATCTCCATTTTCAGCCTGATATAGTAAAACACACACAAAAAACATGTATGCAAAAACACAAATCTCATATTCAAAAGAACATTCAGAGTTGTATGCATTGATTAAATATTAAGATGCTTTTTTCCTTCCTCACTTTTCGTTTACTTCTGCCATCTCCAGGCAGTTGGTCCAAGTGGTGCTGGTGTTTCATCGATGTCTTTTCTTTTGTTTTCCCCGATGACAAAGCTGAAGACGAGGACTGTCTCTCGGTAATCTCATCCGTACTAGGGACTCTACCCAGAAGCGAAAGGTCTATCCTCACAACAAGTTTTTTCAGGCCTCGATGTGCAACTGTGGGGGACTTTTCTGTTCGGCCGAAAGGCACCAGCGTGTAAAGTTTGTGTCTACCCCGACCCTGTTTGGCTGTCTCAGGGGCGCTTAAGTTCGACCCGTGGGGGGGAGCACCAGTGCTTGAACTTTGCTTGTCATGCCTACTTTTGGACACAGTTTTTTGGTTCGATGTTGAATCTGCAGGGACTTTGGCAACATTCCGTGGTGGACTGGACTCAGAGTCTGAGTCGGAGGAAGATGACGAGGACGATGAGGATGATGAGGAGGATGAGGACGAGGAAGATGATGGACGAGTGGGCTTGATGACAGGAGTAGGGGAAGGTGGAGAAAGTGGAAGAGAAGGGCTAGTGTCTGTCACAAGAGGACCTGAGGAAATGTCCTCATTGCTCCACCGTCTCTTCTTCCTCCTCTGCTCCTCAAGATTGTGTCCATTGTATTCCTTTTGAGTGTGATGCTGGCTGTTGGTGTGAGGTCTTTGCTTGGGCTGCACTGCCTTCCATTCAACTTCCTGCTCCCTCCTCCTCCTCCGTTTCCTCTCTCTTTCCCCTTCCTCGGTTCTCCTATCTTCCTCGTCTTCCTCTTCCTCAGAACTCCGAACCCAGCGACGCCTTATTACTTGCTCCTCCGCCAGTCTTCTTTGTCTCTGCTCCTTGCTGGTCTGCACCAGGGTTGCTCCCTGGGCCTTACCTCGGCTGTCCACCTCTCGCTCTCTCTCTCTAGGC
Organism: Garra rufa; assembly: GCF_049309525.1. Lineage (NCBI taxonomy): Eukaryota > Metazoa > Chordata > Actinopteri > Cypriniformes > Cyprinidae > Garra > Garra rufa. The sequence goes on from NC_133368.1 coordinate 21,949,942, forward strand.
TTTGGGTCTTTTTGGAAATGCCTGGTTCTGGACACTGGGGTGTCTCCTAGTTTGACTTTGGGCTTTGGGCTGGAACTCAGCTGGGAAGTCTGTTTAGAGCTGGAATGCTTTGTATCTGGAAAAGATTTAGTCTTCGAGCTGTGACTAGATCGACTGTTGACTTCACTTCGTGACGAGTCCCTGGACTTTGACGAGGGACCACGGTCGGAACTCTTTAGAGTATTAAAATGAGACGAATGGCCTGATTTGGAGTGTGAACTGTGAATGGACACTCCTGTAGATTCATTGCTTCTGTGATTATGTTCAATACTATGGTCAGTTGTAGACGAGTGCCTGGCTTGTGGTTTTGGGCTTGGTCTTTGCTTTGATGAATGCTTTGAAATGGGGTTCGAAGGGGAGTTAAACCTTTGCTTGCTTGTGGATTCAGAGTTTTTGGTTTCAAGCTTGTGTGTGAGATCTTTGTGAGACTTTTCTGTTGAGCTGTGCTCGGAATGACGGGGTTGTTGGGGAGGACCAGATCTGGAGTCTTTGGACCGAGAGTCTCTGGATCTAGAGTCCTTGGGTCTAAACTCCTTTTTCTGCTCTGGAGGCACCCATGGCCTTACTTTGGGACGATTTGCTGAATTAGAGGCAACGGATGGCCGTACAATATGCCTGGGACTTTCCTGTCGAGGTGGTTGGACCTGAGGATATGTACCTTGGCTAGGTACTGCGCTGGATGAGAGACTTGGACTGGGGCTTCTGGGAGGGTGTAAAGGTAAAGGGCTGGGACTTCGACTCCCGTGGAGGCTGTCTCCTGGACTTGGGCACACACTTGGAACTGGGCTTGACACAAGGCTAATTCCTGGACTGGGGCACGGGCTGTATTCTGGGCTGGGATGAGGACTGTTTCTGGGGCTGTAGTCAAATTTTGGACTTGGGACCGGACTTTCACATGGACTGTAATCCCGTCTGGACTCAGAGTCTCTGCTCCAGTATCTTCCAGGTGATGGTCCTCGGCCACAGTCAGATTTTGCACTGCGTCGCTGTCCTCCACCTGGGTCGTGGTCACCTGACTGATGATTTTTAGGGACTTTGTCAAGCCACCGGTCCAGCTGCCACTGTGTGGATGGTGGACTCTCCGTCTAAACAGAGAAAGGACATTGAGAATGTAACAATGGTAAAACTAGTAAAAATATTACTCTAAATATGAATTTGACAAAATAATGTGATAATATACAGTACAGTGCAAAAGTTTTAGGTTTTAAGTCAGTTATATTTATCTTTTGCTTTATTTCCAAACATTCATTTTGCCATTAATTGTAATAATCAAGTGAGATTTTTGTTTGCACAAGGAGTCTGACAATAGCCAGTGCTCCACACAAATCCAGTCTGTCTGGAATGACATGAAGAAACAGAACAAACTGAGACAGATTAAATCCAGAAGAACTTTGGCAACGTCTCCAAGATGCTTCAAGATGCCTACCTGCAAAGCTATCTGAAAAAGTGAAAAAGCTGCTTTAAATGCAAAGGATGGTCACACCAAATGTTGATTTAATTTAGTTAATAGAAGTTAATTGATAAATAAATCTATTTATGACAGTATTATGACAGCATCCTCATTTTACAGCATTTCTACACAAGTACCTAAAACGTTTAACAGTAATGTAGCTTTGCAGGTAGGTCTCATGAAGCATCTTGGAGACGTTGCCACAGTTCTTTTGGATTTAGTCTCAGTTTGTTCTGTTTCTTCATGTCATTCCAGACAGACGACGATGGACGATGATGAGATCAGATCTCTGTGTGGAGCACTGGCTGTTGTCAGACTCCTTGTGCAAACAAAAATCTCACTTGATTATTACAATTAATGGCAAAATGAATGTTTGGAAATGTAAACTGATATTTCCTACTGACACACTACAGCAAAAGATAGAAATAACTGAATTAAAACCATTTTTAGCTGGTGAAAATACACCACTGTACTTGACAAGATTATGTTCTGCTGTTGACCACTCAGGTATACAGTATAATGTGAATATATTCCAGAACCACTTCAACAAAGAAGTGTGTGGCTGACAATTTAACAAAGTACACATCACATTTAAAATAATAGTGGTGATGCACAGCTTATCATAGGCTATCTCAATTCTTTACCAAACTGATGTACAGTAAACTCTGTATGTGTGCAGATGATTGCATAAACCAATATCTGACTCCATGATGTGTTGTATTTATATACAGAAAAATGACAAAGATTAGAATAAACAAATAGGAAATATGAGTATTTATGTAAACAGGCCAGTGTGTCAGTGGGAGAGAGAGGAAAAGACATACAGGAGGTAAGAGGGTAACCAAGAAAGAGATGCCAGAAAACTGTAGAGATTTCTTAAACCCTAACAAGCACTTTCTTTCAATTTCACACTGCTTCCACCATTACAATGCCTCTTCAGTTCACTCACTCCAAACTATCACAAACCAGAAATAAGCTGCACTGTAAATAAATACTGTATGACAACTTTCTAGAGTAATAAAGTAAGTTACACTCACTATTGACTTTACAAAACATTTGAATTAGCGCCACAAAATCGAAGCAAATACTCACTTGATAGCACACTTGAGCTGCAGGGCAGACTGAGCTTTCCTCGCTCGCCTCCAGTAGCTGACCAGAGCTAATTTAAACTTTTACTCCTCCACTCAAACATTCCCCCTTCCCCTCTCTCTCTCTTTCCAGCAAAGACACTGCATCTCTTGTGCCCTTTTCCCACTGCCCCTCCCTCTCAAACCCCCCTCTACCTGGAACCGTGTGGCGTTTCCAAGCCGTCCTCCTCAGAGACACTACATGACTACACGTAGATGAAAAACACATGGTGTTCCCTCCTCCCTTCTCCACAGGTTCCAAATAGATGGCATGTTCAGTAATAGAGCCAGCTGTGTCACACAGACACCTTCATTCATATGGTGGTATAGCCCTAGCTACTAGAGCTTTTAATCCCTTCTACTGATGAAAAAAAAGTCTTGGTAGAGCCTCTAAACGTCATATAAAAACAACACCACAGGATAAAATTCTTCAAATGCAGCTCAGGATTCTTTTCATACATCAAGGGATACATCATTCCAAGAGAAGATATTTTATATATTTTATATAAAATGTCTGTTTTTTTGTCCATACACTGAAATTCAGTGAGGTCCAGTTTTGTTCTGTAAAACTATACACAAGGGTGAGTAGATAACGACAGAATTTTCATTCATTTCATTCTGCTTTCATTTCAAGTTCTGCTTTTTGTGACGAAATCACTGTTGACATGTACTACTTCCTATCTAGTTAGTCATCTGGGGCGCCACATGTTGACATGACACCCAGATTCTAAAGTCTCAGCGGCCGCCCCTCCACATTCCTCTCTCCACCCCCCACCATCCCTTTTTACCTCATCTGCTAAAAACAACTACTGGGAAACAGAGAGAGCCAGGCAATGAGAAATAGCAGATTGCATAGCAAAAATTGTTTTGGCATACCTCTGTGCTGCAGTTTAGGGTCCGCTGTTGGGTCGGTGTCCTGCACCGGTCGTGCGTCCCTGGGCTCGGGCTGCGTGATCGCTGGCTGCTGCTTTCCCACTCGCTGGAGGGGTCTGATCCTGAAGACCCTGAGCTAGAATGTCTCACTCTTCCGACATGTGTGTGTGTGTGGTGCTGCTGCTGCTGGCCTGACAAGCTGTCAGTCAATACATGCAAACAATGGATAGGGATTGAGAAGTGCACAGGCACTTCTTAGGCCACACACTCAGATGCATTTACATGTACAACAGTTCTGACTATCAAGTTCAAAGAAATTCCCAAATCCCAACAAGTATGCAGACTAAACACTACAAGTGGTGTGTGTGTGTGTGTGTGTGTGTGTGTGTGTGTGTGTGTGTGTGTGTTTGGGGGTTGAACATGTTGAAAGGCCAAAAGAAACAGAGGCTGGTCTATCATCCAGCTGTCACATTCCACATATACTGACCTCTTCAATATGTAATACACACACTCACACATGCACAGACAAACACTGGATAATAATGAGACCTGGTACAGTCACAAACATAAAACATCACAAGCACACACTTACCGGTCATTATCGGCCCAGGAAGTTGTTTGCTCACTTCCCTGTTTAACAGATAAGAATACATAAAGATTTTAATAAAAGAGAGCTTTTACTTCATGGTCATTACTAGCATCTTGACCAAAGCAAAAACTACAGTCCTGCAGTAGCAGCCGAAAGGTCATGAGTCTGGTGTATTTTATGACTCAGACTGTTATGACTCATAAACCTGGAGTCCTGTGTTGAGATAGAGAACGAGATGCATGCACCCACAAGCTGGTGTTGTAGGTTAAAGTTAGAGTCAAATATCAAACTTGCTACATTCTCAATTTCAGCAAACCATGTCAAGTTCAGCAGCACAGATATGGAGCAGTGGCATTTTTCCCAAGGAGCCTCTTAAAAAAATTGTGTAATATGAGATAATTTGTTTTTAATAGAACTCCTTTTGGAGTGAATGTAAGGGAGGAGCAGCTTGATATTGTACAGTTCACTCATGCAGCTCCACAAATTAGCCTGAATCAGTTTAACTGGTCAAAATGGATGGACTGACTATACAGTAAACATATCAACCACTTTCCAGTATGTTGGAATTAAAATGAACTTGAAATGGCTTAAAATTTTCTGTAAGTGAGATGTTTTTAGCAACCGCTCAGCTCGGTTAAATTAACAGTCACTTCCTTTAATGATTACAACAGCAGTGTTTACAGAGGATTTGATGATTAATAGTCACTGACTTAGATAATAATATCTAAACAATAGTCAGTAACAACAGGGTTCACACTACTGTTCAAAATTCTGAGGTCAGTAAGATTTTTTTTTTTTTTAAGCGAACCCCAGATGTTAAGACTTGTATGGCTTAATATAACTTAAATGATGTCTGTTACTAAAATATGTAGTAGAAAACTCATGAAAGATTTATGTTATTTAAAAAAAGCCATTGTTTTGATGATGTAAAATGGTTGCACTCTGCGAGCTACTGGCGCTAACTTGCTATTTTTACCACAAAACAATTTGGAAAATAAAATACTGATACGATGCCACATTTTGTGGCGTTTGGTTGTAATTTTCAGCTGAAGGGCAACACAAGAAGCGATGTTAGTCTTAACTGCTTTTCCTGGCGATGAGAAGAGGAGCAAAGATGCCTGTGGATTAATAAAACATCCTAAAAACTTGCATCTTTGTTCCCTCCACTTTAGCCCTGATGCCTTTGAGGCTTTTAGTAGATCACAGCTACTCAAAGAGCTTACAAACAGCAGAGACAAGAAATGCTAGATGCCCTCCTGGCAGGATGTAAACATGCGGCAATGCTTGTCATGACGCCACAGATACTAAAGGAGTTTCTCAGTGCGGATTTCATTGCATATCCGGTGAAAAAAATCATTGGTACAGTATTTGGTTTAAACTTACGCTTATATCCATCACCACCTATGAGCTCTTTCAGTAGCTGTGGTCATTGTATCAGTATTTTATTATCTGAGCTGTTGCAGTAAAAATAGCAACATTTAGCGCCAGTAGCTCACTGGGCGCAACCATTTTACATCATCGAAATAATGGCATCCCCCATAGTCCAAAATATGTATAAAACGATGTGGATTTTTTTGAATAACGTAAATCTTTCATGGGTTTTCTACTACATATTTAAGTAAGAGGCATCATTTACATTATATTAAGCCATATGAGTCTTAATACCGAAGAGAATTAAGAGAAATTCATAATTTTATTCAGCAATAATTTTTTAGCAATTGTGACAGTAAAGACATTGTTAATGTTACAGTTGGTATCAAAGTTTCCACAAAAATCTTAAGCACAACTGTTTCCAACACTAATAACAATACGAAATGTTTCTTGAGCACCAAATCAGCATATTAGAAAGATTTCTGAAGGATCATATGGCACTAGAGTAAGACTGGAATAATGGATGCTGAAAATTCAGCTTTGTCATCAAAAATAAAGTACATTTTAAAATATATTAAAATTACTAAATAGATATTTTTTAAAGTGTAATATTATTTCACAATATAACTGTTTTTACTGTATTTTTGATCAAATAAATCCAGCCTCGGTGAGCTTAAGAGACTTCTTATCAAATTCCTAAAACCCCAAACTTTTAAACAGTAGTGTACATTAAATCATTTAGTCAGATTTAATTATAACAAATACGCTACAAGTACGCTAATATAAACAAAAAATTATTATAGTATACTCTGAAAAAAGAAAAGAATGTCAATGTTAGTGCTAATATAGTGCTGTCTGCAATGTGAGAGCAATGCAAACACGAATGCCACAGCAGCCAGGTGTCTAGTGTGCAAATGCATTTTGTGACGAATGAATAAATGAGCTGGACTGTGTTCAAAGCTAACAGTTAGCACACGCAGTGCAGGAGTTATTGATACTAATAGAAGATTCCTTCAGCAATCTTAACAGGCGCCCTACCTCGTCCTTGTCATCTTCATCACTGCTGAGCTTCAGGTCATCAGCGAGCATGCTGAGAGGGCAAAGAGAGAGTCAAACATAAGAGAATGTCACACTCACTTGACAAAGAGACTTATTCCTTCTGGCAATCTGTGGCACATCTGTGTGTGTGTGTATTAAATGTGTGAGTTTGCCTCGAACAGTTTAGCCATATGAGATTGTATCACATTACAAGCTTCAAAGAAAAAAGTCATAAACACAGTGCTCTAATGTTAAACAGTGATGTTATGTGACGATAGTGTGCTTCAGGGCTCTACCCTACTGTGTTAACCTGCTCTGTAATTAGATACTAACTCAGTGAAGTTTATGAGGTCAGTGAAGTTGCTACGGTGGTTAGAGACGGTGGAGATATAACACTGGCCTAACCCTCCATGTGAAGCTGGTTTCAAACAGCAGTTGGTCCAAAGCAGTTAAATTCCAGGAAGCCCAATCTAATTATACACACTAATATGCACAGACGTTCAACACAGAATTCTGTAAAGTCAACTGTTTATGGTCTAATAAAGTGAACAGGCAAAAGCAGTTCAGGCACAGCCTGGTGCTTGGTTACCATGGATGGATTGGGTGCTGTGCACCCCACTTACGATTTATGAGGGGCTACGAGTGGACGTGAGGGCATCCTCATAGAGACACCATCCCTCGCTGAGAAAGCCACAGGGAGAGAAATACATCAGCGTTATGGTGCAGAATGTAAAAACACTACTATATTAGTACAGCTGTGTATACATGTACAGATGTGAAACATGTAGCGATATCTCAAAGTAAACAAATCAGGCAATGAGGAGCATGCTTCTTATTACACACACATCAGACATGCACAATATATCTGTACCATATTGGTTTAGTATTAATTGATATTTAACAAGTATTGTTTAATAAGTATATTTTAAGGGGATAGTTTACCCAAAAATGAAAATTCTATCATTAATTACTCACCCTCATGTCGTTTCAAACCCGTAAGACCTTTGTTAATCTTCGGAACACAAATTAAAATATTTTGAATGAAATCTGAGAGCTTTCTGACCCTGCATAGACAGCAGTGCAACTGACACGTTTAAGGCCCAGAAAGGTAGTAAGGACATTGTTAAAATAGTCCATGTGACATCAGTGGTTCAACCGTAATTTTATGAAGCTACAGGTCAGAGAACTCTCAGATTTCATCAAAAACTCTTAATTTGTGTGCCGAAGATGAATGAAGGTCTTGCCGGTTTGGAATGACATGGGGGTGAGTAATTAATGACAGAATTAGCATTTTTGGGTGAACTATCGCTTTAATGTTACACCACTGTTCAAAGGTTTGGGGTCAGTAAGACTTTTTTTAATTGAAATTAATACTTTTATTTAGCAAGAACACAATCAATTGATCAAAATTTATATAAAGACATTTATAACGTTATACAAGATGTCTATTTTTAAATAATGGCCTCAATATCAAAATAAATATCCATTTTTCATATTGTATTTTACAATGTTGTGATGCCTAAATTCACTTACTTTCATATTTTTTTTTCTAGTTTTTAGGATTTATTTATTATGTATCGACAAAAAAATTGTAAATAATTATTTTATCAGTCATTTTTTTTTATACATTTTTTTACTTTAAAATGGTGTTTGCATTAGCAGTGTGGGAACACAACCAACCTACAATCATAAAAATCCATTCACTCCTTTTTTTTGAATCCCCAGAAAACCTAAACAGTCTCAATTATCAAGCCATTTTGATTTTCTGAGCAGTATGACGTCATACTGATCATGCCCTGCCCACAATTGCTGATGGACTATCCCGTTCTAGCATATTCCCACCCTCAGCCGGTTGTATGCCATCCACCATCTTCTCTGCGCTCGAGCAGCCGTAACGACAACAATGCCTCCTAAGCAATTGTAGCTGAATGTAAAAGTGAACATAAAATTATTAATTTTCTCCCGACATCAGAGCCACTGAAGACACAGTGGATTAGTTTTGTTTTTGATGGTAATGTGCCACCGAATACACAAAAATGGAGGAAAGGGGCAGAGTGAGCAGTAGCTCATTAACATTTAAAGACAGAGCTCCAAACATAAGGTTTGAACATGAATTTAGCATGTTTACCATGTCTGTGTCGTGAATTGGGCTGCTTTCCCTCCTAAAACAGATAAACAGAATAAACCAAATCAGTCAAATCAACACACACAAACAGCATCTTGACTAAGAGGGGTGAATTCCCTAAACTGTACAAAACATTAATAGTCATACTGTATCTTAGCGCCTATCCTTTTACTTTATGCCCCTGAAATCCAGGTGTCATTTAAATCAGCCACATTTTCAACAGTTTAAACAAATCAACTCTGAATCGTAGTGGTAGAAAGATGCTGTGCAGTCCCTAGAACTGGCCTGCATTGTGCTTGGGGCATTGCTATGTGATTTGCATAATTTCTGTAGTGACTCTGGTGCTAAAAAAACACAGATTTATGAGTGTGTGCAAATAAACAACGCAAGCGTTATACCCTGCAGGGAGAGAGAAAGATAAACATACAGAGGCAGAGCAGAGGTGGTGCTTTATATTGGTGAATTTATCACACTTGCCTGCAGTCTGTAATAAACCCTGTGCGTACCTTTGAGTGTGAGTACAGGAAATGCTGGGTGCCCCCTTCCCCTGGGGGCTGCTGGTAAGGCCAGGACTGGGTCATGTCCTACGGAGAGATGAGAGGACAGAGGCTAAAAGTCAAAATGACTTACAGGCTTGGAAAATGAACCTTTCAGGTCATTATCATATGCAACTGATTTTTTTTCTTTTGGCCATTAGAGGCCATTACATCGGGGGATTTGCACTTGAAGGATCAAAACATTATAAGCTTTTTCTATATGGCATTCGTAACTCTTAACTTTTTTAGATTGTTCAGCCAAAAATTAATATTCTGTCATCTACTCAGCCTCATGTTGGTACAAGACTTGCTTTCCTCTGAACACAAAAGAAGAGAAATGCCTCAGAATTTTTTTGTCCATACAATGGAAGTCAATGGTCACCAAAACTGTTACCAACGTTTCACATTAGAAAGTTTATATGGGTTTAAAATTACATAAGGGCGAGTAAATGATAGAATTTTCATTTTTGGGTGAAATTACACCCTATGTACTGATATCATAAATGGGCTTCTCATTTCCAGAATATATCAAATGATCAAAATAAAAAAAAAAAATACATAAATTAAAAACACATAAGATCCATAATAAAAAATATTAAACTACCAATTAATTAGGATTTTATCAACAGCTCCTCACCACAATCAATAACAGATGTTGTTTTCCATGTAGCTGATGCTTTTCAAGACTTACATTGCTTTTAACACGGCTGCTGTATTGATATTAAACCCGAGTGACCAACCAAAAAAGTATATGTTACTCATAACAGTATCAGGTTTTGCAGAGAAGTAATGTCTCATTTAGATCGTGTGTTACTAAAGAGCCACTGTTAATCCACATAATGACTTTAATGGCAAAATACACCAGCGAGAGTTCATGACCTTTTGATGAAGAACTTATTGTATTTGTGGGTTTGGGAAAGTTTCAGGCATTTCTGATAATATGTGGGATTAAATGAATTACTCAGTAAAGAGTATATTGTGAAATATGTGCCTGTAGCTGTTTTTATTATGCATGTGTGTGTGTGTGTGTGTGTGTGTGTGTGTGTGCTACAGAGCAGGAAGCAGTCTCTGAAAAGGTCATGAGTCATCTACTAGTTGTTAGAAAAACAGATGCGCATTGTTTGACTGATTACAAGCTAAAATTAAATGCCCATGGACTGGCAATCATTTATCTGAGTGTAAAACATTCAGTCAGAACTGTTTCAAAAAAGTTACAGACAGTTAATTTTTTCTCATGAAAATATTTGGCAGTAATTAGATGCTATTTACACTAAGTGAAAACATAATATTTTCTTAGTGATAGATGCTGTTTACACTAAGTGCAAATAGTGATAGATTCTATTACACCATGTGAAAATATCAGTATTTTCTTTGCAATAATATTAGTTAGATGCTTTTAATACTACTTAGTGCAAGTGGAATTTGCACCTTAGTATTGTAGTACACTATAAAACAATTTGCAATAATTATGTATTAAGTGTAAATTACCTTTTTTATTCAAATTATTAAATGGATGCTCCTTGGGATAATAAAGTCCTTCCTACACCCACCCCTAACCCTCAGATAAACACCCGTAATGTACTTTATTTTACACTTTACATTATTTCCTTCATTTTATTCAAAACTTACGCCTTTCCGATTTGATATGTGATGTGAAAAGGGAGAAGAACGAGTTTGGCGGAGGGTAAGCGGAGTTAGTGTAAATTGCTTTTTGCCAACAAGGCAGGCTATTTGCATTTAATGTACAGTGAGGAAAAAAAAATTATTTGATCCCCTGCTGATTTTGTTCATTTGCCCACTGACAAAGAAATGATCTGTCTATAATTTTAATGGTAGGTTTATTTGAACAGTGGGAGACAGAATAACAACAAAAAGAATCCAGAAAAACACATTACAAAAAAGTTATAAATTGATTTGCATTTTAATGAGTGAAATAAGTATTTGACCCCTTCACAATACATGACTTAGTAAAACCCTTGTTGGCAATCACAGAGGTCAGACGTTTCTTGTAGTTGGCCACCAGGTTTGCACACATCTCAGGAGGGATTTTGTCCCACTTCTGATTGCAGATCCTCCCCAAGTCATTAAGGTTTTGTGGATGACGCTTGGCAACTCCAACCTTCAGCTCTCTCCACAGATTTTCTATGGGATTCAGGTCTGGAGACTGGCTTAGCCACTCCAGGACCTTAATGTGCTGCTTCTTGAGCCACTCGTTTGTTGCCTTGGCCGTGTGTTGCCTTGGCCGACCCATTTTCAATGCCCTGGCTGGCTTCAATGCCCTGGTCCTGACCGTACATGGCCCCGTCCATCGTCCTTTTGATGCGGTGCAGTTGTTCTGTCCCCTCAGCAGAAAAACACCCCCAAAGCATAATGTTTCCACCTCCATGTTTGACGCTGGGGATGGTGTTCTTGGGGTCAAAGGCAGCATACCTCCACCTCAAAACACTGCAAGTTGAGTTGATGCCAAAGAACTCGATTTTGGTCTCATCTGACCACAACACTTTCACTCAGTTCTTCTCTGAATCATTCAGATGTTCATTGGCAAACTTCAGACAGACCTGTATATGTGCTTGCTTGAGCAGGGGGACCTTGCGGGCGCTGTAGGATTTCAGTCCTTCACGCCGTAGTGTGTTACCAATTGTTTTCATGGTGACTATGGTCCCAGCTGCCTTGAGGTCATTGACAAGATCCTCCTGTGTAGTTCAGGGCTGATTCCTCACCGTTCTCATGATCATTGAAACTCCACGAGGTGAGATCTTGCATGGAGATGGAGCCCCAGACCAAGGTAGATTGACAGTTATTTTGTGTTTCTTCCATTTGAGAATAATCACACCAACTGTTGTCACCTTCTCACCAAGCTGCTTGGCGATGGTCTTGTAGCCCATTCCAGCCTTGTGTAGGTCTACAATCTTGTCCCTGACATCGTTGGACAGCTCTTTGGTCTTGGCCATGATGGAGAGTTTGGATTCTGATTGATTGCTTCTGTGGACAGGTGTCTTTTATACAGGTAACAAACTGAGATTCAGCTCAGCTCGTGACCTGTATAAAAGACACCTGGCAGCCAAAAATCTTGCTGACTTTTTTGAAATGCATTTTTCTTTTTCTTTGTTGTTATTCTGTCTCATACTGTTAAAATAAACATACCATTAAAATTATAGACTGATAATTTCTTTGTCAGTGGGCATACATACAAAATCAGCAGGGGATCAAATATTTTTTTCTCCTCACTGTAAATAGACACTTTTTTAAACTAAATTTTAAATAAATTATACATGGCTGCTAATTGAACATTTCTGCAATGGTACAAATTATTGTTTTTGCATGATTCTGCATCCACATTACTATTCTGATTTTGGTCATACATAGAGATGGTCATTGGATGAGCCAGTGTTTCATGTGTCTAGGATGGTGAAGATGCTTAAACAAATATTTTTATAGTATCTCATAGAGACTTATGATTATTACACTTTTTTGGGGGAGAAATCAACCTAATAATGGTCATATTAACTAACTTTGGAGTATTTTGTGGGCACAACAGTGTAGCGATGCATGAAGCACAGCTCACACAGTAGTGGCGAATCTGTGTGATCAACTTGAATCTGCTGCAGAATTGTCTGGCCTCATGTGGAATTCCCGCTGGCAGTGAATCCAACTGAAATGACTGAATTTTGCTCATGAAATTTTGCCAACAGTAAATGTGACTACCCCATTATAGCTCTCTGTGCATTAACTATCCAACAGAAAAAAGAAACACCTACGGGTCTGGAACAACTTGAGGGTGTGTAAATGATGACAAACTTTTCATTTTTGACTTTCTTTGCACGTTCACTTCGTAAACAGTACTTCTGTTTACTTGGGTACTTGGGTCGGTACTTGCACCTGTGTCACATGTGACCTTTTCAACGTGACTATGTAATGCGTGAAGTAGTGGACACAGAGCTAGTGCAAGACAAGCATTTGTGCTTTTTTTTTTTAAATGGCCAATCATTTCGGTAGATGAGACCTTTATTCCTCGGCTGGGATCATGTAGAGCCCTTTGAAGCTGCATTGAAACTGCAATTTGGACCTACAACCCGCTGATCCCCACTGAAGTCAATTTCAATACTGGAATGTTTTCCTCAAAAAACTTTATGTATTTTCGACTGAAGAGAGAAAGACATGAACATCTTGGATGACATGGGAGTGAGTAAATTATCAAGAAAATTTTAATTCAGGGGTGAACTAATCCAGACACACATAAACTGTACTGGCTTTTTAAGTGATAAAATATGCAATATGTCTTCAAACATTTTTTTGAAAGGCCAAAAAAACAAAAACAAGGATCAAGCACAGAACATTTTGAGTGGAAACAAACAACACTTGTCTTCAATTCTGAAACTGCTCTATGTCTTCAACACAGACTGCTAAAGTCAAACTGCAGAACAGGATCTTATTGTAAACATACATTACACACATCAATCGTTCTTCCTAGCCTGTAGCAATATTTCGAAAACACACTCCTCCCTCCAGAGCATAACTCTTCCCCCTTCCCTCTCATCCACCTGCTTCATTATCTCTCTCGCTGCCTTTGGTCACTAAGGACTCATCTTTCTTCACCAACAACAAGGCTTCCCAGGTGAACCTGCAACTGCTTCTCTATCTCTTTATGTATGTCCCTCTCACTCTTTGTCATATAAACATAAAAAAATCACATAAACATAAAAAAACACCAAAGATTAAACTTAATTTGATTTGGCAATTTTCTCTTGAGAAATATTTAATCATAGCAAACTGTTGATTTGCCATTTCTACAATTAAAACAGTACAACAAACCGACTAAAACACAGTTTTGAAAAGGCACAGACAGACTTGCACACTAATGCTTGCAGAGACACCTGTTGTGCTATTTCTAAAAATACCTATGACCACAACACCAGCCCTGGGAAGACTTACACATCTATGCATGTGCTCATTCACCTACACAGAATTCAGAATGATGGTAACAGACGGATATGAGAAATGCAATGCTGCATTGTACTGTACAGAGATGGTCCCACACATACAGTACAACAAAATGCATATATACATGCCTGCTGCTTTCCAAACTGTGATATCGAAGACCGCATTTACTTAAACATTCAGCCCATGCAAAACTGGTACAAAAGGGTGATGTACACGAACACACAAATTGTTTTACCTAATAAATGATCATGAAACAAGACATCAATACAAAAAGATGCATGAAGTTAATCTTCCTTAGATTTTAAAGTGTACAAACCTATACAGAAGCGTATTTTACATCTCAATCAGATGTCTGGAAAACCACTGACTAGAACCAAAGATTTAAATCAGCATAAGTATTTCCCTCCAAAAATAACTACCGCTGCATTTAATTTCATTGTCCTTTTAGGGAAAGTAGGTATGTTCTCAGAAGGCTTTAAACATGAATTATTGTTAATTTAGATAGCACTTAGATTACTTGAACCTAGAAATGTTAGTAATTCATCTATAGAATAATCCTCCCCCATTCCATTCAGTAAATGATCAAACAGCCTATTCATTGTTTTTTGCAAAGAGGAGACCAATACTAACCAGTACTTAAGTGCAGTTATGGATAAAGCATGATTCCAAAAACAAATTGTCCCTAGTCTGAATCAAAGCTGCTGGGATTATTTCATTTGAATATCCTATTAGCATTTAAGGATGTGTTTTGAATGGGAGTCAAACCTGCAGTAGAACTGACATGTTGGAAGCCAAACCTGTAGCTGAAATCATATAGAGACAAGTGCTGCATAATGTACAATGAGCGGGTATACCTGAAGCATGGAAAGGTTTACTTGTGGTTATGACTAGCTGACTGTACATTATAATGCCTGCATGAAATATTGATTTAAATTTATATTTACACTTTATTTTAAGGTGTCCTTGTTACAGTAATTATACGTTTAGGGTTCAGGTTTGATTTAGGGTTGGTTTCATGACTATAGCAAGTGGTATAAAAGGTATTACTACAAAAATTTAGGTAGAAAAAGGTACTGCCCCAGTGACAGATTTTGTAGCTTTCTTTATGAGTGTGTACATGTAACGTCTAACAAAGACACTGCAAAACAGTGCTACCAAAATTACAATTACACATTTACTTTTTCATTATATACAAAGATTTTTTTAATAAAAAAATATTGTAATTGACCAGTCACAGTCAAGCATTCCAGAAAAATGTATAATAATTAATTACATTCCAATACAGTTTGGAATTGAATTAAAGCCTTTTTACTGTATATTTATAGAAAGATGTCATAGATATCTACACTACCCGTCAAAAGTTTTTGAACAGTAAAATGTAATGTAATAATGTTTTTTAAAGAAGACTCTTTTACTCAACAAGCCTGCATTTATTTGATACAAAGTACAGCAAAAACTGTTAAAATAACAATACACCAACCATGTATAATGTTTTCTATTTGAATATATTTTAAAATCTAATTTATTCCTTAGATTTCAAAGCTTTTTTTAGCATCATTACTCAAAAAATATTATTATTATTGTGCTGAAAACAGCTGCAAAGAATTTTGCAGGTTTCTTTGATAAATAGAAAGTTCAGAAGAATAGCATTTATCTAAAATAGAAATCTTTTGTAACATTATAAATGTCTTTATCATCACTTCTGATCAATTTAAAGCATCCTTGCTAAATAAAAAAATTTGACTACAAGCTTTTGAATGGTATCCTGTATAATGTTGTTACAAACACTTCTTATTTTAGATAATGCCAATCTTTAGATCTTTCTATTCATAAAAGTATCCTGACAAAAATGTACTAAGCTGTTTTAAATATTGATAATGATTATAATAAAAATGTTTCTTGAACAGCAAATCAGCATATTACAATCATCTCTGTAGGATCATGTGACACTGAAGACTGGAGTAATGATGCTGAAATTTGATCACAGGAATTACAATTACAGTTATTTAAATAGTAAAATGGTACTGTTTTTTTCTGTACTTTGAATAAAATCAATGCAGGCTTGGTGAGCAGAAGAGACTTAAAAAAAACAACATTAAAAATCCTGTTTAAAAACTTTTGACTGGTAGTGTATACAAACAGAATGTGCAATCCAGTGCTCTGGAAAAAATATGAACAGTCAGGTCATTTCCAATCAGTATTAATCAGTATAACACCACTTGTTCAAGCTGAACATCGCAGCTGAATATAATGCCGCACAGCTGACATCTGCATACATCTGCAGGTGATTTGGGTGCCATAGTGGTTGTCTGCACACATGCACTTGTCTAAACGGAAATATACACAAGTGTCCTCAAAAGCTCTCAGTGTAGGGGCTGACTCATACACAGCTGTAGGAAATTATAACTATGTATTTTTTTGATGATCCCTTACTTTTTGTTTTATTGCAAGCCTTCTTCACAGCACCTGTTTTATTACCCACAGAATGACTGAGAATGAGTCATCTGTGAAGCCAGTGTGTTTGCATGAATGCAGCAGTGAATGATTGTGAGAGAGAGAGAGGGAGAAATCCCCAAAGTTCAGAAGCTAAGCTAGGAGTATTTAACCTTACTCACTTAGTACTGGTCCTCTTTACGCCCTCAGCTGATCTTCTCTTCAACTCGTCCTCTGCCAGGTTTTTTAATTATTATACTCAAATATGCGTTAGTATTAGTACAAGCGAACCCAGTCAGACAGCGCACAAAATCCCCTAGATGCCATTGGGTCTCTGTGGAGAGGTCTAAAGTGAGAAACTAAAGCGCAGAGATAAACATGATGTAACAGCAGGAGAGGCAGGTTATGACTGTCTGGATAGAGTGAAGAAGCTCAACAGAGTGACAGAAGAGGAAGTCGCTTTTTTTAAATTTTGAATTTGAATGTTTCGTACCACCTAATCAAAGCTGCGCACGACACACAGCAAAACCGAGAACAGCAAGCTGTGCTCAGAGGTACTCACACCGGAAAACAGTTCAACTGACAAAACCATAAAGCATCACACTTAAGAAGTTCAGTCAGTGTTGACTACAGCGCATTATTCTTCTAACTACAGATTTTCAACTGTTTAGATTAATACTTAATTTAAAGCATTAATAAGCGTTTTCAAACACTTCAGAGACAAAAGTTAAATTGCAAGTTATTAATTTACTCTATAGCTGACGTTAAAATACGTCTTGCGATGAGAAATCGTGTTCGCCTGAGGAGGTATCCATAGCAACAGTACGCGACTAGTGTACTTTTCGAGAGGAACAACATCAGTCTGAACATTGACAAAACATAAACATTACCGCTTGACCATATATTTAGATCACAGGTAGGCCTATATCAAAAAATGTTTTGTTTTTAAAAAGTTTAAAGGTAGTTGACGTTTGTTTAACTGTGGGACGGCAGAAAAAAATAAAAACATAACCAAATAAAATATAGATAATAAATGCGATAACACCAAACATAAAACCGTTTTTTCTCTCCCTGAAAAACAATGGAATTAATTAATCGCATTAGGTTTGTATGACACTAACCTGGGATGCGTGCTGAAGCATGAAACAAACACTTGCAAGTTTTCCCTTACTTCCATGAATGGTAGGCATGTTGAGGTCGATTGTTCAGTTGTCCATTTTGGCAGGTACAGAAGCGCGGCACCGCGCACCGCATGAGAACGAGCGTCAACAGGTCACGCATCAGAGGCACGGTCGGTGTGTCTGTGGAAGCACGCGACGGGCGGAGGCTGGTGTAGCTACCGGAGGCTCGGCGTTGTCACCTAAACATCGCGTCAGAGCGCTATGACGGGGATGAACGGAGATGCTCGTAGAAACACTCCTGCGTAAGCAAACAGGGAGGAGGGAAACAGAGTCACCGAGAAGCTGAAGAATGAATTCCTCTGGGAAAGCAAAAAAAAAAACGTCTATCTATCTATCTATCTATCTATCTATCTATCTATCTATCTATCTATCTATCTATCTATCTATCTATCTATCTATCTATCTATCTATCTATCTATCTGTCTGTCTGTCTGTCTGTCTGTCTGTCTGTCTGTCTGTCTGTCTGTCTATCTCAAGTGATGATTTTAACAAAGCAAACACATATATTTATTAAAATCTACAAGATATATAGAGCTTAGCCTATATTTCTTATGACTAATGAAGAATGGAATGCAACCTGTTACATGCCCACAGAAAAGGATTAGGCAAGAAATGGTTTCCACTGAATCTCCTGATGTGTGCAGAGATAGAAAGATAACCATTACTCACTGTAGACTCCCAGATCTCCCCCAACATTGCTTCATACATTTCACTGAAAAAGAAAGCTAAAATGCAGACAGAGCCTAGGAACATCAAAAGGAAACACCAGTGCATGGGATTTGAGTGTGTCTGTGTGAAACTTTCTATAACTATTCCTGACATCTGACACTGACAACATTGCCCAAAACATTAGGAAACTAAGAATCCCAAAATGATGTATTTCTAGCCATGTTGATTTGTCGTTTTCCCAAAACAGTATGTATTAGGTTTGCACTGGGTGTGCTATGATGCCATGAGTTTTCTAGGGTGTAGTTTTCTTACTGGCCCAAACCAAAAAGTGTCAACCCTCTGATCTCTATGATACTATGGCTAGATTTGGCTCAGGTTGCTGCTTTATTGTTAAAGGATTAGTTCACTTCCAGAATAAAACATTCCTGATAATTTACTCACCCCCTTATCATCCATGATGTTCTTGTCTTGTCTTTCTGACTTCAATGGTGCCAAACAGGTTGAAAGTCCAAATTGCAGTTTCAATGCAGCTTCAAAGAGCTCTACATGATCCCAGCCAAGGAATAAGGTTCTTATCTAGCAATTGATCTGTCGTTTTGTACATTTTCTAAAAACATGTATATATTTTTTAACCACAAATGCTTGTCTTGCGCTAGTTTGACCTCATGCATTATGTAATCACAAATGCATAACGTAGGCAGAAATACCAGTTCAGTGTTTACAAAGCGAATGTGCAAAGAAAGTCAAACGCCCTTTACAAAAAAAGGTAAAACAACAATGTCGCTCAATTTTGAAGTTGGAGAAAAAAATTAGATGGAGTTTTCCCCCTACCCTTTTCAACTGGAGTACACAGATGAAGAACTAATCGCACATTTTCCAACATGATTATGCAATGCGTGAAGACACTTTTTTTTTTTTAAAGAAGATAATCAAGTTTCACCAGATAAAATCCTTGTTCCTCGGCTGGGAAATTTTAAAGCTGCATTGAAACTGCAATTTGGACCTTCAACCCGTTGGTACTCACTGAAGTCCATATGGAGAAAAATCCTGGAATGTTTTCCTCAAAAACCCTAATTTCTTTTCGACTGAAGAAAAAAAGACATGAACATCTTGGATGACATGGGGTGTCACAGGGAGTCAGACTGAGACGTGCGGATCCATTTGCAGCATTTATTAGAATCGTCAACAGGCCAGAATAGTCACCAGAAAACAGGAACAACGTAGGAAATCCAGTAAACAGTTCGATACTCAGGCAATGGTCGCAATGGCAGGTAGCAGGAATCGTCAACGGGGTACACAGTCCAGAGTCATACACAGAGAATCCAACACAGAGATAAACGCTTAGAATTACGACCATAGGAACAATAAGACCTCGCAAGGAAGTGTGTGTGGTCTGTGGCTTAAATGCATGTGGGTAGATGTGAAACAGGTGTGTGCAGCAATCAGTTCAGTGGGAAACAAGGAGCAGCTGTGTGCAGTGATTGGTGCAGTGGCTTATGGGGATTGCAGTCCAGAATGTGTGTGCGCAAGAGTTCATGATGAGAAGACAGACCAGATACATGACAGAGCCCCTCCCCAAGGAGCGGCTTCCAGACGCTCTAACCACATAATACAACCTGGAGGGTGGTGGAGCGGAGGCGGAACAGGGGAGAGATGGAGGGCCAGGTCCATGTAGGGGTACAGGAACTACAGACTGAGGCAGAGCCGATGGAGGGAGAAGCCATGATGGAGGAAGGGTTGGCTCCTGCATGGGGCCGACCGACGGAGGTGGAGCCGGTGGAGCCCGAGGCGGAACCGGAGAGTCGATGGTCCTGGGCGACACAGAGGATCCGGAGGGCCAAGGCGGAACCCAAGGCTCTGGCGACCCCGGCGGAGATGGAGGTCCGGAGGTACGCAGCGGAGCCGGAGTGACAGAGGATCGAGGCTGTGCCCACGGGAGGGAGGAGGTCCACAGAGCCGGCAGGACGGAGTGACGAGGCGCAGCCGGAGGAGTAGAGTCCAGAGGCGAAGGTGGGGCGACGACTGACCGGGGCGGAGCCGGAGAGACGGTGGAGCCCGGAGGAGCTGGTGGGCCGACGGCCGACAACGGAGACGAGGGAGCACAGAGCCGGGGTGGAGCCACAGGGTCGGAGGGCCGAGGTGGAGTCCAGGACTCTGAGACTGGAGGTGATGGTGAGGGGTCCTTCAGTCTGGACACCGATGGAGACTGGCAGTCCCACGGCAAGTCCTCTGCACCGAAGGTGGGATGTGGGTGAGCAGAGGGACTGTCAGGAGACAGAGGTGGCGGGACTGGAGCAGCAGGGAGGGTGGGTGGGAACAGTCCATGCATGAGCTCCGTGACCAGAACCGGGCAGACAGGAATCTCAGGACGACTGGATGGAACCAGCGGAGTCTCTGGAAGGCTGGGCGGAACCAGCGGAGGCTCTGGAAGGCTGGGCTGAACCAGCGGAGTCTCTGGAAGGCAGGGCTGAACCAGCGGAGTCTCTGGAAGGCTGGGCGGAACCAGCGGAGTCTCTGGAAGGCTGGGCGGAACCAGCGGAGTCTCTGGAAGGCTGGGCGGAACCAGCGGAGTCTCTGGAAGGCTGGGCGGAACCAGCGGAGTCTCTGGAAGGCTGGGCGGAACCAGCGGAGTCTCTGGAAGGCTGGGCGGAACCAGCGGAGTCTCTGGAAGGCCGGGCGGAACCAGCGGAGACTCTGGAAGGCCGGGCTGAACCAGCGAAGGCTCTGGAAGGCCGGGCGGGACCAGCGGAGGCTCTGGAAGGCCGGGCGGGACCAGCGGAGGCTCTGGAAGGCCGGGCGGAACCAGCGGAGTCTCTGGAAGGCCGGGCGGAACCAGCGGAGTCTCTGGAAGGCTGTCTTGAGGAGCGGGCTCTGGACAACGCTCTTGTGAAGCGGGCTCTGGACGACGCTCTTGTGAAGCGGGCTCTGGACGACGCTCTTGTGAAGCGGGCTCTGGAGAACTGGACGACCCCAGCGGAGATTCAGGAGGGCTGGGCGTCTCCAGCGGAGACTCTGGAAGAGCAGGCTCTGAGCGAGCGGTCACTGGAGGGCGCT
This sequence comes from Garra rufa, assembly GCF_049309525.1. Classification (NCBI taxonomy): domain Eukaryota; kingdom Metazoa; phylum Chordata; class Actinopteri; order Cypriniformes; family Cyprinidae; genus Garra; species Garra rufa. The sequence continues at coordinate 21,971,368 of NC_133368.1, forward strand.
CTGGCGGCGCAGTCACTGGAGGGCGCTCTGGCGGCGCAGTCACTGGAGGGCGCTCTGGCGGCCCAGTCTCTTATTTGATGGTAGCCATCTTGTGCCATGGCTGTGGAAGGGGGCCCATCTTGAGAGCAGACTCTGGAAGGGCAGCCATTTTGCGAACAGAGTCTAGAAGGGAGGTCATCTTGTCAAGAGACTCTAGAAGGGAGGCCATCTTGCTTACAGACTCATGCGGGTCCATATTGTGATGCTGGAGAATAAAGCTGCTGGATCCTTGTAGTGGCGAAGTCTTCTGTCACAGGGAGTCAGACTGAGACGTGCGGATCCATTTGCAGCATTTATTAGAATCGTCAACAGGCCAGAATAGTCACCAGAAAACAGGAACAACGTAGGAAATCCAGTAAACAGTTCGATACTCAGGCAATGGTCGCAATGGCAGGTAGCAGGAATCGTCAACGGGGTACACAGTCCAGAGTCATACACAGAGAATCCAACACAGAGATAAACGCTTAGAATTACGACCATAGGAACAATAAGACCTCGCAAGGAAGTGTGTGTGTCTGTGGCTTAAATGCATGTGGGTAGATGTGAAACAGGTGTGTGCAGCAATCAGTTCAGTGGGAAACAAGGAGCAGCTGTGTGCAGTGATTGGTGCAGTGGCTTATGGGGATTGCAGTCCAGAATGTGTGTGCAAGAGTTCATGATGAGAAGACAGACCAGATACATGACATGGGGTAAGTAAAATATCAGAATTTTTTTTTATTATGGAAGTGAACTAATCCTGTAAGTCCAAGAGACATTTTCATATATTGTACAGCAGATGAAAATAAGTCTGATCACTAAGAAAAATAATAACTTACCAATTATTCTGCATGATTTAAGTTGACTTGCAAGTCAATCTTCCACAAACGGTGTTTGTCTGCATGGTAGTGTCAGGAATGCCCCAGATGTGCTGCCGATCCTTCTTTCTCACAGTCATGGTTTCATTACTCAGAGCGCTCTTCTTTTGACCTCTCAGTCATTACTCACCCTCATGAAAAGAGAGCCACACCTGGAGGAAGAAAATAATCAAAAATAGATTGAAACCAAGAAAGCGCAAGCACCTTGTGAGAGAGAGAGAGTGTGTGCGACAAAGATAGCAATAAAGTATTATATCACGCAGTACTGAAAAACAAGAATTACACAGAAGTGGAAAAATTGGACTAAAATGAATCAGTGAAGCTTCTTTGAATCTACTTACACTTACAAGCAAAAGGATATAAAATAGCACAGGTATATTTGTAGCAATAGCCAAAAATACGGGTCAAAATTATAGATTTTTTAATAATCATTAGGATATTAAGTAAAGATCATGGTCCATGAAGATCTTTGTACATTTCCTACCGTAAATATATCAAAACTTAATTTTTGATTAGTAATATGCATTGCTAAGAACTTCATTTGCACAATTTTAAAGGCCTCAGATTACAGATTTTCAAATAGTTGCATCTCGGCCAAATATTATCCCATCCTAACAAACCATACATCAGTGGTTATACATCAAGCTTATTTATTCAGCTTTTAGATTATGTATAAATCTCAGTTTTTTTTTTAAATTTAGTCTTATGACTGTTTTTTTTGGTCAAGGGTCACATATGCATCTGAGGTTTTTTCATGAATTATTTTCATGAATTGTAGTTGTCGCTCCTACACAAAAGGGAACAGGCGAACAAAGCACAGTTGTCGTAAATTAAACGGTATTCATAACACTGTAATATATAGCAAAAAAACATGCACAGCCCAAAGAATCATTGAGATGGGCAATAAAATATAGACTGCTTATTATTTAACCACACTCTTAGCTCAGATGGTATAAAATGGTGTTACAAGCAGACACACTGATGATTTTTAATAGGCAAAGACTAATAAAATGCACACTTGGAAAAGTAGAGTGGGTAAGACAGAATCCTTCAATGTAAAATTAAATCAAAATGTTTAAAGAAATTAAAAAGGGGTAAGGGTCTACCTAGAGAGTTCTCTGAGAGGAAATATAGCAAGGGCATCCTTGGTTACAGCTACTAGAGAAGGTGGATCTGGGGGATTGTGGGTAGTCCCATGGCAGGCCTGTTAAGACACGACGTTCCACCCTCCCAGCCACTGAGGGGTTGCTTCTCTCCTTCAGCTGACTCCTGAGACAAGCACTGAACCTCTACCGGTATCCATGGTGACCCATTGGGAACTCAGATTCCTCTAGGTAGCTAGCCAGATGATTCAGGAGGGAGCAGGAGTGATGGTAAACTGGTGGTTTATGCTGTCTATCCAGTTTGACTGGTGAGTTTTGATAAACGCTTCAGTTCTACCATTCACGCTTATGCTGATTATACTTTGTTACTCTGACTGTGCCAGTTTATTGTAATGCATGACTCAGAGCTTGTTCATCAAAATTTGGCACTAAAGGTGTTATGGCTCTTTATTGTCATTGGCGCAAGGTCACAGTTTACACTATACAACTAATTCCCTTGACGCTTAGCAAGAATTGCATGGAACAAAGAAATAAATAACTAAACAAATAGCAGGAAAATGTACTAAATATACAGTGGATAACAAAATAGAGAAAAATCTATAAATAATCTAAAACTTTAATTTTATACCAACAAAAAAATCCAAGGCATTTCAACAAAAAACTTTATTTTGTGGAAAACACAGTGATCCAAATTAGAGAACAGTATCCACTGTAGCACAAAAGAAGATTACAACTAAAATTTTGGATGGTTACAGCTGTCAGACTTCAGCACATCTGAGGCTGCAGATCATCACTAGTTTTTCAGACTGCGCTGGTGTGATCTTGGTTCACTCTTCTTCCACTCTCTTCCATAGTTTGGTAACTGTTGTGGGTTTCTTAGCCATATTTTTGCCGCTAGGGATTTTCCAGAGATTTTCAATCGGGTTAAGATCAGGACTCCGGCCTGGCCATTTCATTATTTCAATGGTCATAGCTTCAAGGAACTGCTTTACCTGTTTTGCAGTGTGACAGAGGCATTGTCTTGCATGAAAACTGCTGGCTGATTGGGAGATGCTTGCAGGGAAGGAACTGCATGTTGCTGAGGTTCTGATAAACAATAACAGTCACTCTGCCATGTAGCTGTAAATGAGGCCCAACTCCTGTTGCAGAAAACATCTCCCAAACTTCCTCCACCACCTTTCACTGACTTCTTTACGCACTTGGCCTTCAGATGCTTCCCATTAAACCCAAATAAACTAAACTTGCTCTCATCACTGAAGTGAACTTTTGACCAGTTTTTCTCTCTCTAAATAACATGCTTCTCAGCAAAGGTGATCTTAGCCTTTTGATTCTCTCGGCTGTTGAGAGTCTTGGTCACTGCAGAGTGCACTTTCAGTCTGACTTGTCTTGAACATGCAGAGACAAATCTTTATCCTATTTAGCACTGACCTGGCAAGCAGTTCCAGCTGTACTGTTGAACCGATTCCCCATTGAGAGTCTCTGCATTATCCTGTTTTCTTGTGCATTTGTCTTACATGGACTACCAGCCTTTTTGGGAGAATTGAATGAATTAGTATCATTGTAATTAGTATCAATGTTTCATTGTAATCTGCAATATTCAAGAAATCTCAGATTTGGAATGACTAACTTCTCTTGCAGTGGCTGAAAGAGTCATTCCTTTGGCCTTCATCTGGAAAACCTCCTGTCGCAGGGTTTCAGTCACCTTGGAGCGGCCCGCCATCTTGCAATATCAGTGAAAATTGGGGGAACGCTGCCAGTTAATTAGGGTTTTTTCATATATTATGAAAAAATAGCATCAGATGCCAGATTAACAACAAAAACTTGGAGGTATCTGTAAGTGTTCTCAAATTTTGATCAGTTCTTTTTCAAATATCTAATTTAAATTTTCGTACTGTGCTTCAGAATACAATTATTTTATGTAAGTTGCTTAAAAACTGCCCTTCAACTTCTGCTGGATGAATTCAAATAGGACTAAGCAGTGACCTTGAAACTCTATTTTTTAATATAAAAGATATAGAAATGCATGTTAATGCATTTAAAAAAAAAACTTATAATGTAGAATATGTGCAATATATACTCAGTATTCGTTATGCAAGTTGTATAATTTATGTTAAAGGGCTAGGTTGTGCAATAGGAAGATGCCCTTTGAATGGAAAGCTATCACAGTGTTTAGTGGGTTGGTGGGATTAATGGGGGGAAGGTGATGGGTGAGAGTCATTAAGGTTCGGTGGCTTGTTTGAAATTCTCATCTTATTGCAGTCACGCATGGTAATATATAAGTTATACCACTGTTAAAATCAGCATATGTGACCCCGGACCACAAAACCAGTCATAAGGGTCAATTTTACGAAACTGAGATTTATACATCACCTGAAATCTGAAAAAAGAACCTTTACATTGATGTATGGTTTGTTAGAATAGGATAATATTTGAAAAACTGGAATCTGAGGGTGCAAAAAAATGTTCCTTTAAAGTTGTCCAAATGAAGTTCTTAGCAATGCATACTACTAATCAAAAATTAAGTTTTGATATATTTATGGTAGGAAATTTAAAAAATATCTTCATGGAACATGATCTTTACTTAATACCCTAATAATTTTGGTAAAAGTGTTTTGATAAGAAATTGATAAAAAGGAACCAGACCTGTACCAGACATATACCTTGTTAAAAAAAGGACTGGTTATCCCTCTCTCATCTTTTAATCTCTAAACAGGTTTTGGGGCATTTTCAGCTGGTGAGCCTGAAGGAAAAGCAAGGCCAGTCATTAAAATCATTAAAACATTTTAGGCTGGTTCAAAATGTGTTTCAGCATGCTAAATTTTATGTCAAAGGACGCCACCCTGCGGACCACATATAAACCACACTAGTCTGATAAAAACAACTAACAAAAATAACCTGCCTAATAACAGGAGGGTTGAAGACTGCATATTTTAAAACCCCATGTTTCTAATCAAACTCTCAGAATGTATAGAACTACTTCAGAATGTCCTTTTACTAAGGTTGTTAACCAAAAGCGCCTTCTACCTAATCTCTAATAACAGATATTGTAATACATACTAGATCTTTCTGTCACGACATTTTCGTCATGCAAAGAGCAGGTGAATCTATGCAGTCCACATGCAAAGCAGGATGCGAAGCCGACTGGTCACATATGCTGTGTCTATGCTGTGATGTCATCTGCCGGAAGATGCAGGTTTAGTGCGCTGACTGTATTCCAGTGAAAGGCGTTTGACAGCTTGTCGTAATAAAGGAAATGGGAGCGAAGCTATAGCATTACTCATCTCCATGGAGCGCCATATAATGCGCCATCCCTCAAACAACACGTTTTAGAGAAAATGGTGCCCAGTTCAACGACTGGTTAATAACAGACAGCCTAATTTTTACCCCATTACAATCGTAACATTGAGAGCGTCGACCTTGCTGGTGTGGCCATGAATCCGGCGGAGCAAACGGTTACTTGGCTCATTACGCTCGGGGTTTTGGAATCACCTAAAAAGACCATTTCGGACCCCGATGGATTTCTGCAGTCTTCGCTAAAGGATGGGGTCGTCCTGTGCAGGTTGCTGGAGCGGCTGCGTCCAGGCACCACTGATAAAGTAAGCGCGCATCCTCCCTTTGGCGCACCGTGTTTCACTGTTCATTTAACTGTAATCTTCACACTACACACGCGTTGGTATTTATTATAACAGAAGTGGCATTTACAGTGTATATTTTGTAGGTCACAACAGATGTTTAATCCTCCGTATGAATGTAAACGCTGCCCATGCAGCAGTGGTATAGCGGGTCGGTAGAGGCGTTCAGTGCGCGCTAGAGCTGCTGTTGCTCCAGGCAACAACATTGGCAGCCGTCGATTTTATTGTGAGATTTCTACTAAGCTGAATGTTTGCTTTCGACTGTCATATTTCATAGAAAACCAGTCAAACATATATATTAACCGACTGTTTGCAAGATGGAAATGATAACCTACTTAGTATACGATATGGAAACCTGAGGATAAGCGTGTGCAAATCGCATTACATGGCTGTGTATGAATAGCATTAATCTGTTAGGTATTATCAAGGTTAGATATACACCCTTGCTTATATTGCTTACACTGGAAATGGGCCGCCATAGACAGTTAACAGACACAAAAAAAAAAAAAAAAAAAAGCAGATGCGCTCTCATTTAAAGAAACAGTGTGTTTTTTTTTACTCCCATAAGCCACTGCTTCTTTCCAATGCATTGCAATGCAAACTGGAAATGCATAACAAATAGCATTAATTTCTTTTCGTTATTTATCTCAACTAAATTGCACAGAAATAATCAGAAAACATTATTAGACACAATAACGCAATTCATAGCAACAGAGTGAAAACAATATATTCCTCTGAACAAGATAGGCCTACCTGAGGGTAAATGCAAATCTATGAAAGGCATAAAGATTTTAATATGCCTCTCAGAGGGAACAGAATTCAAATTAGATATTTATTTTTGCTATAATTAAAGGCAGCACATAACCACTCAGGTATAATGATATCCAGCATGTTTTCTAAAGCAGTTCGTCTGATCCATAAATAATGCATGGAGTCGGTCCTTCTTGGTTTGGTGTATACAGTGGGGGTGCGCTTTAGGAAATTACTCATATTCAGGGTCAGCTCTGACAATGACTAACAGTCTATGACAGCAATAACCTCTTTTCAAGCTCCAACTGGATTACTTATCAAATTTCACACTCTCACTGTGAGCATAACAATAGGATGTTTACAGCAGGTGTATATCCTGGCAAGAGAGCTATGTGGAAGTAAAAAAAATTAAGTTTGCATATTTAAAGTGGAAAAAGAAATATTAGTGCACTTGACCTTTTTTTTCGATGGTGTGAGCAGAAGTACCATGTTTCTGTTGGGACTTTCCATGTGATCAGAGTGCAACAGAACTAACCTGTTATACACAACTGTCATTTAATGCAACATTATATATGGGCCATTCTACAGATATGTATGCAAATTGTATAATATACAATTACACAATTCTAGTAATTTCACAGTTAGTTCTCATATATGTGTTTTCAGAAAGTTCTGGAATATTTCAATAATGATTACAATTTTACCAACAGTTCATGTGTGATTTATGAGATCTGTGGTATTTTGAATCAAATTTTTCTACATTGAACCAAACACTATCATAACATCTAAGCTGATAATTCAGTTTACTTAATTTTTGACAAAACATTCCATGTTTTGGTTGTGCCAGCACATTTTCGGGAGTGACCACATCACATTACAGAATTTTAACCCACATACTTTCAATTTTAGGGTTGTGACAATTTTAGGAAATAACACCCGAACTCATTTTGAGCCTACCTCAAAGATGCTAACCAGCACATGGTTAGCTTGCACAATTTTGAACAGTTGTACACATATAAAAACTAAATGTTATGAAATAACTCCCCAAAAAGTGTTGGGTAGTGGAGTTCCTTAAAGTCACAGATTTTCAGACTTTTAAAAACATTTTACCTCAAAATGATAGGATTTACTCACACCTTGTATCTATAAGATGGAGGGATACAGAAATATTTCCTGATCATAAATGTAGAGGTTTAGTTCAAATCAGTCTCAGCCAATGGACTAAACCATACACTTTTCATGATTTACAGAGAAAATATAAAATATTTACTTCACTTAAAAAATAAATAAATAAATAAATAAATTTAAAACAAAGATAGAATAAAATACTTTTTTTTATTAATTATTAATCATTTAAATTATCTTTTCATAAGTTGAAATTTAGGGGTTAGGGTTCAGGGCAGCCACCTACCAATTGAAAGTACCCAATAAATTATGATTGTATATATATTTTAAATATATTACTGATATTTTAATGGCATTTTTATCATCATAATCAGCACACAAACATTGAGGTTTTGACCCACATATGTGTCACAGTATTTTTGACTATCAAAATTTTAAATTGAGCAAAAAATGAACTAAATTATCTTACACTACCCATTTTGTATCTCTAAATGAACAGAAAATTTTTTAAAGAAAAGATGAGGGTGCTGAGACGTAAGGCATCCTGACAATTCACTACAACATGTAAATGTATGCTAGTTTCAGCTGTTAGGCCTACTGACTTAAAATGAAGCATCCGTTTCCTAGCTACAGTAGTCTTAGGTATCAGCTCCTAATAGGATGACACTGCAAAGAAGGGAAGCTTTATTGACATTGCGATTTGATTTGCTGATGCTTTCATTCATGAACAACTCTCAGCAAATGCACTTTGGTTGCCATAACAAAAACTTAAAACCCTATTTTTGCTCTATGCTGTCCAACTTAGTACAAGCACTTGAGGTTTGGCCTACATGTAGAATGACATTGAGCAGTTTTAGGTTATATATTTGATGTTAACGAGATGCCTACCCAAAATGAAAATTCTGTCATCAATATTTTTAATAACATCAATAACACCCTCATGTTGTCCTAAACCCACAAGACATTTTAAGAATGCAGATGATGTTTTTAATGAGACTTGAATAATTTTGAATAAGATTTCTTAAAAGCACATTGTGTCTCTTCAGTAGATTTAGATTAAATTGCTTGATTCATTAAATTTTTAAACCATCACAATTTTAGGTTGAATGGACAGAAACCTCAGGTATTATACAAATATCTTCATTTGGGATTCAAAGATGAACAAAAGTCATATGGGTTTGGAACAACATGAAGGCAAGTAAATGATGGCAGAATTCATTCATTTAATGCTAAATGTTAAAGTCTACAGGATGTATTCAATTTGGTTTTAAAATGCCCTGAAAGAGGGTTGAGACACCATATTGGTGGCACTGAACGTAAACAATGCCACTGAACCAAATAAAACAGATATTTAGCCGATTATTGCTGCCGAAAATGATCAATTATTGTCATGTTTTGGGATGTACTAATTGGTCGGATCAGAAAAACGTCTGAAGTACTGGCAAAAGTTATAACAAATCAAGCAGAACAATGCAAAAAACTGTCTGAGGAACAAAAGGTGTTTGTGGCAAACAAGCAGGATTTCATGTCAAAAGTCCTTCTCTATATGATTTAGCAGCTTCCACGTGCAACCGGGTAACTAACCAAACCATGTCATAAATGCAAACCCTCTATAGGTTTAAACTAAAGAATGAGCACTGCATTTTTTGTAGATACTGTTATTCCTATGATTATTTCAGATAGGGATGAGTGGCTTGGCAGGCATCTCCCATTAAAAAATGTACACAGATTCCTCCTCCCCCCCCTCCCTTATTCCAGTCTGATAATTTTGTAGCGTGAAAATGAGAAACAGATTGCCAACACTGGCAGAACCCTCTGGAGAACCTCTAGGCACACATCTCTGGGGAACTTACAAAATGGAGCACATTGCAGTTCCTGAAAGAACTTAAAAAACTGTAACCCCCAGTAACCCCATTAAAGGGGAAAGGCTTTGAGGCACTTGAAATGTATCTCTGAAGTTAGTTCATTATTAAGTACTCAATAAGACATCCAAGCTAGTTTTAAAAGGGTGCCTATAGAGTGTTTTCACAACGCATCATCAATCGGCCATATTGGCAGCACTGAACATAAACAATGCCACTAAACCAAACGAAACTTGCAAATTTAGCTGATTATTGCTGCAGAAAATGGTCACTTATTGTCAGGTTTTGGGCTGTACTAATCAGAAAAACCTTTGGAGTATACTAGGCTTATAGACTGTCAGAAGTTATAACAAATCAAGGAGAAGAGTGCAAAAAACTGTCTGAGGAACAAAAAGCATTTGTGGCCAAACTGAAGCAGGATTTCCAGGGCAAGAATCTTGACAACATTCATGTTTTTTCTTATCATTTCCAGTCAGGTAGGTGAAATATTAGGCTAATATCCTAATTATTACAGCTTGTATGTATCTTTACCACCTATTTGTATCTAACTTTAGTTTATCAAATTACTGCGTCCATTCCAGCATACTAAGTATGATTTAGCAGCTTCCACATGTTTTTTCCCCCATGATTTAGACAGCATAAATTAGCAGAACAACATATTCAGTAGTGCATTAAAGGAGCAGTTCACTTTCAGAACAAAAATTTACTGATAATGTACTCACCCCATTGTCATCCAAGATGTTCACTACTTTCTTTCTTCAGTCGTAGAGAAATTATGTTTTTTGAGGAAAACATTTCAGGATTTCTCTCCATATAATAGACTTCTATGGTGCCCCCCGAGTTTGAACTTCCAAAATGCAGTTTAAATGCAGCTTCAAAGGGCTCTAAATGAAGGGTCTCATCTAGCAAAACGATTGGTTATTTTCTAAAAAACTCTTTAATCTCTACACAGAGTACTAGCTAGACAAGATGAGCATTTAAGGTTAAAAAGTATATAAATTGTAATTGCTAGATAAGACCCTTCTTACTCGGCTGTGATCGTTTAGAGCCCTTTGAAGCTGCATTTTGGAAGTTCAAACTCGGGGGCACCATAGAAGTCCATTATATGGAGAGAAATCCTGAAATGTTTTCCTCAAAAAACATAATTTCCTTACGACTGAAGAAAGAAAGACATGAACATCTTGTATGACAATGGGAGAGTACATTATCTGTAAATATTTGTTCTGAAAGTGAACTACTCCTTTAACCATGCAATCCATGCCGTTGTTTACATCCGAGTATCTCCAATATGGCTGAGCATCCGGGCAACTGACGAAATCGCGACGAAAGTGCAAACCCTCTATATATTGATTGTAAAGGCGGCTTCAATCTATCAAGCCAAAGTTAGTTCAAGTTTTCCCCCTCAATTTTTACAGTGATAAACACATTTCAGTTCCAATCCACCACGTGTTTTCCTTTCTGTAGTGTATGTTGGTCAGCTGACTCAGCTCACAACACATTGACAACATGTGCTTTCATGCTGCACTATACAACAAATTCAGTCACTAACATTAATGCAGGAGGCAATTTTGAATTTGACGAACAGACATTTTACTTTTAAAATGGTTCACAGAACGGCAAATACACTTCCAAAACCAAATGCCTGCTGTATATCATAACGTTTGAACTACTGTAAAAATGTTTTGATTTTCATTCACCTCATTTACCTTCCAAGTCTGACTGACGGATCCGTTTTAATTTCCCCCGCCAGAGCAGGGGTGTGTTGATCACGTCCCTTTCGCTCCATTGTGTTCGGCGTCCATCTGCAAACGTCACTTCCTCCCGCTTCCTGCTGTCCAGTTCCACGGTGCTGCAGATTTGTTTCGCGATGTGTGTGTGGATGTGGTTATAGCCAGGCAGTCAGCCCGTGGACTCTCATGCAGGATACTCGAGCCAGTCCTTCACTCCCAAAGCGTTCACACTTTTCAACTGCTCTTCCCGATTCTCTCAGATCTATCAAGACCCCAAGAACGACAGCGAGTGCTTGAGCAACATCACGGAGTTTCTCAAAGGCTGCGCGGTGTTTCGCGTCGAGGTAAGTTGGTGTGTTTATGGTCTTTTGACTCTACTGTATGTTGCTGCATTGGCGCCACAATGAAAACAATCAACAAAAGAGACACGCAGTAGACAGAGGAGACGCAACTCTGGACCAATGTGAGTGAGATCATGCCCTGCACATCGATTCATTGTCATAGTCTGATGGGACAAAAGCTTGGTAATTGTCTGAAAATGTCTCTAGGGTTTATTTGGTTGTTGTTGTAATTTTTGTCAATGAAATATCTGGATTTTGTAACGAGTTTGTGCGATACATCAGGGCTGTGTCATCTATGAATGGCGTTGCTTTGTCCATTCATGTACAGTTTGTCTGTTTTATTTGAGTCTGCATGAATTTGCAGCTCTGGTATAGAATCAAGCTTTATTTTCTGCTTGGATGACTTTAACAAAAGTGATTTTCATAATGTGTTTCAACTTTTTAACTCTTAAGTGCCCCAATATGATAATAGCCTCCTTCCAAAAATATGAAGGCAAATATATATTTTAATCTATACAGACATTTTAGATATGTACTGTATGTGAAAAATAGTGTAATGTTATAGACATGTTTCATGAAATGATTGGGTTTTATCTGTCGGCGCTATTGTAGGCTAAAACGAAGTTATATTTTAGTATTGATTGTATTATAATGTAAATAAACTGAAAAATGCTAATTTTGTATTATATTAACTTTTTTTCTACAGATTTTTCTGTCTGCTTTTAAAGACTTAATGACCTGATCAGTTAAAATCTGTCACAAATGTGGACAGAAAGACATACAAAGGGCTAGTGGGATTTTGATCTATGCGCATTTATTAAGGAACAGATGGTTCAGGGTAATGCTAATGTATTGTCAAGTGCATCTAGATGTGGTGAGGTTGAGGCCCACGTCACATATGGAGCTTTTGGTAGCTGCATAATGTGTGAAGCGTTAACTAAACAAGTACTGACAATATCTGAGAAAAAGATACCCTTTTCTCAAGTTCAGTGGATATCCTTACTCTATCTCTGGCGTTTCTGTTAATGAATTTATCTCAGAGTTTGTTTGCTTTTGTATAGTTTTCTTTGCTTTATACCTCCTCTTCATTGTGTGGATTTAGGTTCCATCTTTATTATATTGTGCTTTGAGTTTTCTCATATGGCGTGTTTTTGCTTTTGTGTTTGCTGTTGCACCTCTGTCACCGTAATTTGTTCCTCTCTGACCTGTTAAAAGGTATTCGGTTGACCTGGCAGTGCCCAAGGCTTCATTGGGGTTCAACGCTGTCATCACCAACACCGTCACAGTGTGCTAAATTCTGGAATAGAAATGAGCTGTTAGTAAACACTTATTTTTAGTCTTATTTGTAAAACATTACAGCTGTGAGATGTGGATGTGTTATTGTTGTCATGCCTCCAGCCAATGATTTGTGTGCAAATTCCCAGATGACAAACCCCACTTATAGGTTATGTGATACAGCTAGGCCTGATTGAAAGGGTTTTTTAATTGCCTGAGAGTTTGTTTTGCATTTTTTTGAAATAAAGTAAGATTCTTTGACCTCTGGGGATGAAAGCTTATCCTTTTGCTTCAAATTTGTGGTTTGTAAACAGGATTTTCACCAATGTTTTCAGTGTCCAGTTCACTCTGCCTTATGAGCAGCCTCTTCTGAAGCTCCTTCATCGTGAAGCACTGAGCGCATTCAGCTGTGATGATGTGATCTCAAGCTTAACTACATGATGGCATTTTCAGATCTCTAGTCTGGCTATAAATTTTGCTCAGACTCTATCACGCAACTCCCTCTGTTGTTAATGTTTGATTTCATTTTAAATGGGATCACATCACAGGAGGGCCAAAATCATATTGTTTTGCTTGCATTAAATAATGCACAGCCCCAATCAAATACATAATTACGTCATCTAGTGATTTACACTACCAGTCAAAAGTTTTTGAACAGTAAGATTTTTAAGTTTTTTTTTTTTAAAGAAGTCTCTTCTGCTCACCAAGCCTGCATTTATTTGATCCAAAGTACAGCAAAAGCAATAAAATGAAATATTGAAATAATTTTACGATTTAAAATAACTTTTCTATTTTAACATATTTTAAATTGTAATTTATTCCTGTGATTAAAGCTAAATTTCATCATTACTCAGAGTGACATGATCCTTCAGAAAATGTTCTAGTATGCTGATTTGCTGTTCAAGAAACATTTATCATTAATATTGTTATCAATAGTTCAGTAAAAAATTTTCAGGGTTCTTTGTTGAATAGAAAGATCCAAAGATCAGCATTTATCTGAAATGAAAAGCTTTTATAACATTATACACTTCTTTCTCAAGGATTTCTGAAGTACAATGTGATTGGAGTAATGATGCTAAAAATTCAGATTTGAAATCACAGGAATACATTACATTTTAAAACATATTTAAATAAAAAACAGATATTTTAAATGGTAAAAATATTTCAAAATTCTGCTGTTTTTGCTGTACTTTGGATGAAATAAATGCAGGCTTGGTGAGCAGAAGAGACTTCTTTAAAAAACATAAAAAATCTTACTGACTGGTAGTGTATATGCAAGAAATCTGAAATATTTTAATTAATTATTTGTGTTTGTCTTGAAACTTGATAGAAGCAAGCAAAAGATATGATAATGTGTGATGTAAAATGAACAAGTGTGCTTTTACATTATGACACACTTAAAACTGTGGTATATTATAAGTTTGATGGAGTCAGAGTATTAAAAGCACAAAGCTCTTTTTGTGTCATGCACACTACCATTTAAAGGTTTGGGTTTGATAACATTTTTTTTATGTTTTTGAAGTCTCCTTTGTTCCCTGAGACAGTAATATTGTAAAATATTATTGCAATTCCAAATAAATGCTTTCTATTTGAATATATTTTAAAATATAATTGATTCATGTGATGGCAAAGCTGCATTTTACAGTTAGGTTACAGTTAACAGTAATGATGATTTATATTTCTGTGGAACTTTTTTCAGGATAGATAAATAGAATTTATTGGCAATTATTCAAAATGTAAAAAAATTGTAACATTACAAATGTTGCTAATGTAACTTTTGATGAATTTAATGCATGCTTACTGAATAAGTATTGTTTTTTCCCCCCTCAATCTTACTGACCCCAAACATGTTGCTGATTAGTATTACCAAAATAACTGCACATTTTTTTATTATGATGGTGGGAGAGCATAGAAGAATGCCCATCATATGAGAATTATTCTTATTGTTAGCAGTAGAATAGGGCTGTGCAATATTGAAGAAAAATGCTAAATGCGATAACTCACTAAATAATGCAATATTCGATATGTGATACGATAATGCTTAAAGGGGAACATGCTCAGATGAAACAGTTTTACTCAGCTGTTACTGAGTCAGTTCTGTGAACCTCTATAACCATCTTGTATGTATGTATGTGTATGTATGTATGTATATATAATATATGTGTGTATATATATATATACACATACACACACACACACACACACACACACACACACACACACACACACACACACACACACACACACACACACACACACACACACGTGACCCTGGACCACAAAACCAAGTCTTAAGTAGCACGGGTATATTTTGTAGCAATAGCCAAAAATACATTGTATGGGTCAAAATTATCGATTTTTCTTTTATGCCAAAAATCATTAAGATATTAAGTAAAGATCATGTTCCATGAAGATATTTTGTAAATTTTCTACCATAAATATATGAAAACTTGATTTTTGATTAGTAATATGCATTGCTAAGAACTTCATTTAGACAAATTTTAAGGCGATTTTTTTCAATATTTAGATTTTTTTGCACCTTCAGATTCCAGGTTTTCAAGTAGTTGTATCTCAGACAAACATTGTCCTATTTTAACAAACACTATATCAATGGAAAGCTTATTTACTCAGCTTTCAGATGACGTAAGAATCTCAATTTTGACAAATTTACACTTATGACTGGTTTTGTGGTCCAGGGTCACATATAAGGTTATTTATATGTATGTATGTATGTATCAAGAGCTCCTGTAAAACCACAACAAATTGCTAGTGTTTGTACACACTTGGCCAATAAAGCTAATTTTGATTCTGATTCTAATATAACTAGCATACAGGTTTCACTTTTTGTGAGAAGAAAGCACTCCTACAACAACTTCTGAAAGTGAACATTAGTGTAAACATTTTAACATCAGTTTAGGAACTGAATAATAAAAAGGAAAAATAAAACACTGCTTGGTCTTGACTCTATGAATTTTATATGCACTGATTCTTATTTATGCAAGAGCAGTTAGTGATTTTCTCTTTGTCCTTTGTTCATGGCCCTAAATATTGCAAGCTGTAGCGATATACATATTGCGATATGTGCATTTGTGATATTGCGATAACTTCGATATATTGCACAGCCCTACTGTGGAAGCAGGGCATCATTTCCAAACAGACATATTCCTATAGTGATTTAGTAAATCACTGAAGGAGCAGCATTATTAGAAAGGCAAAGCACTCAGGATGATGCATTGCCCACTTATTCACATCCACAAACACACTTGTTTTTGCTTCTCTCAGGGCATAAACTGTAATCAGAGCGGAAAGTAAAGCGGAAGCTGATATTTTCTCCTACTGAAGTTTGCATGCACACAGCCACTGCCCATTGACAGACGTACACATAACTGTCCATCAAACAGTTATAATACTGGCAAAGAGCAACACAGGACAGACCATGTAGAGCTGAACAAATCAGATTTCTCACTTCATGAGCAAAGAGACATCAGTGACCTCTAGCTAACCACACCGCCTGCTCAGAGGCCAAGCGGCACACGCGACGAATGACTGATGATTGTCTCCATAGTGGGCTCTTTTATTGTGCATACTAGGTTTGGACAGGATATATGAAATATTTACCATATTCACAATTTTTGCTGGCAGGAAGTATTGTGAATATGATAATGACTTCACAAAGCAATTTTTTCTGCATTATGTTTCTGGAAGCCTCGTATCTTTAGACTAGTTTTGCAATCCTTTTCAAGCATTTTTCATAAATTTGTATATTTTTTTTATACAAATATACATGGGTAAATTTGGTATTTATGGTTACAACAGTTTTGGTATATTGGTACATATAAACTCAAAGAATAAAGATCATTCTTCACATTCCTCACATTATTTTTTCCTTTTTTTTTTATAATGTGTTTTGGAGTACAGATTTGATGTACTTTTCTTTTTATCTAAATTGACCTGCAAATAAAGTGTGTGCTTAGATTGAATAGTGTAAAAGACTAGTTTCATTATGCCTCTCGTGTCAAGCTTGTAAAGTTTATGTAGCGGAACTAAAGAAATTTCCCATAAGCTTCAAGTGCTTGAAATAGGTTAGAGTCCTATATGGTTCTTTCATGTTTTAAACTGACATGTAGGTGGTCAAGATTAATGATGTTATATAATGTTTTTTTCTCTCCCTGTAGCCTTTTGAGGCTGGTGACCTGTTTCAGGGCCACAACTTCAGCAGAGTCCTTACTACACTGGTTGCCCTCAATAAAGTGACTGCAGGTAAGTGTATCTTTCTAGAATTATCTTATTTAGATTTTCACAATATGAATTAAGTAATTTTTAAAAACAAAGTCCAAAATCAGTGTTATCAAGTTTCAAATGTGTTCAAAGTTGCTAATGTGCTCTTCTTATAGTGTGTTTGACAGTCTTACAGATGTTCCCATTGGTTATTCTTCTTCTCTGTGTTCTCTCTGTTGGTGTAGATATTGGCATAGGCAGTGACTCTGTATGTACCCGCCACTCTTCTGCCCACCGGATCAAGTCCTTTGAATCACTGGCCTCCCAGTCCTCACTGGGCCGATCTTCTAAATTGCTCCATAACCAGTTCCGCAGCCTTGTGAGTAACACTGGGGTGAGAACACTTAACCAGCCTCAGTCGATCAAAAAAATTATTTACATGTGCATCACTTTTACATTAAGAAAATTAGGGGTCACTACGATTTTTAAAGTGTTTCAAATATGTATGTTTTAAATATACTCTTATACTCACCAGGGCTGCATTTATTTAATTAAAAATACAGTAAAAACAGGAATATTATACAATATTATTACAATTTCAAATAACATGTCTATCTGAATATATTTTAAATTGTAATTTATTCCTGTGATGCAAAGCTGAATTTTCAGTATCAATAGTCCAGTCTAGGGATGCTCATTTCGGTTAATTTTCCTGACCGACAACCGCTGCTCGTTATCCGAACATTAACCGTTAACTGATAAAATTAGTATAATAAATTAGTTTAAAATAAAAATAGAATGCACGAGTATCTGTGATGATACATTAAAAATACAAGCAAATGTTTTATTTTAACATGCAAACAGCAGCATACAGAGCAACAACAAAAACTGTATTGACATATACTCAAATTATCACGCATCAGCAGCGCTTCTGAGAACAGAGAAAATAAGAATACAATTTAAAAAAAGATTGAATAAATAGGCTTACGCTAAATATATATAAATTAAATCACTATCTAATTAAGATGACAAAACTAAAACACACTGAATCCTTCTGCTTTGAAGAACGGTACCGGTCTTGTTCTTCCCGTTGGACATAAATATATAGCAGGCCAGCCTATACCTCAGTGTATCTAGTTTTTAACATGTCGACATGCTGTACGGATAGACTGGAGCGCTGACTGTTACAGTAACTGTTAGATCCGCGACAAAATCACCATCACAAAAATCCTTTCA
This sequence comes from Garra rufa, assembly GCF_049309525.1. Lineage (NCBI taxonomy): Eukaryota > Metazoa > Chordata > Actinopteri > Cypriniformes > Cyprinidae > Garra > Garra rufa. Next base: position 21,989,533 of record NC_133368.1, read on the forward strand.
CTTTACGGTTCGGGACTTTTCATGCACTGTCATATGCGTGTGGAGAAGCGCGTGTTTTTACCACAGCGTTCAGCAATAGCCAATCACAGACATGTATGTTGATTTAATGGTGGCATTGGCCAATCGGAAGCGGCTAAATTACAATCCACTCACCACTCAAAGTGCCGGTTTCAGTTCTGCTGATTTCTACACGTTCGCGAACTCTCTCATTAAAACAAAGAAAGCGTAGACATGATGTAAATGAGACATTAACTGTGCAGTGTAAAGGTTATTTTATTACTTTTTATTAACTTTGTGGGATTGCGATGAACTACTCTAAGATGAGTAACAGCTTTCCAGTGACTGTAAGGGGAGCGCCTATTGCGCACTTTGTAGACTATAATCCATTCAGAATTTGAATACATTCACTCACGGATTCACTCTCTGATAACCCAATATCGCCACTTGCCATTGTGTTGCATATACTACAACAGTTAAGTGAAGGTGAAGCAGGTGTTTGCTCAGCGAAATATGCCTGTACAGCCACACTGCACGTCCACACACGCCCGTGAATAAACAGATAACTTACATATAGCATTATTTCAGCAAACGTAAAAATACTATATATTAAAAAAAAACTTTTAAACCGTTTAACTGATAGTAATAATCGGTTCAAATTCTTACGGTCGGTTAACGGTTAAACGGTCAATATGAGCATCCCTAGTCCAGTCTTCAGTGTCAATCATTCTAAAATGCTGATTTGTTGCTCAAGGAACATATCTTATCAGTGTTGATAATTTAGGACTCTTTGATGAATAGAAAGTTTAAAAAAACAGTGTTCATTCAAAATAGAAATCTTTTGTAACATTATAAAAGTCTATACTGTTGCTTTTGATCAATTTAATGCATCCTAATTTTTTTTTTTTTGAATCGCTCTAAACCCAAAATGAACATTTCTGTGTATGTAAAGAGCAGCATTTGCTGTTAGTGTTACTGTAATAATGAGAAGCTTGTGAATCCTTTCAATGGCCCTTTCAAATTAAATGACTGAAGACCTGATCTCATGACGAAAGCAGAACTTTTTCATAGGACGCAAACTAAGTACATATCACTGCAGTTTCCAACAGAAATGAACACTAGAGGCAGCAAGCACTTGTAATCGTTTTTGTACATGGTTATGATTACAGCTCCATATGTTTCTTTTACTGGACATAAGCTTGCTCGGTAGCTCAGATGGTACAGAATTGGACTTAGAATGCGGAATCCTTGGGTACGAATCCCGTGAAAATCATGACCCACGATGAAAGAGCTAAAATGTGAGAGAACGAAAAACAAGCTAAAACAGCATGCTTGCGATTGCATTTTTACATTACATTCGCTTTTGTTCATACTATCGGGTAGGTTTAGGTGTAGTGCAGATGGTACGTTATTTTAAAACATCACAGAGCATTAGAGTTATAGCCACTCAACATTTCATGTCAGAACTGTAGTGACATGTACAAAACCAGCGTCTCATAAAACGTACCATATATATACACGTTTATCTGTTCTGGGGAAAATACCGAACACTCTTTTAGCCCCACCCATTGGTCATTTCACATTGAATATGTACATGGCAGTATGTATTTTGTGTCTTGTGAAAAAGTTCCCACAGGTACATTTTCGTCATGTGACCAGGTTGGACTAAAGACAATAGGAAACTCAGCTTGACACCCCGGTGTGTAATTGTCATGTTGGTGTATGCTTAACTGGAATAGAAATGCAAAAGATATATTTAGTTTGATGTTGCTATAAACAGTGTCCAGAAAAACCGCCTTGCGTAAACATATTAATTCATGTAAATGGTTCAGTTTTGAGTTTTGGAACTTGTTAACACAGTATGGGGCTGCATGTAAACATGGTACTCCCTCTTTCTCTTGTAGGACATGACGGAGAACAGTAACGCTCAGTTAGTGGTTAAAGCTCGCTTCAACTTCCAGCAGACCAATGAGGACGAGCTTTCTTTCAGCAAGGGTGACATCATCAATGTTACTCGCACAGAAGAAGGGGGTTGGTGGGAAGGATCCCTCAATGGCAAGACAGGCTGGTTTCCAAGCAATTATGTCAGAGAGGTTAAAGGTTCTGGTAAGTGTCAGTTTGCAGCACAATCTTCTCTTGATCCACAGTGCGCCATTATTAAAATGCATTGTGTCTTTACAGACAAACAAGTGTCCCCTAAATCTGGAACTCTTAAGAGCCCTCCCAAAGGTTTTGATACCACAGCCATCAGTAAAACCTACTACAACCTGGTAAGCGTACATTGCAATCAGTTATTTTTTTTCAAGGGTCACCAGGTTTATTTGCTTGATTTTTGCACACACACACTGTAATCAGACTCAGTTGATTTGTGAATGAGGGTTAAGAACATCTTCTCTAAAAATAGCTGCTGTTTGTTTGTTTTCAGGTGCTACAGAACATTTTAGAAACTGAAACAGAGTATTCAAAGGAGCTCCAGTTCCTTTTGACCAACTACCTGAGACCTTTACAGATGACAGAAAAGTAAAAATCTTTGTTTTTCTCTTGAAAAAACACAGCCAATAAATATAAATGGAAGTACATTCTTTAGTTTAAAGTCAGTTTATTCTGTGTCCTCTGATTATGGCTGTTTGGTTGAAAAATAATGTGATTTAGAAACTGATTTACAGTTCTCATTGTTTTTTTCATAGACTGTGCACATCAGATGTAAGTGTCATTCTCGGGAACCTGGAGGAAATCAGCACTTTCCAGCAAACTCTTGTCCAGTCACTGGAGGACTGTACCAAGTGAGTATTATTCTAACCGTGAGCAGCCGTGTGATTCCCGGCCCCTCTCTTAATAGCCCCTGAGTAATTTACGACAGGAGAGCCCAAGCACTTAGTGAAACTGAGACTCAATCAAATGTATCAGGTTTCGACTCCTAGATGATGAAAATAGACCTGGGCAGTAACCTGAGGTCCATTAAAAGGATTTGAGTGTCACTAGAGGTTACTAATGTTTACACTGACCTCTAGTGGTAAATCCTTTAATGAGCTTGGAAAAAGCATTGCCGAGTTTCCAGCAAAGCTGTTTATAAATTTATACCTGTTAGAGAAAGTAAATTGAGCATATAGAAATGTAGAAACGTTATACTTTATACTACCAGTCAAAAGTTTTTGGACAGTAAGATTTTTAATTTTTTTAAAAAAGGAGTCTCTTCTGCTCACCAGTCTTGCATTTATTTGATCTAAAATAAAGCAAAAGCTCTAATATTGTGAAATATTTGAACTTTTTAAAATAACAGCTTTCTGTTTGAATATATTTAAAAAATATATAATTTATTCCTGTGATGAAAACTACATTTTTGGCATCATTACTCCAGTCTTCAGTGTCACATGATCCTTCAGAAATCATTCTAATATGCTGATTTGCTGTACTAGAAACATTTTTTATTATTAATATTGTCAATAAATTGATTTTATTATCAACATTTTCAGGATTCTGTGATGAATAGAAACATCCAAAGATCATTTATCTGAAATAAAAAGCTTTTGTAACAGTATACACTATACCATTCAAAAGCTTGAAGTCAGTTTAAGTTAAAATTTTGGGGGAAAAATTATAAAAATTAATACTTAATTAATTAAATTAATACGAATTAAGCAAGAGTGCTTTAAATTGAGTGATGATAAAGACATGTATAATGTTACAAAAGATTTTGTATTTAGATAAATGCTGTTGTTCTGAACTTTCAAAGAATCCTGAAAAAATTCTACTCAGCTGTTTTCAACATAATAATAATAATAATAATAATAAATGTTTTTTGAGCAGCAAATCAGAATATTAGAATGATTTTTAAAGGATCATGTGACTGGAGTAATGATGCCAAAAATTCAGCTTTGAAATCACAGGAATAAATTGCATATTAAAATATATTCAAATAGAAAACAGTTATTTTGAATAGTAAAAACATTTCACAATTGTACTGCTTTTGCTGTACTTTGGATCAAGGCTTAGTGAGCAGAAAAGCTTCCATTAAAAACATAAAAAATCTTACTGTCCAAAAACTTTTGACTGGTAGTGTATATTTTGTGTAAGTTTAAAAAAATAAATGATAAAATAGATAAATAAAAAAAATGTTTTAAAACGAATTTTATATTGTTATATTATTATATTACATTTTAGATGATGGGGCAACCAGACTAAGTTGAGTTCTGTTTGCATAATCCAAAAATCCAAAAAGCTACTATGACTGAAAGTATGCTACCAAAAAAAAAAATTGGGGTCAGTAAGATTTTTTTAAAATGTTTTTGAAAGAAATTCAAAAACATTTATGCTTATGCTTATTATAACTTATGCTCTTATGCTTGCTGCATTTATTTTAATATATTGTAATGCATATTAAAATTTTGTAACATAAATGTCTTTGCTGCCACTAAATGCATAAAAGAATGAATAAAAGTATTAATTTCTTTCTTTCAAAGACATCCCTCTGACTCCAATGGTAGTGTATCTACACAATAATTGGAGACTGTAAATTTAAGATGTTTGGGATTAATTAATTGCAGAATGTGTTATTAATATTAGGAATATAGATTTATATCTTACTTAGGAGTATCCACCTTATTTTTCCTGTAAGAGTGGACACAGCCATTTGTAAATTTTATGGGTCTGGCTTCCGTTCTCATCCTTGTCTAGCTATGTTTTGCTGCTTGATATTGCCAATTGGTGTGTCCAATAAGGTGGATAGGTTCAGAAAATTCCTAGGCAGATTATTTGAAGAATATTAGCACAATGTTTGTATAATAATTCTCCTCAATGTTCTGTGATTAAGGCTTCCAGAGCTGCAGCAGAAAGTAGGAGGGTTCTTCCTGAATCTCATGCCCCAGACAAGGTCTCTTTATGTGTCTTACTGCTCCAACCACCCGTCAGCAGTCAGTATTCTCACCGATCACAGGTACGCCACCATACTGTGTCCTGATTTCACAAAGAACCTCTCCACTGATAACTGGTGATAACTTCCTTTTTCCATCCCTGCAGTGAGGAGCTTGGGGAGTTCATGGAGGGCAGGGGTGCGTCGATACCAGGCATTCTCACGCTGACCTCTGGCCTCAGTAAACCCTTCATGAGACTGGACAAGTATCCCACATTACTGAAGGAACTAGAGAGACACATGGAGGTAGAAGAAAGAGATTGAGCTTATGTGCTTTTCTGTTGAGGTTTTAATGGTTGGTGGCATTTTAATGTGACACTTTTATCTTTCCCCTTCAGGAGGGTCATCCAGACAGGACTGAAATTCAGAAATGTATGACGGCTTTCAAGAATCTCTCTGTGAGTGTTAAATGTCTAGTTAACATGCTAAAGCAGACTGGTGTCCCATGGCTTTGCTGCTGCAGTTAGGTGTGGATCATTCCCATGGCAACCAGTCTTCTTAACGTATTGTGTTGCCGTGGTTACAGGCACAATGTCAGGAGGTGCGGAAGCGCAAGGAGCTCGAGCTTCAGATCCTGAGTGAGACGATTCGCCTGTGGGAGGGGGAGGACATTAAGACCCTGGGCTCAGTGCTGTATATGAGCCAGACCATGGTCCAGAACCAAGGCTGTGAGGTGAAACCTCAATAGCTAATACACATGAACATTTTCTACCCTAAAAACATAAATTTGGGTTGAGTTTTTGACCAATACCAGACATTAAAGGGATAGTTTACCGAAAAATGAAAATTCTGTCATTACTCACCCTCATGTTGTTCCAAACTTGTAAGACCTTTGTTCATCTTTGGAACACAAATTAAGATATTTTTGATGAAATCCGAGAGCTTTCTGACCCTGCATAGACAGCAATGCAACTATTCAAAGTAAAGTTGAGTGTCAAAGCAGCTTTACAGTAATAAATAGAAACATAGTGTGTCAGTAATCCAAAAGGGCAACATTAAACACTTAATTTTTAGTTAAAGGCATCATTGAATTCAGTGATGTCATCATCCAGCTCTGTTCAGTTCAAATAGTATTTGTGCGATCAAGTCGATATCGCTGGAAATTAAATGTCCCTAATCAAGCAAGCAAGAGGCAACAGCGGCAAAGGACCAAAACTCCATCGGTGACAGAAATGAAGAAAAAAACCTTGGGAGAAACCAGGCTCAGTCAGGGGCCAGTTCTCCTCTGGCCAGATGAACCAGCAGTTTGTCCCAGGCTGCAGCAAAGTCAGATTGTGCAGAGGACTCATCTGGTTCCCATGGTCTTGTGCTGATGGCCATCTATGTGACAAGGTCTTCACTGGGATCTGTCTACATGAATAAAGGTGACATGACTTGACTTGATTAGGGCTGATCTAGTTGACATGGTCTCCGCTGACATTCAGGGCTGTAGAGGTCGTCTCTAGGTGTTGATCCAGCATCTGATCTGGATACAGACTGGATCCGGGTGGCTACGGTAACCTCGAAATAAGAACAAAACAGACTAATATTAGCGTAGATGCCATTATTCTTAATATGCAACAAGTACATCGGTTGACCTAATTAATGCAACCTAACAATCCTTAAACGGATTTGAATTATAGAAATGTGTTAGTGTGTTATGTGTAAGCCAGGTTAAAGAGATAAAGTAAGTCTTTAACCAAGAGTTAAACTGGCAGAGTGCCTCCCGAACAATTTTAGGTAGATTGTTCCAGAGTTTGGGCGCTAAATAATTTTATGATATTCTAGGTATTATTGAATTGCCAGAATTTTGAGAGCGCAGCAGACATAAAGGACTATAATGGTAGTTGCGTTGCTGTCTATGCAGGGTCAGAAATTTAATTAAAAATATCTTAATTTGTGTTCCAAAGATGAATGAAGCTCTTACAGGTTTGTAGAATTTTCGTTTTTGGGTGAACTAGACCTCTTGCTGATTCATATTGACAAAAATTGCAATAGTTTTTCACTGTGATTTCAGTCCTACAGTTATAATGGCAATGTGTTTTTTTTGTTTGTTTTTAGGATAAGAATGAACGCTACCTTCTGCTGTTTCCTCATGTTTTGCTCATCTTGTCTGCCAGTCCAAGGATGAGTGGCTTCATCTACCAGGTCAGAATCCAGCTGCTGTCAGAACTGATTACTACACAGCCAAATGATTCTCACTTTCCTCATTCCACCATCCCCAAAAATTCACTCAATCCACAGCTTTTCAAAACATTAAAATGGCACTTGCGGCTCTGGCACAAAAAGAAAACGTCTGCTTTGTTTCTCTCAGGGCAAGCTACCTTTGAGTGGGATGACGGTGACTCCATTAGAAGACTGTGAAAGTCATAAAAATGCTTTTGAACTCTCAGGTAAGGACACACTGACTCACATCTTTTGTGTTCAGGACACAGTCAAGCGTATTTGATCATTCTTAGTCATTCATTGACTGCTTGTGTGTCCATCCAACAGGAAGCATGTTTGAGAGACTTCAGGTGGTCTGCTATAACAAACAGGATCTGCAGGACTGGCTCGAGCATCTGAACCGACAGACCAAGCACACCACCATGACGGCTCCCAGCATGAAACCCCTCACTGTTCCCTGCCACACGGTGAGTCACCTGTTTAATCTTAGAATACCACACATATGGTATTTAAATATTTATAAATATACATTTTAAAGGAATAGTTCTTTCATAAATGTTCTTCCCCATGATTTACTCACCCTCAGACCATCCTAGGTGTATATGACTTTCTTCTTTCAGACGAATACAATTTGAGTTATATTAAAAAATGCCCTGGTTCTTCCAAGCTTTATAATGGCAGTGAATGGGTGTTGACATTTTGAAGTACATTGAATAAAGTGCATCCATCCATCATAAAAAGTACTCCATACAGCTACGGGGGTACTTTTAAAATGCCTTTAAAGCAATTGGTGTGTTTTTGTAAGAAAAATATTTGCCATATTTATACTTTATAACTTTATACTTTAAATGATCCTAGTCTTATCTAGTGAAACGATTGGTTGTTTTCTAAAAAAAAAAAAAAAAACTTACAATTTATATACTTTTTAACCTCAAATGCTTGTCTTGTCTAGCTCTGTGTGTAGTCTGTGTATTCTGGTTCATGACAGTTATGGTATGTCGAAAAACTCAGTCTTATTTTCTCCTCTAACTTCAAAATTATCCTACATCGCTGTTTTACCTTTTTTTGTAAAGGGTGTCTTTGCACATTTACTTTGTAAACACAAAGCTGTATTTAAACTGCATTTTGGAAGTTCAAACTCACGAGCACCATAGAAGTCTATTTTTTTGGACTGAAGAAAAAAGACATGAACATCTTGGATGACAAGGGGGTGAGTAAATTATCTGTAAATTTTTGTTGTGGACGTGAACTTCTCCTTTAACCCCCTGGAGCTGTGTGGAGTACTTTTTTTGATGGATTGATGCACTTTTATTGGATTTCAAAATCATAAACCCCATTCACTGCCATTATAGAGCTTGAAAGAGCCAGGACATTTTGTAATATAACTTCACACATTTTGTGAACACGCATAAAGAGGTTTACAAAATATAATGTCAAGTGTAATATAACACAAACATTTCTTTATTTACAGTATTTAGGGTTGAAATATGACCTGTCCATTATCTTTAACTTAAAGGTTAACTTAAATTTTACCCCTCCAGCTCCCGTCTCACCCTCTGACGCCGTCCAGACATGCAGAAAGCCGGGGCTTGACAGTTGCTCCTGCCTACCACACCTTACCACACCCCTCCTCTCATGGGTCCCCTCACAGCACCATGATGTGGGGCCCCCTGGAGCCCCCCAAAACCCAGAAGCCCTGGAGCCTGAGCTGCTTGCGTCCAGCACCCCCACTCAGGCCCTCAGCTGCTCTCTGCTATAAAGAGGTATTTTGGGCTTAGATTAAAGCCAATTATGCAGCATACTGGACTTCCAGATAAAAATATTGTAAAATTATATCATTAAATGTAGTATAATATAATACAAAAATTCTCCTTTGATATTGTAGGAACTATTATTTTGATACAAATATATGAACACATATTAAAGGGATAGTTCACCTAAAAATTTAATAATAATTAATAATTCTGTCATTAATTACTCACCCTCATGTCGTTCCCAACCTGTAAGACCTTTGTTCATCTTTGGAACACAAATTAAAATGTTTTTGTTGAAATCCGAGAGCTTTCCGACCCTGCATAGACAGCAATGCAACTGACACTTTCAAGGCCCAGAAAGGTATTAAGGACATTGTTAAAATAGTCAATGTGACAGAAATTGCTGAATAAAGTCGTTATTTTTGTTTTCTTTGTGCCCAAAAATATTTCGATAGCTTCATAAAATTAAAGTTGAACCATTGATGTCACATTTGACATGAACTATTTGAACAATGTCCTTTACTACCTTTCTGGGACTCTCAGATTTCATCAAAAATATCTTAATTTGCGTTCTGAAGATGGTCTTACAGGTTTGGAATGACTTGAGGGTGAGTAATTAATGACTGAATTTTTATTTTTGGGTGAACTATAACTTTAACACAAATCTTAAATTCCATTGCTCTTCTTCCAGGACCTTAGTAAAAGCCCCAAGACTATGAAAAAGCTGCTGCCCAAGAGGAAGCCGGAGAGGAAGCCGTCCGATGAGGAGTTTGCACTGAGGAAGAGTAAGCCAGCTGGTTTATAATCTTATTAATATTGAGAGTTTCAGTAAGATCATGTGTCTGACGTAACCTTTGACCTGTGCAGGTACTGTAGCTTTGGAGGAAGACGCTCAGATCCTGAAAGTGATCGAGGCCTACTGCACGAGTGCCAAAACCAGACAGACTCTGAACTCAAGTAAGTCTCGTACGCGAGCCTGTTCACCTCCGCCTCACTTCCTCTAAGACATTCCTCATTCATATCTACTCTTCTATGTGTAACATAGAAATAAACTAAAGTCTGTTGATCTTGACTAAATTATTCTGGGATCTCTTATAACAATATCCTCTCTCTTTTTTCCTCATCATACTTGATGTTCATTTATTTGTCATGACCCCTTCCTCCCCATATTTTAATTTTGACATCTTTACACATCTTTTTTATTCATTTATAAAACTCATTTACTCTTTTGGGGTATATTTGGTTCTCCCATCTATGTGGTTGCACAACCCACGTCCATTCTTCGTTCGGTCCCCCTTGTTTTATTCCCTTTCCATTTGCAATTCTCCCACCCTTCATTCTTCATCTCCGACTGGATGGCCTCTCCAGCATGGCAAGGTACTGATCTCATGCATAACCACGTTTTGGATCAATCCAGTGTGGACTCTCTGGGCCGCCGTAGCAGTATCTCAAGGCCCGAGGCCACCTCGGACCTCTCAGAGGACTCTGACTATGACAGTATATGGACGGCCCACAGTTACAGGATGGGCTCTGTTTCTCGTAAGAGCTCCTACATCTCCCACCAAAACTAAACTCCCCCTCACTCCTCTTATTTCAAGTGACTTGATATTTATTTGAAACTATTTATTTATTTAATGATCTGTCACATTAATGTGTATTTATTTTATTCATTTTTATTTATTTCTTTCTCAGTGTTGTATTAATCACACCTCATCATCATTTTCTGCATATATATGCACTTTCCCAAAGCAGTTCCCTGTTGCCTTGACATCTTGACAACTCCCCCAGAAACCACCGACCTCACTTCACTACGTTTTTTTGTTTTATTTGTTTGCCTCGCATTTGGTATTTATTTAAGTGTCCTTTTTAAAAAACGATGTTTTCATTCCCAGATGTATTTAATTATTAACGCTGTTTAAGGTACGATGCACTCCGAAGGCAACAAGGACAGGCTCTGCTGTAAAAGAAAAAAGATGCTAAAATCTCTTAATGTGTCTGTAAATATTAGAGTATTGTCATTCATCTGAAATGTGTGGTATTAACTTGGACATTGTTTACTGAATGTGAACATTAGATGCTGCTCTGTTTGAAATGAGGAGTTGGGTCTACTAGGAGAGCTTCATGAATGAGAGAAATTCATAAGTATGGTTCTCAGATGGCAACACGGACAGTATTACTGGGGACGTTTTGTTCATACTTATGTGATATAAATGTATTTATTTTCAATTTGTAAATGTATTTTGAATGATTTTGGACTTTTTGTATGCTTGTATCTAACATGTAAGTTTATAGTGGTGTCTATGGTGAAAAAGTATGGAAGTTTACAAAACAAATGTTGAATTTAATGTTGGTTTAAATTCTATTAGAATCCATTCAAATCAGGTGTGTGGATGGTAGTAGTCAAGAGTTCTTCACCCTTCATTCGAGACTCTGTCAAAGCCTCAGTGTTTGATGCTTTTCCTCTTTTATGTATGACGTGTTTGAGACAAACGAGAAAATCGACTTGCCAATTATTTCAATAATGACAAAGAGTATAATTCCTCATGTTATGTGATTTCTTGTGACCAAGTTCTATTCTGTGGTTAAAAAAATGAACAAGAAGAAAAAATATGAATTTACTACCTTTTTGTCGGTCGTTTCATTCAGATATTCTTAAAACCGTTCAACAGAGATACTTCAGTGATGTTTACGTGGTTTGAAATTAAGTGTTTGTTATATATATGCAGAGTCAAATATATGACAAAATACCACAAACATTGTAATATACATTTTGAATAAATCTTGGGTTGTTTTGTACAGTATGTTTATCCTTTCAAAAGTTGTTCTGTTACAACATAAATGTACTGCTTATTTTCATTTAATGTGGTTTTGTTCTGTTCAGGGTTTTTTTTTTGTGGTTGAGGAAATTTTAGTTTTACCACCCTTCAGGAAACCCTTGATCCTCTGGTTTTTGAATGCTTTTAGTTTTCTTGGATGATCCCTCTCTGCATGACTAACTCCTGTCTCACTCACGCACAGTCCTGTGTAAGTTTGATCCAGTCCAAACCATTTTATTGAGGCACAGTGGTCCTGTACTGACCTAGTCAATGAGTCCAACTTAAGCAAACCTCCTGAAATCAATCTGCGGGGCTTGTCTTTTTGAAACAGGACAGTGGAAAGACGCCAGTCCAGCACTGATAGTTCCCGGGGAGGAGAAGTTCAGTGTGGACGAGTTGAAGAGTAATGGTCAGACTCTTCTCGAGGAGAAGTAAGACTGCATATTTGTCCATTCCAGAACGGGGTTTATAATGGGAATTGAACACAAATTGAATAGAGATACAAGATTCAGTATGCATTAAAGAAGTATTTGCTGATGTATTCAATATTTAATGTTTCCTAGGAGCCTTGTAGATGTTGTTTATGCTCTGAGAGATGAGGTGCAAGAACTTAAACAGGTGAGGATGTTTGTGCTAATATTTAAATTCATAGAAAACAATACCCAGTATTGTCTGTTTTCTGATTACATGGTTTTACCATTCTAACAGGAATATAAAAAAATGAAGAAATCCCTGGAGGAAGAACAGAAAGCCCGGAAGGATCTGGAAAGGGTAGTTAGAAAAATGTTAAAGAATATAAACGATCCTTCTTGGGATGAGACCAATTTATAATATCAATGTTGCCCCCTTACTAGTTTTTGTTCTACATTAGTGGTTAAAATGACTGGGAAGTTCAACCAGAACGTTCAAATTATGTGTTTTCTTACATTGAACCACCTTTCCTGTTTGTGGGTGTGAGTCTGTAGTAACAAAATGTTACATACAGCTGAGGTCAAAAGTTTACATACACCTTGCAGAATCTGCAAAATGCTAATCATTTTACCAAAATAAGCGAGATCATGCAAAATGCATGTATTTTTTTATTTAGTACTGACCTGAATAGGATATTCCACATAGCAGATATTTACATATAGTCCACAAGAGAAAATAATTCAAAAGTCTATATACGCTTAATTCTTAATACTGTGTTGTTATGTGAATGATCCACAGCTGTTTTTTTTTTTCGTTTAGTGATAGTTGTTCATGAGTGCCTTGTTGGTCCTGAACAGTTAAACTGCCCGCTGTTCTTCAGGAAAATCCTTCAGGTCCCACAAATTCTTTGGTTTTTCAGCATTTTTGTGTATTTGAATCCTTTCCAACAACGATTGTGTGATTTTGAGATGTATCTTTTCACACTGGGGATAACTGAGGGACTCATATGCAACTATTACAGAAGGTCCAAACACTCACTGATGCTCCAGATGGAAGAACAATGCATTAAGAGCCAGGGGTGTAAACTTTCGAACAGAATGATGATGTGTACGTTTTTCTTATTTTGCCTAAATATATATATATATTTTTTTTTCATTTAGTATTGTCCTTCAGAAGCTACAGAAGATACTTGCATGTTTCCCAGAAGACAAAATAAGTTACATTTAACCTGATCTTTAAATTTAAAAAGTTTTCACCCCCGTCTCATAATGCATTGTGTTTCTTTCTGGAACATTAGTGAACGTTTGAACCTTCTGTAATAGTTGCATATGAGTCCCTCAGTTGTCCTCAATGTGAAAATATGCATCTCAAAATCATAGTTATTGTTGGAAAGGGTTCAAATACACAGGAATGCTGAAAAAGGATTTTTCTGAAGAAATGCAGGCAGTTTTACTGTTCAGGACAAACAATGGACTCATAAACAACTATCACTAAAAAAAAACAACAAAAAAAACGCTGTGGATCATTCAGGTAACAACACAGTATTAAGAATCCATGTAAACTTTTGAATGTGGTTATTTTTTATAAATGTAACTATTATTTCCTTTTGTGGACTACATGTAAACATCTTTTATGTGAAATAACTTATTCAGGTCAGTACTAAATAAACAATAACATGCATTTTGTGTGATCCCTCCTGTTTTGGTATTTTGTTAACTAGTTAACATTTTGCAGATTCTGCAAGGTGTATGTAAACTTTCGACCTCAACTGTATTTGACCTTATATTCACACTCTAAAAGATGGTCTTTTATTGCATCTACACCAGTTTAATTTGTGAAATTCTGAAGAAGTTTAAAACTACTACTAATTTATATCTCAATACCTCAATCTTCACATCCCACTAATGATTGGGATGTTGAGTGTCCTGTTTTTCTACATATAACCTCTGTCATTACAAAGGTTCATATTTTACTGTTAAGTTTCATTTTTAACTAACTTTTATTCAGATACTCTGTGAATCTGATCTGTGAATATTTCCATGATGTGGTATCGAGAACTTTTCCATTCCTTTTAATTATTGTTTACAAATGACTCATATGTTGATGCTTAATCATTGATTCAACAGAGAGAGTGCGTACAAGCATGGCAAATGTCACCCTATATGTTGAACGTGACATGATTCTTAAATGTCAGTACATTTTAGGTGCCATTATAATTCAAGCTGTGACAGGATTTCAATATTATGGTACTCATTATACCTGGATTCTTTTTTTTAATCATCCAAGTTATGTCTGTATACAATTTAGTGTCACTTACTTAGTGTGACCAAAGCAAAAGCCAAATTCTTATTTATAGACTTTACTGTCTGTGACTTATTACTGTACGTGACATTTATTCCTATAGCTCTTACGCAAAACGAATAGAATATCCTCATCAGAATTCATGTTGGATATTTATTTAGTGTTCTTTACCTCAGCTCCACGTTACTGTAAAATAATTCTGTAAATAAAGACAGTTGTTTATTTGCTTCTCTACTTCAGTGGCATCAATTTGGGCTTAAAAAGAGAAATTACTATTATGTCTTTTAATTAAATTTTAAATAATATTTTTTTTAATTTTAGGATTTTTCAGTGTCACACAATTCTACAGAAATTATTCTAATATGCTGATTTGCTGCTCGAGACATTTCTTAATTACTGTCAATGTTAAACACAGTTCCTGCTTAATATTTCAGTTTTTTGTTCAAGTTCAAAAGTAGTTTTTACTGTCAATTATTATTGTTTATAATTACAACTCTAGGCATTTTACCCACTGTGAAAACCTTGAACCCGCAACTCTGACCTCTGATGTTTAACACATAAGCAATGTGATAACAGATCTTGCAGATGTATTAACTGTGTAAATGAACATGTGGGGTGCTCAACACAGGAGTTTAAGCTTTAAGTTTCTGTACTCTGTCAAGGGGAAGGGCACGATGACAAGGGTGACTTTATGCCCTTGTCTTTCGTCTGCACACAACAGTTGCGGGTGAAGGTTGTGCATGCGCCAGGCTCTATTACAGTGACAAGGCAATCTAGTCCCTTTGTGGGCGATGATTCTACTTCATTGATTTACAATGGAAAGGATATAATTTTGCTGGTGTTGGCAAAAAGCTCAAATGTCAGGCTTTTCAGAATGCCAGCATTGCCTTGTTCGCAGATGAATAAGGAGAAAGTCACCTTTTGTCTGCTGTTAAATATTCCTGCATAAATACAAAGGAGCATAATGCCCTCCTGATAAAAGGAAGCCCTGATTTATCCTGATTTATCCTTTAGTGTATAGATAAAACCTGCAGATAAATGCCAGGTTGGCCTTTTCATTTTTGTTCTCCGCTGTTCGCTTGCCTTTTTACAGCATATCGAGTTTGGAAGACGGGTGTCACTTTTGTGGAAAGGACATAACTGGCCATCATCACAATTTGTCACTGAATATGCTTTATTATTGACTTTTGCGTTGGTTCAAAGCCATAGCAGTTGTGTAGTTTAACCATCTGTTACTGTTGAAAAGTTTGACTCCCAGGTATTAACAGCCTCTTCACAGTAACGGCTGAAGCACACAACCTGTCGTTGAAATGCGAAAGGGACGGCAGGACTCTGTGGACATGGAATCAATTAGCTTTTGACCGGTCTATACACACATACACAGGCACACACACACAGTCGCTTGTCTAAGACCCTGTCTTTCCCTTTCTTTTTCTCCTTTGGTCTATTCAGTAGCCTGTGATCATTTAGATTTGACATGCATTGTGGCTGAGCTGGTCTCTCTCTTTTGCTCTCTCCCTCTCCCTCTTTTGCTACTGTCTGTCATTAATTTCCAGGCTTTACAATTTGCCAAAAAAGAAAGAGAAAAGAGTGAGTGAGTGGTGGAAGGATAAGAGCTCAGTGTCCTTTTGAAGGGGTTTGTTATTGCACAAAAACAGCCGCCCAATAATTTTTCGTCAATGTTTAACTCTAAAAGCTTTTCCCCGTCAGCTTTTGAAAAGAAGAGCAATAAAGCCCTATTCATACGGACTGAATAAAAACAGTCCTCTGGGGGCTATGACCGAAGGGCTTCTTTTCTTCTGCCTCTAATCAAATAGGAACTGAAATGAATTAGAGTTTTCTTATGAAAATAGCCTTTGTTGTCAGGCAGGCCAGTAATTCATAAACAATAAGCAGCGTCATTGTGTGGCTAGTAATATATTCATGCTGTGGAAAGGCTAGAAGGCAGTGCAGGACTATGGCTCTGTGAATGAGGGGAGGGAAGGATTGGTCCTGGACTCTTCATTTGCAGTCTGCACAGTGGGTGGTTCTGGTAACCACCAGTTTCTCTCCGTCTCTCTGCATTTCTCTCATGCTCCTGGCATGGTCTCCTCATTTTTCTCAATGATTCTTTCATTTCCATCTTTCTCGTTCCTGGCTCTTTTTGACCTTTCTCAAAGGCCTCTCGCTCTTCCCCTGTGTTTTGACCTGTCAGGTTTTTCGTTTGCTCTCGCATTCTCCTCCCCTCTTCTCTTCTTTCCTCTTAGCAAGGCTATATATCCTTCAGAACTTCTGGATGGTGTTGGATTCTGCTCCCAAACTCTTCTCTCTTTTGGAAAAGTAGTGGATTATTTAAAGTAGGAGGGCATGTGCATGAAGAGTTGCGGTCAGAGGGCAACTGGACGCCGGCGAGTTGGATCGTGAACAATGACCTGAACAGGATCGTCACTACTCACCAGAAAAAAAAAAAGTGTCTAATTGTGGACCTGGACATCTGCCGTGTTGCTTGGACATCTTGTTTTTCAACATCAGTTTGCTGTCATCACTTGCTTTTCTTCTTAGTAATTGGAGAAATTGTTTATGGCAGATTTTGTCAAGCCTGTTTCCATCTTTTGTTACTTGGATTCTTCAAAAACCAAGTACTCAGTAGGATATCCTTGTGGCACAAACAAAAGTTTCCGGCTGTCAGCTGCTCAAAATTGACAACAGCTACTGCAACTGGTGCTACGAAGACTTACAATGTCATATTCCTGAGAAAACCGGATTTTCTGATTTTCTAGTTAAGAACTTCTGATGCTGC
Organism: Garra rufa; assembly: GCF_049309525.1. Lineage (NCBI taxonomy): Eukaryota > Metazoa > Chordata > Actinopteri > Cypriniformes > Cyprinidae > Garra > Garra rufa. The sequence goes on from NC_133368.1 coordinate 22,006,645, forward strand.
TGCTTGATGACACTCAAATAAATCACCAGCTATCAACAGTACGTGAGTCTTTCAGCCTGTTGTGGTAATGTTGAGAGTTTTGTCGCTTGTGCATACTTAGAAAGCTAATTACCTGCGGTTTCAAAAGAGTTCGACAACTTCATGAGAGAGCATGACGGAAGAAATTCTGTAAAGTTTCTTTACTTCTAATCAAAGGCACCTCTTTACGCCAATGACGCTGAGGCATTGAAATAAACGCAAGCTAATTTCCTTTTTTTGAAATCTGTTCTCAAAGCTGTCATTTCTCCGCCCACTCGTCTAGTTTTTCAAGTAGCCTGTTTTACAACTTTGCAAACTTTTAGTATCAACAAATTCAACAGCTTAAAAACTAAGGTTGGTTATTTCAAATTCAAACAGATGTACGCCTTCACACAACCTAACGAGTTAACGACGGATACGACCGAAACGTCTCGAACGTAATTTTCCAGCCAGAGCTTCACCTGTATGTCAGGCGACCGCACGTTTGATCAACTCTTAAAGCGCTCGCTTCATAATATCCTAGATGTCAGCTGCTGTGATCTAACTGTCCATCAGCTGTTTTCTCGCTAAATCCACGAGTTCAAATGAATGTACACGATAAATGACCAATGTCTAGTCACAAAGTCAGTACTGCAGCTCAACAGCAGATGGCAGCGTTGCTCCATTAGACATTGAGGATGTGACGAGCAGCAGGTTGGAAAATAGCCGGTGTAACAACATTCAACTTGAGGCGTTTTACACAGGCAAGTTTATGCTGCACTCCAGATACGATGCAATTTCATACTTCATGAATCATTTAATATTTAAAAAAACATTATTTGTGCAGTTCTGTGTAAATTCATGTGTTCTGCCTCAGTGCCTCTGTAGTCTACCGAACTTTTAACAGAGTAGTAAAGCATGTTTTTTAGACTTTTTAAGTTTAATTAAGAAACCATCTGTTGTCCTGACATTTGAAGTTTCCTGATATATTGATCTACAAACTAACCTTTTTTTGCCTGCCGATCGGCCTAATACAAATGTCCACGCTAAATGGCGCCTTTTAAGAAAAAATATATTTTTTTTTTAAATAGACATTTGCCGTTTATTAACTAACTAAATGTGACCCTGGGTCACAAGACCAGTCGTAAGTAGCACGGGTGTATTTGTAGGAACAGCCAAAAAATACACTGAATGGGTCCATTTTTCTTTTAGCCAAAAACAATTAGAATATTAAGTGAAAGTCATGTTCCATGAAGATATTTGGTTAATTTCCTATCGTAAATATATCAAAACTAAATTTGTGATTAGTAATATGTATTGCTAAGAACTTACTTTGAACAACTTTAAAGGCGATTTTCTCAATATTTAGATTTTTTTTGTGCCCTCAGATTCTAGATTTTCAAATGGTTGAAATCTCGGCCAAATATTGTCCAATCCTAACAAACCATACATCATTGGACAGTTTATTTATTATACTTTCTTATACAAGATACATTATATAAACCCCTTATGACTGGTTTTGTGGTCCAGGGTCACATATATTGTCAAATTGTTGTTAAGCTGTATTACTTTCAAAAGGACAGTTCACACAGAAATAAACATTATGCCATGATTCCCAGGTGAAAAACAAATGCACTTCCATAACCCTGATAGCATACATACATCACAGAGACATCTATTTGATGTCTGCATTTTCATCTGGAAGACATAGTTTTTAGAGTGCTTTCTCATCTGCAATATGTCTATAGGATGTATCAGATGTCTAATAGACGTCTATTAGATGTCTTTAAGATGTTTATGATTTAGAATGTATGTAAAACTGACATCTTACAGAGATCTGTCAGATGTTTGTACACAGCAGATGCTTTCCAGATCAAGTGATCTTTAACAGATATCTTGCATATGTGTGCTATCTAGGAATGTACTTAGTGCTCTATTTTCTCTCTCTCACACACACACACACACACACACACACACACACACACACACACACACACACACACACACACACACACACACACACACACACTAATTTTGTACTTAATATACTAAAAATGATTCTTCACCACTTGTAAAACACTTGAACCCATCTTTCATACACTAGTGGGTTCAAGTGTACTACAAGTGGTAACTAAATAAATGTTTAATACAGAGATGGTATGTTAAAAGCACATTTTAATTCATATTCATAGCACATTTAAGTACATTAATGTTGCCATTAACTGTAATAATTGTAATAATGAGATTTTTGTTTGCACAAGGAGACTGACAACAGACAGTGCTCCACACAGAGATCTGGTCTCATCATCGTCCAGTCTGTCTGGAATGACATGAAGAAACAGAACTGAGACAGACTAAATCCAGAAGAACTGTGGCAACATCTCCAAGATGCTTCAAGAAACCTACCTGCAAAGCTACAGTACTGTTAGTGTTAAACGTTTTAGGTACTTGTGTAAAAATGCTGCAAAATGAGGATGCTGTCAAAAATAATTTCATAAATAGATATTCTTTATCAATTCACTTCTATTAACTAAATTAAATCAACATTTGGTGTGACCGTCCTTTGCGTTTAAAGCAGCTTTTGCCCTAAAGGTGCACTTGCGTTTAGTTTTTCATGACCCTTCCCAGATAGCACACGTATGTCTGCAAGATGTCTGTTAAAGATCACTTGATCTGTAAAGCATCTTCTGTGTTCAAACATCTGACAGACATCTGTAAGTTTTCTATTCTACATCATAAAGATCCTAAACACATCTAATAGACGTCTATTTGACATCTGATAGGAAACGTCCTATATAGACGTGTTGCAGATGAGCACACAATCTAAAAAATACATCTTTCAGATGTAAATGCAGACGTCAAAAAGACATCTCTGTGATGTATGCATGCTATCAGGGTTTGCAGGTAGGTTCCTTGAAGCATCTTGGAGAAATTCTTCTGGATTTAGTCTGTCTCAGTTTGCTCTGTTTCTTCATGTCATTCCAGACAGACTGGATGATGATGATGAGATCAGATCATCATCTCAGGTGCAAACAAAAATCTCACTGGATTACAATTAATGGCTAAATGAATGTGGAAATGTGAACTGATATTTCATACAGACACACTACAGCAAAATATAAATATAACTGACTTAAAACCATTTTAGCTGGTGAAAATAGAGCACTTTAAGTACATTATGGAAGCATGCTTTTTTTTCTACCTGGGTTTACATTCCCCCATGCAGTTCCAACCCTGTGAAACACTCCCTCAGTCATTGTTTACTTTCATTGCACTAATTTTCCACACAACAAAAGTGAACAGTGATTGATACTTCTGTGCAGGGAAGAAAGTCAAAGTTTGGAACAACACGAGAGTGAGTAAATTGACAGAACTGTCGTTTTTTGTAAACTGGTAATGTGTAGTCACTGTCTTGATCCTCTAGAGGGCGTTAAAGACCGATAAAACAAATTGTTAACGTAGCCTACCTGATCCAACTGTGCGTTGAAGATACTCGCTTTCAAGGTTGAACGGTCGCCTGTTTATATGTGACTAATGCCAATTTTAAAAATGGACTACGTATGTACTTTAAACACAGAATAATTAATTAAAACTTAGATTTCATTTGATTTTTCAGAAGAAAAAAAAAACTGCCCTATAATTAATACGTCAAACTAGGTACAAACGCTGTGCCTTTGTTTCACTTTGTTTACCCAGCAAAAATAACAGAACAAATATTACCCAAAGTGCAAATGCCATCATTGTGTTTAAGTAAAATTTGATTTAATCAATAATCCTGCAAACATTGTGGCTTAAAACAAATAAATAGACTATCAGGAGAAAACAGATTTAATTAAAGCACTTTGAATAACTAATATTCAACCTCGAATAAGCATAACAATATTCTTAATACGTTTAACTCTAGATGATATTTATTCAGAGAAATAAATATCAGAAAATTCTCTCACCATTAAATGTGCATTTGTTCTCCCTTTCATTTCTGTCTGCGACACTGCCTCTCACACACATAGATATAAAATTTTCGCACACAGGACGTGACATAGAAACGTGGGTGAAATGAAAAGAATCATCTTATTTCTTACTACCTGGTTTTACATTTCACAAATAGATGGGCGTTGACATGGGAACATGCCCCTGGCTGCTACCTGAATGAGGACGCAGGGCCTCTGCAAACGGCGCAGTCAAAGGAATGACCCAGCAGGCTGCACATTTTTACCTACAGCCGTATCCATGACAACACAGTCCCATGCCCAGTACCGGCCTCTGCTATTGAATATTTGATTGACGGATGTCCAAATGTCAACCTCTCCCTCTCAGGTAAACAGTCCAGGCGTTTTGCATTTCCATTTCTCTGTCCTTTGCTTGCACACACGCTGTAAATGCGGCTTGGCAGGGTCACAGGTCACGCACACTTTTTATTTTTGGCGTGAGTGTTTGTATGTGCTTTTACTTCTTTTTTAAATTGACGTAGGCTCTGACTGCCAGCTCGCTGCTTTACTTAGCGAGTGTATTTTTATATGTGATTCGCATTAGCAGAGACAGATCGGCTATACAGAGCTGGGCCATCTTTTATAGCAGAGAGACTGTATTAATCCATCTCCTCGGCCTAAAAGAGGCGCTGTACTTAAAGTACCACGGTCTCTTCCATATTAGAGCGTCAAAGTGGAGATTCAATCACAGTAATGGTCAGCGTCTCACGGCGCATTGCCATCGATCCAGGGGACAGTGTATTGGCTGCATTAGTGAAAAGGAAATTGAGTGCTATTTTCTAGTCGTCACAATCTATTTGTCATTCAGAATTGAGGCATGCGGGTCTATGGTTTGAATATGAATGTCAAAACTGGACATATATCTGTGTGTGTGTGTGTGTGTATACATTAGAATATTTGTAGCAGTTATATATGAATGTTTATGGGTATGTATATTCTAAGCAGCCGAGAGTATGTATTTTTGTATTGTTAGAGAGAGAATTCCCTGTAGGATATTCAGTATATTATACTATGATACTGTATATTATGAAGCTCTATTAGTAAATTTACATAGTAATGAAGTATTTAATAAACATATATAATTGTTTTTAATTTTTTATAATTAATTAAAATATATAAACAATATTTATGAAACTTGTATGTGTATTCTTTAATAAACATAAACAAGACATTCAAGACTTCTAATATGCTCTTCAAATGAATGTTCAGTTATTAATATATATTAAATAGTTATTATTCTTTATTAATATCTAATATAGCATGTGATATTGAATAACATAGCATATTATAATTAAGTATTTTATACACACACATGCACCACCAATTTAATATACATAAACAGATACACAAGACTTCTAATATGCTATTGTTTGTATTTTTATTAATTATTTAATATACATAAACAGACACACAATATTCCAATATACTGTTCAAATGAATGTTCAATTAATATACTATTAAATATAATATTATATTATATATAATAATATAATATGTATATATATGTGTGTGTGTGTGTGTGTGTGTGTGTGTGCAGAATTTCTATATAAAAAAAGTTTATTCTAATATGCCATCCAAATGATTATGTACAGATATTAACACAAACACATACACACACAGCACACACACACACACACACACACACACACACACACACACACACACACACACACACACACACACACACACACACACACACACACACACACACACACATACTAACCCTTACCCTAAACCTTACCTTTACCCAATTATAACCTGATCCCTAAAATCAAGTCTTGACCCTCAAACAGGCCTTTAAAGGGGTCTCAGAAAGTGAGGACCGGCCAAAATGCCCTCACTTTACAAAACTGTCCTCACTCCGATGTTCTAAAATTCAAACCAGCCCTCAGAAAGCTGTACAATATACTTATATACTCTTTATATATATTTCTAATTTGCTGTTCAAATGAATAAGGTCACATTTGTATCTAACGTGGCGTAACCTGTGTTTTAAAGCACATTATGCATGATTTTATTTTGGACAGGTTATTTGTTTTTTGAATAAAGACAGGCAGCACACGGCATGCGTAAACCCTTTTGTTGTGAATCATTACGAGCTCTGTAAATTCTCTTATCTCCAGCTCTGATAACCCATTCACAATCTGGCCATAAAGAATTTGATAGGCTAATTGAATAGGGCTTCGATGCACACTTTTGTAATAGAGCATTATAAATCTGGAACGAAGGTGACAGGGGTACAAAAGGGAGCGCTTTAGGGCGAGACTCCCTCCCTTTCACCCGCTGACTTTACAATAAGTTTTGCAGCTTTGAATGTTGGGCTGTAAAAGAGTGCTCTCCGCTTGAATCGATTGCCCCCACCTAACAAGTCCTCTGTCCTCCAACATTGAGAGAGCGCGCGATGGATTTGTTGAGGGCAGTGATACAGAGGCCCGGCTGCTATCTTGATCCTTCATGTGCTGCAGGGCCATATGGACCATTAACCCTCACAGTTTTATCTAACAGTAGTGATTAGCGTCAAGACCTTGCAGTGCTATTGGCGGCGTGTGTGCATAGAGGAAATGATGTATGACTATTACCTCTCTAACATTTATCTCCTTTTGTCTGTCTTTTCGTATTTAGGGAAAGAATTAGTGGAGGTCTGCTGACTTTCTGATGTGATGTTGATAGCATTATTTGCCAGTTTGTGGGAATTGCTTCTCTAATTTGTCTCTTCTCTTGTGGCTGAGATGGTATAGGATGAGGTGTACTAGTATTTTCTTCTGGCTGGTAACACAATGAGATACAGGTTTATCTGTTTAAGCCACACATTCCATATTGCCTTTTTCCCATGTAGTGTTTCAGGATTTCTTTTTAGTGTGCAAGCAGGGATCTGTGTGCATATATCTATAATGGCATAATCTTAGACTTACTGGTAACTCTTTTTGATTCTCTCTAATAAACAATAACTGGTGCGTTTAAATTTATCAATGTGTTAAAGTATGTAGTCAGTGGATATTTCCCACGATATAGATTTATATTTTTCTTATACAGTTGAGGTCAAAAGGTTACATACACCTTACAGAATCTGCAAAATGTTAATTATTTTACCAAAATAAGAGAGATTATATGAAATGCCTATTATTTTTTATTTAGAACTGACCAAAGTAAGATACTTCACCCTGTTCAAAAGTTTACGTACACTTGATTCTTAATACTGTGTTGTTACATGAATGATCCACAGCTGTGTTTTTTTTGTGATAGTTGTTCATGAGTCCCTTGTTTGTCCTGAACAGTTAAACTGCTTGCTGTTCTTCAGAAAAATCCTTCAGGTCCCACATATTCTTTGGGTTTTCAGCATATTTGTGTATTTTAACCCTTTCCAACAATGACTGTATAATTTTGAGATCCATCTTTCGACACTGAGGACAACTGAGGGACTCATATGCAACAATTACAGAAGGTTCAAATGCTCTCTGATGCTTCAGAAGGAAACACAATGCATTAAGAGCCGGGGGTGAAAACTTTTGAACAAAAATGAAGATGGGTAAATTTTTCTTATTTCGCCTAAATATCCTATTTTTCTTTAGTACTGCCCTTCAGAAGCTACAGAAGGTACTTACATGTTTCCCAAAATACAAAATAAGTCAAAATTACCCTGATTTTCAAATTCAAAAAGTTTTCACCCCCCGACTCTTAATGCATCGTGTTTCCTTCTGAAGCATCAGTGAGTGTTTAAACCTCACTGTATGTTTTGGCTACAAAAAGAAGCTGTCAAATATTTAAACTCTTATTGTCTGGGATTGTTTTTGGGTATATGTTTCCTAGTACGGGCATGTTGTCAGACTATAGGATGATTTGTCGCAATTAAATTTTGTCGATTTTTAGCATTACAGAAATTATTATTATTAAACACAAAGCAATTTATGAACCTGCAAAATGTGAAAGATAACAGAAATATTAAAGCATATGTATATATGTATACATGTATATGGTGAGAGATCAGAGAGTTCAATCATAATGTTTTTGGACATGAAAGAGTGAGAACAAGAGTGGTACATTTCTCTTTTAGTTTTGAATGGCACTTGCCTTTGCCGTTCTCAGAGTTTTTCCAATAATTTATTTATTTTTCAAGGACAGTCATTTTAATAAGAGCTCACACAAAGGTGTTAATATTAATCATGTTTTCCCCCACTGTCATTCATGCTATTTCTGGCTAATACCTGCTCCGCTTTGTTATTCACGCTAGAAAATATTACAGCAGTCTGACACCAGTGTAAGTGTTTTTCTTACTAAAATCTGTCTCCTGTTCATTCACATTAACACTGAATCTGGCATTCAAAGTACAGTCAATTAACCATTTTGAAACCAGCCTGAAGTTCACAAGCAGATCATTAGGCAAGTTTTACAGATGGTCATCCTGGATGTCCTTTGCTTTATTTTCCTGAATGTGCTATAATATTTTCTTTCCACTCATGAAATTAGATCTCTTTCAGCAAATTTGAAAAGATATGTTTTATTACAAATGCGGTTTTGTAAGTATTAAAAGTTATTTCATTTTTTTCTCAGCTTGCCTCATGCTTATGTGACTAAAAACGCAGAAAGCCTGTGGCAGAAATTCAACAAAGCTCATATCAAAGAGCTGAAAAGAGGAAATCGATGTAAAATGGTACAAAATTGTTCGTAACATGTTAGCTAAAACTATCTTATTATTTGAAATAATATCACTATATCAACACCCACTGAAGCTCTGCTAGAGTTTGACACTGACATGCTTAAGGAAACTAAGCTCAGTACGACATTTAAGTGAGAGGTTTGCTTGTGTGGACCTTACAGTCCACCAGTGTTTTGTTTTGTCTCAGTGCGCTGGGCACATATACTCACACTCACTGCACTAATATTTACGTGTGTTTTATCTGTAATGGTGTTTAGTGTGCTCTTGAATGCTGAGGGTTGTTGACAGTGAGAGGGGAGGTGTGCGCTGCCATCACTTTACCTGTCAGAGCGAATACACACATCCACACACAAACGCACACACACACACGAACCTGTCAGAGAGGACGCTTTGAGTCAATGGTGCTACATGGAGAGGCCTGTAATGGCGTCTATTTCGACACAAGTGCTGTTCTCTTAAATTGAGTGACACTTACATTTCTGTCACCGCAGCACAGACAGTGCAATTTACAGGATTTGGTGACTTTCGCTTTATTTATTTGTTTATCTCAAAACTGGTTAAACAACATGGAGTTTAATTGATGGCTGGGACATTTCGCTTATGTGAAGCTAAATGGCTTTATTTGGTTGAAGAGGTTGGAGAACGTTTGAGTCTTAATCCAAATTGTTTTGGTCAAAGGGTCAATGACATATGTGACCCTGGACCACAAAACCAGTCTTAAGTCGCTGGGATATACTTGTAGCAATAGCCAAAAATACATTGTATGGGTCAAAATGATTGATTTTTCTTTTATGCCAAAAATCATTAGGAAATTAAGTAATGATCATGTTCCATGAAGATTTTTTGTAAAATTCCTACTATAAATATATCAAAATGTAATTTTTGATTAGTAAAATGCATGTTAAGAACTTAATTTGGACAACTTTAAAGGTGATTTTCTCAGTATTTTGATTTTTTTGCACCCTCAGCCTTTCAAATAGATGTATCTCGGCCAAATATTGTCCTATCCTAATAAACCATACATCAATAGTAAGCTTATTTATTGAGCTTTCATATGATGTATACATCTCAGTTTTGTAAAATTTAACCTTATGACTGGTTTTGTGGTCCAGGGTCACATATAATAGTGTTCATGATAAAGAAAAGAACATTTAATGTCGAATACTTCTTAGAAATGTTTATGTTGGTTTTGAAAAAACCTTTATACTGTTTTCAATAGGAGTTTTAAGTATTCATAAGTATCATTAAGTTTTTTTAGGAGTTGCATCACATGGCATTTTAAAACCTGACTAGTAACACTTTACAATAAGGTTCATTAGTTAACATTAGTTAACTATGTTAGTTAAGAATGAACAATGCTTCTACAGCATTTTTAAACAAATTTTTGTGTTTGTTAACATTAGTTAATGCACTGTGAACTAACATGAACAAACAATGAACTAACGTTAACAGATTAGTAAATAGTGTAATAAATATATTGTTCAGTGTTCGTTCATGTTAGTAACTTACTACATTGACTAATGTTAACAATTTACACCTTATTATAAAGGGTTACCACCTCACCTAACCTTGTCCTTTACAAAAAGGCCAAAATATCTGATATTTTAAGAGACATATTGATGTTGACGCACAGTCACATATTGTATTCAAGAAATAATAATAACCCAAGATGATGCCAAACCACTTAATAAGGTTTTCTTTTCAAAAATAATACTATTTTAATTACTATTTTTTATTATGACCTAAAGACAGTTGTATGGTCCTGACAACTTTTCACTTTTTGTCCCCTAAAAATATAAAAATGAATTTTAGGTGACACTTTATTTTAAGGTGTCCTTATTACATGTTACATGCAATTACTATTATAATAACAATTAATTATGCATAATTACATGCGAGTAACCCTAAGCTGAACCCTAATCCTAACCCTAACTATATAGTAAGAACATGTAGTTATTTAATATTACTTTGTACTTGAATGTTTAATTACGTTGTAACAAGGACACCTTAAAATAAAGTGTAACCAAATTTTAATACAAAGATTTAAAACATGCTTAAAATAGAACAGACGTATTGTATGTGTGGGTTGTGTTTTAATGTGTGTGTTCTTTAATTAATAGATCAGGACAGTCTAAGTGTGTAAGGAATTGGTCAGCGATTGGATAAAGCTGCAAGTGCACTAGTTGGAACATAAGGATAGCTTGGAGTAGTAAGGCAAGGATATAAAGATGATAAGCCATGTGCATTTGTGCAGTTCTCATTTCTGTTTGTAGGTGGTGCTTTAGCTGTGCATTTGGCCTGGAAGAGAATTTACAGTTGACTCCATAATGGAATATAATCTAAGCCTTAGCCAAGTGAAATCTAATTTCAAGGAGGCCTTAATTTCACTTCATTTCGTCCTTACCTCAGATCACATTTTCTCTCTATTGTTTGTGCAAATGTTGCCGTATCCAGCGGCCCTCAGTTTTTGAACGCTAATCAAATCCAATTTGACCTCCGAAGTAAATATACACTTTATTTTAGCTCCCCGTCCCTCCGCGTCTCTCATTTTCTCCGTCTTTCCCTCCACGGCAGTAAGTTTCTCTCGGTGAAGGTGTATGTATTTTGGACGCGTGTTTGTATGTTTCGCCGTGCACGCGTGCGAGACAGAGATGTGAGTGATTTTGCCAATTGCTGAAGTGGGATGCAAACTCATCTTATTTACCAGAGAATAGGCCAATTAAGGGCGAGTCGGGAATGAGCCGTGGTGCAGGAAACCAAGTGAATGTTCCATTGATTAGCAGCGTTCGCTTAATCACAGTCTCTCATAAGCTCATGTGCCGCTGTCAGCTGGGGCTTGCTCTCCACTCCTTTTGGAGGAGCAAAGGTTGGGGTGTCAGCGTGGAGGTGACACAGGCCAGTGATTACGTTTCCGTCTCCTCAAAGACATCAGGATGTCATCCAGAAAAATGAGGCGCGATTAGCTCCAGCAACTTTTCCTGCCGCCTGAAAAACAAGAATTCCCAATTTGCAGGAAGTGGGAAGTTTTCATTGAGGGATGGCTCTGAATGAGCGCTAATGCTGGCGTTCGGTGTGTGTTTGTGGAGCGTAATGGATGGTGTAAAACATCAGCGCGTATTGACGCTCTCTTTCCTAAAGCCCTGCTTCCCCTTTTTTCGAGCCTTGCCTAAATTTGCGCAAATTGAAAAGCGATAAAGAAGCAGACTCGTCTAATAAGCATTACTTATCATATTAATTAAAAGAGGATGACACAATATGGCTGACAGCTGTGGGTTTTGATTTGTTGTGTTGCTAATGTGACACTCATTATACAGGTCATGGTGAGACAAAGCCGCAGGGGTAGCCGTGGTAACATGCAGATGCAGAGACTGAGGCCTGCTACACAAACACTGGGGTCTCGCCTAAACAGCCCATAATTACCTCAACGCGCAGACAAACAGTAACCATGGAGAGGTGAACGGCAGTTACGACCTCAGAGCGGGACGTGGATTCAGTTCTGTAATTGTTTTTTTAATGGAATTAGTTTTCGCCAGATTTTTCGAGAGGATCCGTCTTTCTGCGCGAAAGCTCGCATTCAAAGGCGCCGGCGTTAATGACGGGATGAATGCTGAACTGCCTGAGCTCGGCCCTTTATCTTCCATCTCTCTTTCATTTTATGAGGTTTGTTGAATATGTAGAGCAGCGCAGAAAACATATTAGCGCTCTGACCTCCGAGGTGACTGTATCTCCCTGTATTGCACCTATCCCGTTTTATTACCAGCCTACCATTCATTCGCATTATTAAAGGCAAGCGTGTGAGTACAGAGGGAGCTTTTGGTCGCTTTGGAGAGTTGCGAGTTGCTCTGAAAGGGTCCATAGTGGGACAAATGATTTTTTGGGGCTTCTCTTCTGAAGTTTTGAAAATTGACTCTTAAACAGACGTTTCAAGTAGAGCTCAATCCACACCATCATTTTGACATCTATCATTTTCCTAAAAAAAAAAAGAGCTAAAATCCGGGTTACAGTGAAGCACATACAATGGAGCCAATCCATAAATGTGACCATGGACCACAAAACCAGTCATAAGGTTAAATTTGACAAAACTGAGACTTATACATCACACGAAAGCTCAATAAATAAGCTTTCTATTGATGTATGGTTTGTTAGGATAGGACAATATTTGACCGAGATACATCTATTTGAAAATCTGGAATCTGAGGGTGCAAAAAAATCTAAATACTGAGAAAATCACCTTTAAAGTTGTCCAAATTAGGTTCTTAACAATGCATTTTACAAATCAAAAATTACATTTTGATACATTTACAATAGGAATTTTACAAAAAATCTTCATCGAACATGATCTTTACTTAATTTCCTAATGATTTTTGGCATAAAAGAAAAATCAAAAATTTTGACCCATGATAGGTATTTTTAGCTATTGCTACAAATATACCTCAGCGACTTAAGACTGGTTTTGTGGTCCAGGGTCACAAATGTTAAAATACTCAATCGTATAGACGCAAAACGTGAACAATACATATTTTGTTCTGTGTACATAAAATGTGTATATTTCATTTTACAACTTTTAAACCAAAAATAATTCAGACAGCAGATATAATTTTTGATATTTTTTTTTACTAGTTGATGCAGGACACTATAGTAAATTTATATAAGTGAGGATAGTAAAATAAAGTTAACTGTGACATATTATACCCAAAAATTCTTCATACAGTGGACTAGCAGTAAACATTTGGGACCAAAAATTTCATTTGACACTTTGACCTGACCATGTTTTGTTACATACCTCGCTATCAAAGTTATCTGACATTATCAAGGTGATTTTGTACTGACACAGTTTAACTCTTGAGTTCTTGTCATATTTTATTACCATTTTCCAAACTATAGCAAATAAGCTGTGGTAATGTAAGACATTTTAAAGGGTGTCTGAATAAATTTTGGTTTGACTGTAATTCATTTGTGATTATCAAGATGAATTTGTTCTGACGCAGTTTAACTCTTGAGTTTTTGTCATATTTTATTACCGTTTTCTAAACTATAGAAAATAAACTGTGATAATGTAAAAAATTTAAAAGGTGTCTGAATAAATTTTGGTTTGACTGTAAACCCATTGCCTAAAACCTTAAAACAACCATAAAAATGAGCTTGCATTTAAATAATAAGAGAAGAATGAATGCAAGTGCTTATATAAAGTTATAAGCTTCACATTCATTTCTCTGTTTAAATCCTCCAAAAATTGTCCCCATTCACTTCCATTGTAAATGCCTCAGTGTATCCTAATTTTTTACCTTTTTTTAAGAAAACGTGGGACAAATTTAATCAAAATTATGCTATTGTTTAAGTATCACTAGTACTGTATATTCCTTTTTCGGTTCCACTTTAGATATGTTGCACTTACTATGTACATACATGTTTTTGAATCATACTTGTGTTTTAAAAAATACCTGCATGTAATTAAATCTGTAATTACATTTATAGTTACACTGTTGACCCAACCTTTACACCTTAACCCACTCTTAAACCTACCCATACCACCTCTAACCTTGCCCGGATCCCACCTCAATAGCGACAAAAGAGTTTTGCAATGCAATATGAACACAATAAGTACACTATACTTATTTTTTGATCTGTGCACATAGTAGTTAAAGGATTAGTTCACTTTCATAGCAACAATGTACAGATAATGCACTCACCCCCTTGTCATCCAAGATGTTCGTGTCTTTATTTCCTCAGTCGTAAAGAAATTATGTTTTTTTGAGGAAAACATTTCAGGATTTTTCTCTTTATAATGGATATGGATGGGGCCCCGAAGTTTGAACTTCTAAAATGCAGTTTAAATGCAGCTTCAAAAGGCTCTAAACGATCCCAGTAGAGGAGGAAGGGTCTTATCTAACGAAACGATCAGTTATTTTCGGAACAAATTGACAATTTATATACTTTTTTACCTCAAATGCTCGTCTTGTCTCATCTCTGCGCAGCGCATGCAAAGTCTGTGTGATTCCGGTAAATACAGTTAGGGTACGTCTAAAAACTCCCATCTCGTTTTCTTCCCTAACTTCAAAATCACCTTAGATCGCTGCAAAAGTACCGACATAGTGCTTACAAAGTGAACATACAAAGAAACTCAAACTTCCTTTACAAAAAAAGGTAAAAACAGCATTATAGGACGATTTTGACATTGAAGACATAAACGAGATGGGAGTTTTTAGACATACCCTAACTGCATTGACCCAGATTCTGCTGTCTATACATTCACTGCGCAGAGACAAGACAAGACGAACATTTGAGGTTAAAAAGTATATAAATTGTCAATTTCGTTGACGTCGTTTCGCTAGATAAGACCCTTCCTCCTTGGCTGGGATCGTTTAGAGCCTTTTGAAGCTGCATTTAAAGTGCATTTAAACTGCATTTCGGAAGTTCAAACTTCAGGGCGCCATCCATATCCATTATAAAGAGAAAAATCCTGAAATGTTTTCCTCACAAAACACAATTTCTTTACGACTGAGGAAAGAAAGACATGAACATCTTGGATGACAAGGGGGTGAGTACATTATCTGTACATTGTCGTTATGAAAGTGAACTAATCCTTTAAGGCCACCTTATATAAAGTGGGAGCCATCTTTCTTAGTCACTGTTATGTTAATAATCTAAACAATATAAGAAAAGAAATGGATTCCGTTACCCTGCCCATGCAAATGTTGAAATGAAACAGCAATATGCAAATCAAATCATACTGTATATGCTATATAAGGTAAACCTCTCTTAAAGCCTGTTGAATATTCATAGCTCCATATGTGTGTGTGCAATCTGATATGTTTGTAACAGTATCTGAAATGTCTGACAAAACATTTCTGCTTGATACGTGAAGTATTAGCCGGCATGCTGATCATAAAGTCCTCTCATGCATATTGATTGTTGCGTTGGCATGCAGATGAAAATTATGTTGTTGGCAGCATACTAAGAGGAGGTGTGTGCGTGTGTGAGAGCGTGTGTTTAGATGAAAGACAATATAACTACGCATAATGACTTTTCGGGTGTGCGGCCCAAGAGACGGGACGTTTTCTGCCTATTTGAGCATTTAGGAAGCCGCTAGAGATGGTTCATCAGCGCTGTGGTGTATTAGATGGGATCTGACAGGATCTTATGGAGATTCGGGCACAGACCAGACAGGGGAGCGAGTGAGGTGACGACAAGGGGTCAGGATTGGATGCCCTGAAACGCCAGAGGGCACGCAGAGCTGGAGGTCACCGTGGTTGGGTCAGCTCAGAGGTGATCCAATTCCCCTCTAGTTTCAGCTTTTCTAGATTGTGCGAGATTGTGTGCGGGTCCTTTTGAACTCGCTCCGCTCGGAGGTCAGCAGAAAGAGATGAAGAACCATAACGTATCATAACAACACTGTGTGTTTGTATGGCGGTGTGTGTTTGTGTAGCAGTGGTCGTTTTTTAAATTGATTTCCCACGAGTTGAGTGACAAGGGTCTGATTTTAGTGCACATATAGAATATATATATTTGCGTGTTTGTGTGTATAAATGTATGTGTGTATGGCACATTAGTGTTGGCACTTGTGAATCTAAGTGACATTGACTGGGCCAGACTGTAATTAGGGATTGGGTTGGATGGTCTGTGAAAGCAATGCATAATGGGATGTTTCCTCTGACACTGAGCATTTCCCAACAGCTGCCTGTCAGTCTGATCTCGGTCCCTTTAAAAGAGGACACTTTAATTAGTCACAATCCCTCGAGGAGCCTCTCATTTACAGTCGTGCCCATCTTGATGTAAATCAGCTTTCTACCCATCACTCTTTTCTCCTTTCACTCCTTTTTTATCTAGCGTTTACCTCCATCACTCTGTGGCTCCATCATTATGTCATTTTATTCTCCACAGCACACCTGTCTCTCTTTCACTGTATCTCCGAAGTTCATTTTCTCTGCCCTCACCGTCCCACCTATTCATCTCCACCCTTTTTCATGTCCTTCATCTCCATTTCCTTCAGTCCTCTCAGACTTTGGCTCTGCCAAGACGACTCTAATCTGACCACCAAGACTATCTTCGTCAGCCATGGTTTTTGAGTCCACTCATTCTGCGTAAGAGGTCTTTTTTTATTTTATTAAATAAAATAAATGTGTTTTCTATGATGATGATTTTATGATTGGTCAGATTGCCTGTCAATCAAACCGTGAAGTGTCAGTTTCACTTCCATATTTATTGTAAAAATATTTATTGTACACTAGTAGTCAAAAGTTTTTGAACAGTATGATTTTAAAGTCTCTTCTGCTTACCACGTCTGCATTTGATCCAAAATACAGCAAAAGGTGTAATATTGTGAAATATTTTTACTATATAAAATAAAAAAAATATTTTTTTTTTCTGTGATTAAAGCTACATTTTCAGCATCATTACTCTAGTCTTTGGTGCCACATGATCCTTCAGAAATCATTCTAATATGCTGATTTGCTGTTCAAGAAACATTTATTATTATTATTATCAGTATTTAAAACAGTTGAGTTAATTTTTTTAGAATTCTTAAATAGAAAGATCCAAAGATCAGCATTTAACTGAAATAAAAAGCTTTTGTAATATTATACACTATACTATTCAAATGTTACAAAAGATTTCTATTTTAGATAAATGCTGTTCTTCTGAACTTTTTGTTTATCAAAGAAACCTGAAAAAATTATACTCAGCTGTTTTCAACATAATAATAATACAAGTTTTTTGAGCAGAAAATCTGAATATTTGAATGATTTATGAAGGATTGTGTGGCTGAAGTAATTATGCTAAAAAAATCAGCTTTGAAATAGTAAAATAGTAAATATTAAATAGTAAAAATATTTTAAATTGTACTGTTTTTGCTGTTTTTGAATCAAATAAATGCAGGCTTGGTGAGCAGAAGAGACTTCTTTAAAAAACATTAAAAATCTTCCAAAACCTTTGGACTGGCAGTGTAATAGTGTGTCCTTTTACAAAGAGTCATTAGAGGCTTATGTTTTAAACTTGACTTTTAAAACATTTATATCCATAAACCAGAATGGAAATTCATAGAAATCTCCACATGATGTTTTGCTCATTTCTGTTTTCTAATATGTTCAACTTCCACTCACTTTCTCCTACCCTCCTCTTGTATTTTCAGTCAGCCAACATGTTGGCCAGCCTGGTGTATTTTCTGCTGACCCCAAGAGTGTTTTTGTGTGGGAGGTGACATTGTTTCCTGACCCTGGGGAGATCCTGTCACGGTGCACACTCATCTGGTCTCTGATTGCTTTCTCTTTCTCCTTGTTTTTCAATAGCACGCTGTATCTCTCCCTTCATCTCAACACGCATTGCCTCATGAGGAACAGTTTCACCTTGACCGGCTCAGAGTTTGAACCGAGAGCACCTTGCCACCCCATCTTTAGAAATACAGGTTGTTTGCGGGTCAGTGAACTATTAATGACCGTTATTTAAGGCTATGCTTTTCCACACATCTGCGACTGCAGTCGTCTTCTCTACATATAATAAACATCAACAGTAACCTTGTCGCAACGCTCAGCCACCGTCTGTCTTTTACCTTGGTTTCTACAGTACATTAGAGTTGTTTTCTGGCAATTTTGTCCTCTTTTTTTTCTGTTGGTTTCTTTCCATTGTTCATGCTCTATTGTGAGCTCAGTGAATGGAACAACATTGCTGTGTGTTTCCTGTCAGTCACGTTGGTTTTAAAGGAGAGGGTGAACTCATCGGCTGTTGACTGTTGTGGTGCCGTCAGAGCTGTCCATCTCTCAGTGTCAGCCAGTGAAGTTGTCATTTCCGATGTCATTCTGACATGGGAATAATCAAGCAGAGTCAAATATGTTTCACCCTTCTTTCTTGAGCACCCTCTTTGAAAAATGCTTGTGCTCCTACTCACTAACCTCATGTGGCTTTCAGCTTGTTGATTGTCTTTATGAGGCTTTGCGACTTTGACATCAGATCTTTTTAGAGGTTCTTCTGCTATGTTGGAGTTATGACAAATGATTGAACTTTTTAATGTGTCTTGCCAAATCAGCAAGAGTCAATATGTCCATCCTATAGCTTTTCACTCCAGATTGCCAGATTGATGATTTTAAAGGGTTAGTTCACCCAAAAATGAAAATTCTGTCATTAATTATTCACCCTCATGTCGTTCCAAACCCGTAAGACCTTCGTTCATCTTCAGCTTTCTGACCCTGCATAGACAGCAACGCGACTACTACATTCAAGGCCCAGAAAGGTAGTAAGGACATCTTTAATAAAGTCGATCCGACATCAGTGGTTCAACCGTAATTTTATGAACAAGAATACTTTTTGTGTGCAAAGAAAACAATATAACAACCTTATTCAACAATTTCTTCTCTGCTGTGTCAGTCTTTGAAGTCTTTATTTTTTTTCTTTGCGCACAAGAAGTATTCTTGTAGCTTTATAAAACTAAGGTTGAACCACATGGACTATTTTAATGATGTTCTTACTACCTTTCTGGGCTTTGAATGTAGTAGTCGTGTTGCTGTCTATGCAGGGTCAGAAACAGGGTTGCCAGGGTTTTGTAACAAAACCCACGCAATTATTACTTAAAACTGGCCCAATAGCATTTCGAGGTGGTACCCCCGGTAAAAATCACGCTCTAGGGGAGGGGGTAAAATAATTTTTTTTGGCAGGACATGAGGACATGAAAAACAACCCGCAGCAATAGTGTTAAAGTAGCCCAATTCCGCAGGAAAAACACAGACTTGGCGACACTAGTCAGAAAATTTGTGTTTCAAAGATGGATGAAGGTCTTACAGGCTTCAAACAATCTGAGGGTGAGTAATTAATGACATAACGTTCATTTTTGGGTAAAATTTTTGAAAACACTAAGCATTCAAAACACTTGTCGACTTAAATAGTTACAGAAAAAAACTGGGCCTCATACACTAAACAGAATCATGCGTCTTATTGCTAGGAGATGTGTGACAAAAACATTGTGTTTTAAAACCAACACAAAGTATTAAAAATGTTAAATGATCTCTGAATGAGCCACAGAAAAATGATCTACTCTGACTGGATAAAATCAGTCAGACAGTTGACAGATTGTGTAGATTTCTATGAAAACTGTCAACCCAGACTGCCCAAAATCTGCAGATTTGCAGATTCTCCAGACTACAAATCAAGGCAAAAATCTGTGCAAAAGTTCTTCATTGTACCCTTTAAAATTAATATTTCTGCTCTACTATTCCTTAACAGCAAAGTTGTAGAATGTAAATGATCTTTTTTTGCAATAAATCACCAACCATGGGTGAGAGTTATGAGATCAAGAATGGAAAGCAGTTCAAACACATTTGTATAATCTACTCTGATACTTCTGTACAAAGAAATCAGGCTCTTTAGTGTGCTGCCAGAGCTCACAGCGGCTGGTTTGACAGTGTGTGTCCATTAGACTGGGGTCAGTTTCACTTAGAGAAGGCTGAGACGGAGCCCTTGAGGCTTTGGAGTCAGAGGTTGAAGGTAACATAGAGAGGCTTTTTAGATCTAATCCTTCTGAGGTACTGTAGACTCTTCATCTTCAGACAGATTAGGGTTGATCCAATATAGCTGCCAGAGGGATTACTGGCGGCTCTGTTTTTGTCATGCCCCCTTGATCCCTTTTTTGTTGGGAAGTGTCCCCCTGAGTCTCACGTCAGATGTCTGGGCGCAGTAAGGCTATGTTCACATTACAGGTCTTAATGCTGACTTCCAATATTTTGTTCAGATCTGATCCTCGAGCTGCTGCTCACACATTTATCTGTGAAAGAGAAAAGTATTTGTCACCTGCTTCTGCATGGTGTCAGCATAGTGGTTATGTTAAACATTTAGTTCATTTCCAGAATGAAAATTTACTGATAATTTACTCACCCCCATGTTATCCAAGATGTTCATGCCTTTCTTTCTTCAGTCGAAAAGAAATGAAGGTTTTTGACTTCTTTTTTTTTTTTTGCAAAACATTAAAATTATAATTATTTTTTATTAAGATGATTTTGCCCTTTTTGTTAGATAGATATACTAAAGTGTGTTTTTCATGGCGTGTCTTTGCTCTAACTCTATGTTGATGAATATTAGGGGAGATCTGCCATCTGTTAATGATGGACTGAAGGACTTTCGTGACATCATGTTGGTTCTGTCATTCCCAGCTGCATGGCTCCACCTTCACCTGTTTACGCCATCACAGGCTGACACACTTGTCACAAAGCTAGAACATTTGTTATCCATCCTTGATGCAAATGAGCCCGAAATGACCCATTTATTTATGGGATGTCAGTTAGCACCCGTGTCATCCATTGTCACCACTCTTAGTTGGTTAAGAATGAGAGGAGCCACATAGCATTTAAAGGGATAGTTCACCCAAAAATGAAAATTCTGTCAATATTTATTCATGACTTTCTTCTGTGGGACATAGAAGACATTTTGTGAAATGTTGCAGTGTTTTTGTAAATTAAACTGCTTGACTACCAACATTCCTAAAAGATCTCTTCTTATGTGTTCCATAGAAGAATGAAACATGAGGGTGAATTGTCCAACCTGGTCACATGACAAAAACGTATTGGTGGGAACATTTTCGCAAGACGCAAAATACGTATAGTGACATATTCAATGTGAAAATGTCCACTGAGTGGCGGTAAAAGAGTGTTTGTTTTGTCCTCCCGAATAGATGTATGTACATATGGTACATTTTACGTGGTGTTGGTTTTGAATGCGTCACCGCAGTTCTGACTTGAAATGTCCGTTGAGTGTCGGACTATAATGCTCCGTGACGGTTTAAAATAACGGACCATCTACACTACACCTAAACCTACCCGATAGTAGCTTGGTTTTTGATGTTTTTCATGGGATTTGTACCCAAGGATTCACATCTTGAATCCAATTCCGTGCCGGCTGAGCTACCGAGCAAACTTGTTACATTTGGAAAGTGAAACATATTGAGCTGTAATCATAACTGCGTATGAAAACGATTACAAGTGCTCGCTGTTTTACCGTCTCTTGTGTTGATTTCTGTTGGAAACTGCAGTGATATGTACTTATTGGTACGTATTTCGCATCTTGCAAAAAAGTTCCCACAGGTACGTTTTTGTCATGAGATCAAGTAGCAACCTGAAAGGGATAGTTCAGCCAGAAATGAACATTTGATGTTTTTCTGCTTACCCCCAGGGCATCCAAGATGTAGGTAACTTTGTTTCTGTAGTAGAAGACAAACAAAGATTTTTAACTCAAACTGTTGCAGTCTGTCAGTTATATAATGGCAGTCAATGGGACCCGCGGCTTTGAGAGTCAAAAAAACCATACACAGACAAAACCAAAATTAAACCCTGCGGCTTGTGACGATACGTTGAGGTCTTAACACACAAAACAATTTGTCTGTGCAACTAAACAGTGTCATTTTTTACCTCTGATCCACTGCAATGTCAAACTGTCCTGAGCGCATTCACAACAGCCGGCGCGTGGAAAAAAAAAAACGTGTTACAACGTGTTAAAAAACTAAAAGATTACGTTTGCTTGCGCGAACTCATTCGAGAGTGTTGACTTTCCACCCACTCTCAACTTTTGAGCCTGATCGACTGAAGTTATGGTTGCTTGCTCTTCGTCACACGCCGGCTGCTGTGACCACGCTCTGGACAGTTGGACATTTGCAATGGATCAGAGGTAAAAAATGATATAAATACTGTTTAGTTTCTTGCACAGACATTGTTTTGTGTGTTAAGACCTCAATGTATCGTTAAGCCTCAGGGTCACAAGCCTCAGGGTCTGTGTCTATGTTTTTTTGACTCTCAAAGCCGTGGGTCCCATTGACTGCCATTATATGACTGACAGACTGCAACGGTTTGAGTTAAAAGAAACTAATACACCTACATCTTGGATGCCCTGGGGGTAAGCAGATAAACATCAGATTATTATTTTTCGGTGAACTATCCCTTTAACCTTGAAGTTACAGCTTCTAGAGCAGAGAAAGAAATAGAAAGTGTAACCAAAGAGCACAGACAGAAACATGTCCATCTAATCATCTCTTATGAGCCATATGTGCTGGATTCTAATATAGCCGATGTCCCATGAGTCTCAGTGAAACCGTCAAGCTGATGAGACAGCTTTATTTTTTCTCTTCTATTAAGTGATTTTTAATCAACCCAATGTTTGCATACCCAGGGGACCTGACCAGAAGGGGACGGGTTTTAGAAGGGTGGACTCATGGGAGATTTAACTCTAGCAAGTCTGGAGATGCTCAAGATGAGGATGTCCTGTTGGAGACAGCATAATTAAAAGGTTAAATCTCTTGGATTTAACATCACGGATTAGAAACAAATCAAACGCCGATTTCAACTCGATTCAGATCAGCTAAAGTGTGTCTTGAAGGTCTTTTGGACGTATGTTGCCATCGCACAACGGTGCACATTGGCTCTGTCTCAGAAAGAAGGTTGCTGTATTTCATTTCAGTTTATTTAATCTGCGCTTTGCAAACAGACCTGCGGGCCACTGCTCTCCATCCCACTTTATTGTGTTACAGCCTCAATACGCTCAGCCAATTCTTAGTGTCCCTGCTAAGAGAAAAACACATACGGGTTGCTATGGCCCCTGTTGCGGGTTCAGCAGAGAAGTGACTCTTTCCAAGGGACATTTATTGAGCGTAAGGACACTTCTGTTTCTCTCCATCCTGTAAACCAATTATTGTGTCAGCCCTGGAAAGCACAGTGAGGTAAATATCAATAAGTATCGTGCTACATGCCTGAATATGTCCATTCATTCACGTCAGCCGCAGTTGCAGTCACGCATCCTTCCGCAGCACACGGAAGTGCGCGAGCGCGTGCACGCGGTCCAACAGACAGCGGCGGGGAGATAACTCCTAACTTTGTTTTGACACTTTTGATTAAGGACCATTGAAGGGACACCTGTACTGCGGAGATGAAC
The DNA here is from genome assembly GCF_049309525.1 of Garra rufa. Lineage (NCBI taxonomy): Eukaryota > Metazoa > Chordata > Actinopteri > Cypriniformes > Cyprinidae > Garra > Garra rufa. Next base: position 22,030,180 of record NC_133368.1, read on the forward strand.
AATAGCCAGGCCCCAGGAGAGATTGATTTTCTGCATGAGAAGAGGAGTCTTTGTCTAAAGCCACACGCTCCTTTCTTATGCTAACGAGCCGTGGAAGATTTCCAATTCAATTTCACCTGAGCGCTGGTCAGCTCTCCGCTCTTTTGTGCGCCGTCCCTCGAGCCCCCCGACACGCTCGCACACGCACGCCCAGCTGCAATTTGGCTTTGGTGGGTGGGGAGTCCGCGGGGAGGTGGATGGAAGATTGACAGGTGGCTTGGAGCTGTGATATCTCTCGGTCCTGTTGCATCACAGGAGAAGCGGCGTCAACCTCCCAGGCCTTCACCTTAAAAGGCGGATCAGGGGCATGCTGGGATTGATCTGAAATACTCTGATGCTTACAGTCTGTGCATGTTTTTACAAAGCTATTAGTGTCAATTCTAATTTATCCGCTCTTGCGTGACATATATACCGCTGCACCGACTTATCCAGGACTGCACAGAGATATTAAGACGAAATGATGACAATGAGCGCTACTTATTTTCGTTTTTATCCATGGTATTACTGTAACTGGCAAGCATTGTTGCTGATGCAACAATTATACCCAAACAATAACAATGCTGTAATCCTCCATGATGACTGTGCCTTCATATTTACAATCACAGGACTCTGGAGCTCAGCTCACTCTCTTCCAGCAGTTTTGCATTGTGCCTTTAACTCCTTAATGTTTATTTAATGTTTACCCTATTAATAATCTGCTTTTATTATATGAACTCATATAGCACAAATGAGATAGCTTTAATATGTCAGTTGATTCTTCACCCGAAAAGGAGATTTCTATCATTTACTCACCCTCATGTCATTCTTACTTCTTCACACTAAAAAAATGCTGGGTTAAATACAACCCAGCACTGGGTGAAATATAGACAAACCCAGCAATTGATTGGTTTTGACCCAGTGGTTGGAAACGTAACTTTCTGAGTAGTTTTATTCAAATCGACTATTGTTTAAAAATTACTATATGGCTGGCTTAAAATGAACCCAAAATAGATTAAAATCAAAATTGTAAATAAAAATCAGACACAAACATTTATTATTAAGCAATTTAATTATTAAAAAATATTATTTAATTATTACTTATTCAACTTATTAAAAAAAAAAATCATTTATTGAACATGTTACTAAATGTTTATTTCCAACCTATTTTGGGGTCATTTTAAGCAAGAAAAGTATTTTTAAGCAGTAGCTGAGTAAAATAAAACAACCCAGAAGGCTGGGTTGGGTCAAAACAACCCCATCACTGGGTTTGTCCATATTTCACCCAGCATTGGGTTGTTTTGACTCAACATTTTTTTAGAGTGTAAAGATAAAGGAAAGATATTGTTTCTGACCCCTGCGATAAAAGTAAATATGAATGATTTTGAATGTTTTTTTTTTTCAGGAAAAACCACACACTCTAAAAAATGCTGGGTTAAAAACAACCCAACTTGGTTTATTTGGCAACCCAGCGCTGTGTAAATATTGGACAGAAGAACACATGCTGGGTTATTTTGACAAAATTGAAAAAATGAACATTTATTATGAATTTTATGAATTTATTTGGGTGAATACAGCATGCACTCGCTGGGTTAAAACAACCCAATTTGGTTTATTTTGGTAACCCAACGCTGGGTCAAATATGGACTAACCCAACTGTTGGGTTAAAAAATTTAATTGAAAAATTTAACCCAACAGTTGGGTTAGTCCATATTTAACCCAACGTTGGGTTAAAACAACCCAGCATTTTTTAGAGTGTAAAATAATCAAAACGTGAACATTTATTAAGAAAGTGAAAACATAGTTTTTAACTTTACATACATTTAATAGTTTTACAAGCATCGCTCGTTTAACAAGCATTTATGAAATAAATTTATTTTCATTTATTTTCATAACCCAGTAAAGGTAAAAGGTGTTTCCATCATGCAAAACGACTGCTGCTGATGCCGCTGACTGACATCTCATCCTTGTATGTTGTGTAAAATAATATAATTTACAGCACAGTAAAGACTTTATAAATTAAATAAAATGTATACAAACCGTTATTTTCGCCAAAGAAGTGCACCAAATCGGCATCACTGAGAACCACTCTCTCCTGTAGAGGACGCAAAAAGCCTGCGCTCTGAGTCTAATTCAACAGCTGGGTTGTTTCATCCGAGACAGACTCAACCCAGCAGTTGGGTAGAAAAAATAACAAAGCATTATCAATGACCCAGCAGCTTAGTCACATAAAACTACCCAGCACCTGGGTAAAAATATTTAAAATAATCATATAAAATGATCCAAAAAGCTGAGCCCAGCATTTGAGTATAAAAGAACCCAGACATTTTGTGCAGAAAAACTACCTAGCACCTAGGTAGAAATATTTAAAATAATCATATAAAATGACCCAACAGGCTGAACCCAGCATTTTTAGTGTAGCAATTTCACATATTGTATGTTTTCCTCTAAAAGTTTTCAATATAAACTCAAACATTTTTCATTAGACATTATTTTATAGCTCTGTATGTTTGGTTTTTAAATGAAGCATAAATGAGATCTCTATTAATTAGCCACAAAAGGGCAACCTCTGGCTTAAAGTTTTTTTTAAAAAAACAAACACGAGATACAAAACATACTAAATTATTTCCATTTCTATTACTAAATGTATCAGTGTGTAGATAAGATAATGACTTATCTGCAAACTTAATTGAAAATTTCCCCTCTTAAAGATGACCTTAATTAAAGCATAGACGCATTATGGGGGTAAATGGCACAGCGACTGATTAAGATTTTATACTGACTGAATGCAGGCAAAATAATAGAAAGAAACACTCCAACAATAATCATCCTAAAGCAGAAAATTAAAATGTGAAATCTAACACTTGAATAGACTTTTTCGGCTCTTCTACTGTTTTAATGCTGCTATAGAAATTCGCCAGAGATTCGCGCTGAGTTAGTCAGAAAAGCAAGTGCTGTTTAATTAATTTCTCTCAGTTGATAAAAAAGCACTTCTGGAAGAATCTGATCCAAATAGTGCTTTGTTTTGGGTTAACGAGCACAGAGCTCCGCGAAACCTGGTGACCGAGTCACTCGGATAATAAATCATCTCATTCCAGATGTTGGGTTTGTGTAGGTGATATGACAAGAGGATAGAGTTTGTTTACACGACTTAGTGTCACTATTTAAACATTTTACTGATGTGTATTTTTACTGAAGTGTTGCCAAAACCTCATGGTGGCACCTCAAATGGCTTATATGAAAACAAGCAATTTATGATGCAATAATCTGCAATTATGTTGCGCTATCATGCAAGAGTGACTCAGCCATTAACGATTTCCCCCCGTCGCATAGCGAACTCTTAATTAATTTGTTGCTTATTTGAGCGTATGAGTAGCTGGTTTTCGTTCTGTATCGCACGTCTTTATTAGGTAATTCGATACCTCAGCTAAAGCAACATGTAATCTTTGCCTGAGGAAATGATATATTTAGTGGCAGGGGTATTGTTGGGCCTGTTACTGTGAATATGAAAAATAATTAAGGCTGTTTGATCCTGAATAGACGCATGACTGTTCTTTGAGATGTGCTTTCTTTGGACTCAGACTGTAAAATCGTTTGAGTGCTGTTTCCTGTGGCTCTTTGCAGCATCCTCTGAGCACAATCTGAAACATGCTCACCTCCGTAGCACGCATGGGGCCCTACAGGCCCCTCTTAGAGCGAAAGGGAAATGACTTAAAGAATAAAGGAAAAATTGAACAAACACCGTTCCTCCTGGGTTTAGTGTCTTGGTAAAATCCCAAATCCCCTCATTTTAAATTTTTTTTAGACTCCAATGCCGATTCTACGCTTGCCAATCTTAAGAACAGGATTTCCTTGGTCTGTTTCCCATATTCCTGTCTTTCAGTCTCACTCCTCCTCTCTGCAGTGCTGGAGGCCTGATTAGGGGTGTTCAGCTCCTGCCCCCGCATGTTGGTTACAAGATGCCCCCTTCTCCTCTTCAACTCCCCCGAACGCACGCTCGCAACCTACATTTCTTACCTTAAGAAGCAGCGGCGCTCACGCAAGCACTTGTTTTATTAATTCGGTCTGATTCACGTCTTCATCACCTTCAGTCATTGATTACTAAATTCAGATCTCAGGCTTCTTTGGCATTTTTAGGATGAGAGTTGATTCAAGGCTGCCGAATCACAGGACTGTCATCATCAGAGCTGAGAGACGAAACATGAACTGAATAATCAATCAGCTCATCCAAACGTCCAAAATACCAAACAGATTTGTTTTGCATTTTTTGGCGCGTGACAAGACGTACAGAATTATTGGTCATATTTTTGGGATGTTAATTCTGACACTAAATCTTTTTTATTTTTGAGTCTGTTTTTAATGATGCTATATACGACTCCTAAATTAGCTTTGCTTGTTAATGTTCTGAAATCTGAAAAAGAAAAGTTTGTTTTGTGATGTTTAGTCAAGTCAAAGTTTATATATACAACCTTTAAAGGGTCACTCCACCCCAAAATGAACATTTTGTCATTGTCACTCACACCCATGTCGTTTCAAACCCGTAATAGCTTCATTCGTCTTTGGAACACAGTTTAAGAGATTTTGGATAAAAACTGAGCTTTGTGGCTGTCCTATTGACTGCCAAGTGAATAACACTGTCAAGGCCCAGAAAAGTATGAAAGACGTCGTCAAAATAGTCCATCTGTCATCAGTGGTTCAACCATAATTTTACGAAGCTACAAGAATACTTTTTGTACACAAAGAAAACAAAAATAACAGCTTTGTTCAACAATTCGTCTCCGTAACGTCATTTTGGAGCATATTCAAAGTCAAACTCAAAGTCAACTTTATTGTCAATTCTGCCACATGTAAAGGACATACAGAGAATTGAAATTGCATTACTCTCAGACCCATGGTGCATACAAGTAACATTAAATACAAACAGTAACATTAAATACAAACAGTAACATTAACATTAAGTAACATATTCCCTGAGTGCAAACAGCATACGCTGGTCTCTGTCAGCTGCGTCACACGAATACGCTGTTTTCGTTTGAATCAAAGCGTAAATAAAGGTAGAGAACGTATATCTGTGTGTCGCGGCTGACACAGAAGTCAGCGTACGCTGTTTGCGTCCAGTGGATACTCTCCTAATTGGCGCTACGGTGACGCAGATGAGACAAATTGTTAAAAAAAGTTGCTATTTTTGTTTTCTTTGCGTATAAAAGGTATTCTCGAAGTTTCATAAAATTATGGTTGAACAACTGATGGCAGATAGACTATTTTCATGATGTCTTTCATACTTTTCTGGGCTTTGACAGTGTTATTTACTTGGCAGTCAATAGGACAAAAGCTCACGGTTTTTATCCAAAATATCTTAAACTGTGTTCCGAAGACGGACGAAGCTTTTACGGGTTTGGAACGACATGTGGGTAAGTGATTAATGACAACATTTTCATTTTGAGGTGGAATAACCCTGTAAGAGCCAAAGCTGACCCAAAGTGCTCAACAATTCAAAGAAGAAGATGAAGTAATATCTTTATGAGCAAAACCTTGAAACCTAAAGGATGAATGAAAGTAAAACAGGTGAAATTAATTTAAAAAATGAAAACAATACAAGAACAGTAGACACTGTAGATGTGCTCTGCTTACTCTTTTATCTTGCAACATAAATGTGACCCTGGACCACAAAAGCAGTCATAAGGGTAAATTTATAAATGTATACTGAATAAATAAGCTTTCCATTGATGTATGGTTTGTTAGGATAGGACAATATTTGGCTGAGATACAACTATTTGAAAATCTGGAATCTGAGGGTGCAAAAAAATCTAAATATTGAGAAAATTGCTATTGCTACTTAAGACTGGTTTTGTGGTCAAGGGTCAATATTTTTTGTAGAATTCTAGTAGAATTGTGTCATTTTGCTGTATAATATAAAGCGATTAACATTTTTTCATAACTAATTGTTCATTTTTGAAAGTTTTCCATTTGAGACTAAAGAGGTTAACAATGAAAAATGTGCTTGTTTTGCCGCCTGGTTCTTGTCCAGTGTGAACTGGAAATAAGGCAGTGGATCAGACACATGACCTGTCCTTTGCTCTTTCCAAGTTTTAGTCCCTTAATGACCATTAGAGCTGTCATTCAGTCACTCCGGCTCATACATCAAAGTCAGACACCCTTACATGCCACTGTCCTTTCATCTATAGAAGATGAATGTAAAGCTGTTATGTGATGCTTCTCAAGTTCACGTGTAAGGTCAACAGTCACCCAAGGGTCCATTTGAGACAGGTAGAGGAGACAAGGTAAAGTTACACCTGTTAGAGGAGACAGGTGCGGCGGTAATGAGGTTTAATGACTCCTCATCCTCCTCATTACCCACATTTCATTCATCTCTGTCTGTCTAGAAACTTACATCCTCATTTAAACTTCCTGTTTCATCAGCAGTGCTGTAAACGATTAAAGTTGTACCTTTAAATGTCTACCTTTAATGTAAATCTGTACTTTTAATAGTTTATATTGTTTGTGTAATGGTTTGTAGTTGTAACTAATTCAGACAATAGAGCATGTCTGTGTGAAGGAGAAGTTCACTTCCAGAACAAAAATGTACAGATAATTTACTATTTCTTTCTTCGTTTTCTTTCTTCTTTCTTTCGTCGTAAAGAAATTTTTTTTTTTGAGGAAAATGCTTCAGGATTTCTCTCCATATAGTGGACTTCTATGGTGCCCATGAGTTTGAACTCCCAAAATGCAGTTTAAATGCAGCTTCAGAGGGCTCTATATAACTCTTTGTATTCCAGTTCAAGACAGTTAGGGTAGGTCCAAAAACTCCCATCTCATTTTCTCTTCCAACTTCAAAATCGCCCTACATTGTTGCAGAAGTACTGACCCAGTGTTTACAAAAAAGTGAATGTGCAAAGAAGATCAAAACTCAAAACAAACCATATATTTTATACAAAAAAAGGTATAACAGCGATGTTTAGTTTAGTCTAGAAGTTGGAAGAGAAAATGAGATGGAAGTTTTTCGACATACCCTAACTGTCTTGAACTGGAATACACAGAGTTGACGCAGAGCTAGACAAGACAAGCATTTGAGGTTAAAAAGTGTATAAATTGTCAATTTTGTTTTACGACTGAAGAAAGAAAGATATGAACGTCTTGGATGACAAGGGGGTGAGTAAATGTTCTGTAAGATGAACTTCTCATTTAAATTATTTATTTCAGAAGTGTCATGCACTTAATGCACTACTAATAATAATACTGATAATAATAACATCACAGACAGGGCTTAGACTAAACCAGGATTAGGCTATAGTTAACTTAGGACATTTAAGTAATTCAAAGTAATTTAGGTAGAAAAAAGCATTACTGGTGTGCATCGTGAGACATAACAAAGGCAATGATATATTTAAAGATTTCAGTCAGTGCAAGTTTCTTTCAGTTAAAAAGGGTAAGACTTATAATTTAGTCTAGGACTAGACTTAAGTCTTGTCTGTGAAACCAGGGGCTTAATTTTAATTCATGAGTATTATAAAGTGATTGCCCAGAAGGGGTTCAGAAAAAAATTGGCAGCTGGCAGCAGGAAGTACCTGCCGTTGACAGCCGGAAGCCAGTTACTGGCATTCGGAGGGTAGGCGGGACCTGCCACTTGGTGGCAGCCAATCAGCATCGACCAACGTGGTAGCTACCAATCACATGCCACTACGAAAGACGTGAAGTTCTTCAGTGAACTTGATGAATATTTGTTGCTTTGTATGTTTGATTTTAACTTTAATGTTAGCGAACGTCAATGTAACTTTGTCTACTATAGTCAATCGTTTATCTTAGTATGTTAGTGATAATTTCAAGAAGTGAGTGAGAACAAGTTCAGAGACATCTAGTGGCTGATGTGCACAATAAACCTATTATAGTGTTTTTTGTAAATATTTAGCATGTGTTTATGAGATATAGGTGTATGTAATGACTTTTTTTATAATAACTTTGTACCTGGACCAAGGTCCCAGACCAATCCTAATTTGAAAATATTGTTATTGTAAATAATCAATACATAATTTATAATAATTTCATCAGTTACTGTCTGAACACAACTGCTGAAGGAGTTCAGGTGTAAACTGGACATAAACTAATTATATGTTTTTAAGCAAAAATGCTTTTTAAGAAACTTAATTCTCCAAATTCTTTTAAAATCCATTTTACACAGGTAATTTTTGTTGTAAGTTCCATTTGAGTGTTGTTATTTCTATTTTTTTAAAGAAAGAGGCTGTGCCCATCAGCCACGGTGGAAGCATTCAAGGAGGAGACAATGGAAGTCGGACACTTGTAATACTGTTTACGTTGTACAGCACTGACTTTGATAACATAGCAAGCCCGTTACGAATTTAAAGACTTTATTAAACAAAACCAGTATTTCTTGAAATACTACAAATGTGAAACTGAAACTTCATAACACAGCATAAATGATTAAAAAATAAAGGTCATTAATAAGCCCATGCACTTTTGTCTTTTAGCCAGGTCTTTAATCAGTTTACTTAATGTTTGAATATGTATATATATAATTAAAATACAACATACAGCATTTTTGGTCTCTCTATAAATTATTTACACACACACACACACACACACACACACACACACACACACACACACACACACACACACACACACACACACACACACACACACACACACACATTTACATATATATATATAACGTTGCCATTTAATGATACTTTTATTTGATAGATTTAATCACATAGTACACAGTAATGACTTAATATATATTTATATTAAAATTTGTATATATTTGTTATGTTTATATATTATTTATATATATATATATATATATATATATATATATATGTATATATATATATATATATATATATATATTTTTTTTTTTTTTTTTTTTTCCTGCCACTGCCAGTCCCCTCCGAGCGACAGCTGACATCCGGTTTTAGTAGCCACTGGCAGCCACTTCCTGCTGACAGCTGCCGATTTATCGCTGAACCCCCTCTCTGATTGCCTGAAAACAGAAATATCTCACATTTATGTACATTTTGCAATTATCATGCTGCAAGAAACTCATTAAAACTTTTTAACAACACCAAACAAGTTAGTATTTAGGATTTTTGTTTCCATCATCCTAAAGACAAACTGTGTTTAGAATGGGTTTTTGGTTAAATGCCTGAAATAAGGTCTGTGGTTAACAAAAGCTCAAGATATTTTCACATTTTATTCTATAACATCACATAATACATAATACATATAACATAATACCTCCATATGGGTATTATATGTGTAAAAAACTAAAAAAGTAGTTGCTACACGTGGCTAAATGGGACTTCAAAAATTAACGGGCAATAAACATCATGCTGAACAGGTAAACTCATCTACTTACAGTATATAGTCTACTTTTACTGCTGCATTGTGTTTATAATTGCACTATTGCAAACAATTCTAACTCTTAACGCTAACTATTTTCTGTTTTTACTTTCAGTTTTTAAACAGTTTTGAAATAAAAAGATTGCCATAAACTTATAGGTGGTGATGTTGAAATCACGCAACTGTATTGCAGTTCTTTTAAGTTTAGCTAAGTTCAGCTTTTGACTTCTGGTGACTGCATTTAGGCTTTACAATTCAACTGTTTATTTGCAAAGGTTATCATGATGAATAAAATATGCAAAACTTTTATTAGTCACAGAGCTTATTTTCTGCAATAATCCAAAAGCCAATAGAAGAATCCTGTTGGGTTTTTGTTGAGGGATCCAGGGTGATGCAAACTTCCTGGTTGGCCTGCAAAAATACTGTATGTAATTGACTCCATTTCGATGCCAAACAGTGCAATTTTTTTTAAGGCTGTTTGACTCTATATAGGCGCATGATTGTCTTTTGAGATGGTTTCTCTCTGCTAAATAGTGTGAATCCTGCTGTAATGGTCAGTCCGAGAGTATTTAGAAGACCCCTTGTACTGTGAGGTGAGGGTATTACTTGACCTTTGGTGTATACTCCATAAGCATGCTGTAATTGTTGACCGGAGGGGTTGTTTATTGGATAATGTGTTAGTCCAGCAGTATTTATTGGCATAGAGTGGCGGAGTATTGGCGAGTAGTCTGCTGTAATTGTGTAATGTGGTTGCTGTGGTTGTGTATTGGTCGGACTGTTCATTGGCGTGTAATGGGATCATCCCTCTGTGCTGCTGGATATCACAAAACACCATCAGTGGAGAGAGTGGATGATGCACCGGCAGATGAGAGGCCTAATCCTCTCCCTCTGCTTTCTGCTGGAGGGGGAACGCTCTCCTCTCTCTCTCTCTCCCTGCCTGCCTCTCTCCGTCTCTCTCTCCCTGTATTATTATCCCATGCTTGGCGTCCTTCCCCTGCTTCTCCCAGTGCCAGCCAGTGGGTAGAAGAGGCAGCAGGGGAATTTAGAGTCTAAATATACTCACCATGGGTAAATATGTCCGCTCACACTGAGAGAGAGCAGAATAATCCTACAGGCCTGAGAGAGATTAGAGATTTCCATGTTTAATCCACTCTCCCCCTCCCTCAGGTTGGCTGTTAGCAAGTGGGTCCTCTCCGCTTGTCATGTTGTTCGCTTTCCTGGCATATAATCAGGTCTTTTTTTAAAAGTTGCTCTCAACATTTAATATTTTCCAAATAAGCGAGAGGACAGGAGAGAAATTATAGCCGCTGTTGTTTTGGCTTCAACAAAAGTTGAGTCACTGAAGTGTTTCTGTTATATTAAAAGTTTATTTATCAGATGGACAAATGTAATGATTGCAGACAACAGAATGTTGTTTCTGACATTTGCACATTTTCACAGTAGTTTTGAAATTTTGCACACTTTTCACTCTTTATTTAATATTTAATATCCATATTTAAAGTTGAAGATAATGTATGTTTACACACTGTTTTCAGTAAGGATCTGTAAGTTCAGTAAGTTCCAGATAGAAAATAAGTAAGTAAATTCATAAAAAGTGTTAATACTTTACATTGAGGTTCCATAGTTAGTGAACATTAATAAACATGAACTAATAGTAAATGTTAATTTTACATTATACATTTATTTATTAATTGACACAATCTAGCATAAATTAACAATGAATAGTTGTATTTTATTAATTAAAGTTGACAAAGATTAATACATATTTAGCTAAACATTTAGCTATTGTTAGTTAATACAGTTAATGGCATATTATTGTAAAGTGTTACCAAAAAAGTTAACAATCAGCTATTAAAAAAAACATGAAAGAAAAATAAGAAAACAACAGTAAAAGAAAAACAAAACAAAAAAAAAAACAATTGCATGGAAAACAATGAGAATTCTTTCCCATTCCTGGATTTTAACAGAAAATTATCATTCAAATCTTTTTTTTTTTTGATACTTTATTATGCTTTTCTTGTGAACACAGTTACCAGTAATGACAATAACACATTTTAATTGACTTAATTCAGCGTGGATAACATGACTGATGGCAAATATAAAACAGAAATACAACAGAAAAATAGAAACACATACTAATGTCAGAGATAAATAAAACACAGGAAGAAAGTGTCTAATAAAATGAAGGTAAAGCAAATCAAACAAACAAAAGATTGAGTCGACAGCAATAGACAAACACTAACAATGACACACAGCATCTTTACTGAAAACTGTGTAAAAATACATACAGCATTCTCTGCAACTTTAAATATGGATATTAAATATAAAATAAAGAGTGAAAAGTGTGCACAATTTTAAAACTAACTAAAAATGTGCAATGTCAGGTGAACAAATGTTTTGAGAAGTGTGACCTTTTTGAAGAATATTTATTAATTAATTTGTATAGTCTCGTTAACAGATGAGATTTAATTACAAAATTGCAGATGCTTTTATATACTGTTTGTGCAGTTTTCTGTTGTTTTTATTCATATTTAAATTCTTTTGCATGATTTTATACTCCAGGTTTAGTATATTCCGCGTTGCTTGCTAAATTGCAGATTGTGCATTTCCATTTTTGGCAGATTTAATTACTAATCTGGAATTCGAGATCCCGCAGCACCCCGTTAAATCCTCAGTCCTGGAGTCGTGAATGTGTCTCGTATGATACGGCTGCAGTGCTCAGTATGCAGCCGGAGTCAAGACTCTGCGGTGGCTCCTCAGTCAAAAACAGCCGCCCCTGTTTTTATGCAGACCTTGATTAGTTTACTGTCGCCTGATTAGAAATTAATTAAAATGATGAAACAGACTCCAGAGGGGAGGTGGAGGGACGCTTTAAGGGGGTAGGGGGCTGATGACTTTCACACAGCCATTGTGCCTCAGTCCGAAGGGATGCACTGTGTGTGTGTGTGTGTGTGTGTGTGTGTGTGTGTGTGTGTGCGTGTGTATATTTGTGTGTACAATAATCAGAATACCACTTATGGTTGTCGGAGTAAGGAAGAAGGCCGGTTATGCCGTGTGCGGTCCCTTCCCCCATCGCTTTGTGTTTTCTCTTTTTCTGCACTCGTATTCAACATTTCCTCACAGATAACTCCCTCTATTTCTGCTTTAATTTCATGTTTCTTTTAAATCTTAGCAGTAGCTGTGTGCAACATGTTTGCGGTCTAAAACTGCAGGCTGAACTCCTGAAGCACTAAAAAACATGGGTAGAGATAGAGCCAGACCTGGAGTTAATTATCAGAATTGCTGTAGACAAACCCTCTAACATTATGTAATGATAAATACTGTGCCATATTAGGGCCTGATATCATCAGTGTTGTGGATAGCAAGCAAATTGCCGCTCCATAAGCGGTTTATACAGCTGTTGCATTTCTGCATTTCACAGATGAATGAACCTGTAATTGGAGACTAATGAAGCCCGGAGGGGCTGTGTGGCGCGGAGCGCTCACTTCGCTATTTATTTAACTGTGGACTCTTCAGATCAAAAGGCTCCTGTGTTTACCCCATGGCTCTGTGGATCATCTTTTCAATTTAGCCTGACAACCGCTGAACAGCAATCCCTCAGAGACAGACTCAATCTCAAATAGGTGAAGAGAGAGAGTGGTTAGAAGCGAGTGTGTGTGTGAAGGAGAGAGAAAGGGAAAGGTGGAGGAGACAGCCGTAGTGGGTGGATGGAGACGTGGAGAGTATTGTTTTATGACAGGAATTTATTTGATAGAAAAACACAGGATTTGTCTTGAATTGTCTTGAATATTGACATGCCTGTCATGGTGTCAGATTCTTTAGCGGTTCAGTCGTGTGCTGCTGGGATTGACAATTTTCTCATCTGTCGCCGCTGACGTAGAAACCACTGGTTGCAAGCGTAACTCTCAGATATTGTTTGTAGCATCAGCTTGATGTCTGTGACTGTTTAAAAGAGAGTTCACACAATTTTTTAAGTTTTAAACATTTACTCACCCTCTTGTTGCAAATCATGTTTTCTTTCTTTTGGAGAACACAAAAGAAGATACTTTACAGAATGTTTCAGCTAGTTTTGTCCACACACTTAAGTCAATAGGGGTTTCAAGGACATAGTCAAATAAAAAATAATTCAGATACCAAATATAATTTTTGATATTTGTTTACTAGTGGATAGCAAAATAAAGTAAACTGTGATATATTATACCCAAAAAATCTTCATACAGTGAACTACCAGTGAAATTGGGAACTAAAATTTGATTTGACACTTTGACCTGACCATGTTTTGTTACATGCCTTTCTCTCAAAGTTATCTGACAGTAGCGAGATTAATTTGTTCTGGCACAGTTTGACTCTTGACATTCTTGTTATTTTATTAGAATTTTCTAAACTGTGAAATAAACTGTGAAAATGTGAGTATCCAAACAACTCCAGTGGCTTAATCCAAGTGTTATATGTGACCCTGGACCACAAAACCAGTCTTAAGTCGCTGGGGTATATTTGTAGCACTAGCCAAAAATACATTGTATGGGTCAAAATTATTGATTTTTCTTTTATGTCAAAAATCATTAGGATATTAAGTAAAGATCATGTTCCATGAAGATTTTTTGTAAAATTCCTACTGTAAACCTATCAAAATGTAATTTTTGATTAGTAATATGCATTGTTAAGAGCTTAATTTGGACAACTTTAAAGGTGATTTTCTCAATATTTAGATTTTTTTGCACCCTCAGATTCCAGATTTTCAAATAGATGTATCTCGGCCAAATATTGTCCTATCCTAACAAACCATATATCAATAGAAAGCTTATTTATTGAGCTTTCATATGATGTATATATCTCAGTTTTGTCAAATTTTACCTTATGACTGGTTTTGTGGTCCAGGGTCACATATTACTGAATATATTCTGTTAAATTTATAGTAAAAGAAACGTGGTGCCATGAATTTACTAAAACACATTTCAGCTATTACTGGATGGCATATTGGTGCCTGTATCACCATATATTAAGTGATGTAATGTTAATATACCATTCTACCTGAACTACCAAAATGCTTTGTAATCTAAAATGTACTGATAGCTAGCATAATAATACAGGTGGCACAATAGAAAAAAGCATGATGAATCAGATCACTAAAAGTGGCTTGTCCATACAACATGGACAATGCTCATATACAGATGGTGCGCACCATACACACAAAGACAAACACCATCAGGCTGACACGCATGACACTAAAAAATACATAACAATAAATGTAATACCCTAATGTTCATTACTGATAACAAAAAAGAGAAGAAACTGGGTTATTTGTATAGAATATGTTATGTGCAGAGAGTTGTGTAGAGACTTCTGGTAATGTATTTTAATAGTTTTTCGTTTTTTATTTTTCTGTAGCATTTTTGGCAACCCCTGACAAGAAAGAGAGAAAGATGAAAAAGAGAGAGAGGGTTTTTCTGCAGCATTTTCTATAAAAATTACAAACTTTTTTTTATAGTGTACGATCACTGTATGATGAACACATCAAAATGTAAGTGGTTATTCACCCAAAACAACATGTATACAGAGCCTTAATGAAATAAATTGACCCATGAATAACATTAAACCTCAATGGTTGTCATGACACATGCATCAATAAATTCAAGTTTGATGTTACTGACGTTTTGCCATATTTGATTTGGACTCTGTATACATTTTCAATGAATTGATAATTTATTCAGTTTGATCTAAGAGTGAATCAACATTTGGGATTTAGATTACTTTTATGCTTCCTTGAAGGGATAGTTCACTCAAAACTAAAAAATTCTGTCATTAAATACTCACTCTTATGTCGTTTTAAACCCGTAAGACCTTCGTTCATCTTGGAACACAAATTAAGATATTTTTGATGAAGTCCAAGAGCCTTCTGAGCCTGCATAGACAGCAATACAACTGACACGTTCAAGGCCTAGAAACGTAGTAAGGACATTGATTAAAATAGTCCATGTGACATCAGTGGTTTAACGGTAATGTTATGCTACAAGAATACTTTTTGTGCGCAAAGAAAACAAAAATATCGACTTTATTCAACAATTTTCTTCTGTTCCATGTTAGTCTTCGCACATCTTCACAAAAGAACCACATGCAAGGGCTTTCTGGCCCTTGAACATGGTAGTTGTGTTTCTGTCTAGGCAGGGTCCGAAAGCTCTTGGATTTCATTATGAGTAATTAATGATAGAATTTTCATTTTTGGGTGAACTATCAATTTAATGTCTTTTTGGGAGCTCTGCACTCCACAGACTTCTATTGTATGGACAAAAATAGCTAAAACATTCTCCCACAGACGAAATGAACCCATACATATTTTCTAATGACAGCAAGGTGAGTAAATGATCACAGAAGGCTGATATTTTCCCCTTCATTTGGCAGATTTGGGGTTGAGGAAGACATAGCTCAGATACATTGACAGCTACATACACTTATGTACACTCTTCCCTCTGTGAGCTGTTCCTGACGCATGGTGGTCTTTTTAAATGAGTGTGTAAAGCCTAATTGGAAAATGCTTTAAATAATTTCTAATTAGATGGAGTGTGGTTGTAATTGGTTTGGTAATCTCTGGATTAATTAGCAGTGCTGTATAATGTGTGCATATGTGTGTCTCTGTATGTATCTGTGTGTGTGAATGGACAAATTAATGGGTCTTGCAGGTTTCTTGCAGACCTCCAGCCACTCAAGAGCTTCTGTGGGAGCAGGAGGCCCCAACAGAGGCATCTTTGTTTGGGTTGTTGTTCTGTGGGTGGCCCTGCTGTACCGAGACAGACACATTTATTTCCCAGCATCTATCAAAATACCTCAAACCCAATAGTCTTGTATCTACTTCCTCCAAACCACACTTTTGCTTCCCAAAAGTCCATCTAAAATCTGAGATTGGAATGGAACATTTTAAAACCGATCGTCTCGTCTTCTTGGATTTCTCTTTCTGTCTTCATTTCCACCACTTTCCTGCACTTACTCTCGTTTCTCTCTCTCTCTCGTTCTCCATTCCTTCTCCTCCTCCAAACTTGGTACCCTTGTACACAGTGCTAAGTGGCCACTCATGCAATGGATGGAGGAAATGAGGTGAGCTCTGGATCTCTAGACCTCCCCCTCCTCTCATTACTCCATTCTTACCTCACTAAGAAATGCAGGAGGAGAAGAAAAGGAGCGAGAGGCCTCTGGACACTTGTTGCTTCAAGGCTCTTATTGAAAATATTGCTTCACAAATTGATTCAAGATGAGCATCCCGAACATTTCAGGAATTACACTTTGCCTCATTTTCATTTAAATTCAGGCAGGCTACAGTTGTTTATCTCTACCTTTGCTGTTAGCATTCTAGTTCACATTGTTTCTTAATATTTAATTAAGCTTTTCATGCTGTTTTCTATTTCTCTTTTATGTCATTCTATCATTCATAATTTCCACCTCCAGAAAAACATACACTCTCACACACTGACTTCTAATATCCTGTCATTTTCCATTTATACTCATTTTCTACTATATGTAACCATAAATTAATTATAGAGCACTTAATTACACATCTTATTAACATTTCAGCAGTGACATAGAGAAAACATGTAAAAATCTTAATAACATGGAGATGTTAAGCTGTGAATGTGACACACTACCAGTCAAAAGTTTTTGAACAGTAAGATTTTTAATGTTTTTTAAAGAAGTCTCTTCTGCTCACTAAGCCTGCATTTCTTTGATCCAAAGTACAGCAGAAATAGTAAAATGTTAAAATACTATTACTATTTAAAATAACTGTTTTCTATTTGAATATATTTTAAAATTGTATTTATTCCTGTGATTTCAACGTTGAATTTTTAGCATCATTACTCCAGTCACATGATCCTTCAGAAATCATTCTAATATTCTAATTTTTTGCTGAAAAAACATTTTTGTTATTATTATGTTGAAAACAGCTGAGTAGAATAGAATGAATAGAAGGTTCAGAAGAAGAGCATTTATCTGAAATAGAAACCTTTTGTAACATAATAAATGTCTTTATCATCACTTTTCATCAATTTAAAGCATCCTTGCTAAATAAAAGTATTAATTACTATAAACCTACACCTATACTATAACTACTATAGTAGTGTATAATGTTGCAAAAGCTTTTTTATTTCAGATGCTGATTATTGACATCTTTCTATTCATTGAAGAATCCTAAAAAAATGCTCAGCTGTTTTAAATACTGATAAGAATTATAAAAATATGTTTCTTGAACAGCAAATTAGAATATTAGAATGATTTCCGAAGGTGCATGTGACACTGAAGACTGGAGTAATGATGCAGAAAATTTAGTTTTGATCACAGGAATAAATTGGTTTTTAAAATATATTCAAATAGAAAACAGTTATTTTAAATAGTAAAAATATTTCAGAATTTTACAGTTTTTTTTTTTTGCTGTACTTTGGATCAAATAAATGCAGGCTTGGTGAGCAGAGGAGACTTATTTGAAAAAATAAAAAATCTTACTGTTCAAAAACTTTTGACAGGTAGTGTAAGCACAAATATTTTCATAAATAAGCTATTTCTTGAATTTCAATGTGTGAGAGCAGACCCATAAGTAAACAATTAGAAGAGTAATGATGTGCAGTAAACGCTAAAACTATTTGCGCTACAAACCGCCGTGTTTATGATTACAATAACAAATCAGAATAAAATTACAACTGAAAATCTCAAACATTCAATTGAAAAATGCCTGCTTTTATTTTACAAATAAGGTGGATAACTTGAAAGCAGTATGTGTTGCTTTAGATAAGTGTCTGCTGAATGCATTAATGTAATGAGAAGTTGTCCCAGTGCTGCAAAAACAATCGCCATGTTCCTAACCTCTATTCTTTAATGCTAAAATACGTCTAAAGGCATGTTTTGTCTCTCGCTCGGCCCACCTTAATCCTGACCTGCATGCTTTATTCTAGATCCTAATGTATATAGGGTATGGCTGCTCCCCTGGCCTTTTCCCTGACATTTATTGGGCCTGTGCAAGGACATGCCCTTTTCTCCATCTCCCCGGTTCCTCCCTGTTAATCGGGAGGGTGGATGGGGGGTATAGGGGGGGTGGCGAAAAGCAGGCAGATAAGCCCATTGTTTGGCCTGACAATGTCCTGATGATACGGCCAGAGAGGATCGCTAGCCTGCGCCTCCCCTTTCAGAGCCCGCCTGCCACCAGAGAGAACTCATTACTACAGAGCAACCAGGTTAATTAGCTCACAGAGAAAAAAAGAGACAGAGAGAGTGAGCGAAGACAGACAGAAAGATGGAGAAAGAGAGAGAGAGACCTCAGGGTATCTTAAAGAAAAATAGACTGACATCTGTATTTACTCCAGAATAAGTTTTTATAAACGGATTTCCTTCCGGCTGAAGGCTACTGACGTGAATGTTCACCCGCCCCCGTACATGAAGATTCTGGATAATATCGAAGCCTAACGGTCTGCCTGTCATATGCTGTTAGCTTCCTAAATGTATTGGCCATGCGTATCTAAAATATGTTTTACTTCCAAAGTTATGCATGTCAGCAAATTTCATCAAACTGGTGTGCTTTATGAACTGGTCAACAGGGGGAGCTCTGCAACCCCACAACTCACAGCCCTAAGCAAAATAACCTGTAAGCAATCAGAGGTCATCCGTGAGCACTTTATTTTATCACTGTTATATACTGATGGGCCCTGTCTGTACGCCTTTGTGGTGCATTTGGGAACACCTCTACTAGAGCCCCTGTTGCTCAGTGTCACTATCAAGGTCCAATTCAAACAACATGTATACTAAAAGAATAACTGTAAGCGGCTTTGAAATAATATGTCATTTGGTCAGTGTCTGCAAGTTGAATAACTGTAGATGTGTGCAAGGTTCGTTGCAAACCCTCTGTGACTTTCTTTTTTTCTGTGGAGCACAAAGGGTGTTTTTTTAAGAATATCCTGGCCACCCTTTTCAGTGTAATGAAGTGAATGAGTACTAGAGCTGTCAAAGTTCAAACAAGACTCTTAGACGACTTGTTTACTATATTACAAGGTGTTTTGTGCAATACCTATGTGTGCCAAACAGTATGAAGTCGTGAAGTCATTAAAGTCAAAGTTGTGAAAAAATAGTTCTTTTGCGTCGATTAAATAAATGAAAATTTCCTGATAATTTACTCACCCCGTGTCATCCAAGATGTTCATGTCTTTCTTTCTTCAGTCGAAAAAAAATTAAGGTTTTAGAGGAAAACATTCCATATAGTGGACTTCAAAGGTGGCCAATGGGTTGAAGGTCTAAATTTCAGTTTCAGTGGAGCTTCAAAGGGCTCTACGCAATCCCAGCCGATGAATAAGGGTCTTGTCTAGCGAAACGATTGGTCATTTTCTAAGAAAAATACAACTTTATATACTTTTTAACCACTAATGCTCATCTTGCACTAGCTCGACCTTACATAATTGCGTACTCATGACGTACACTCCTAAAAATAAATGTGCTTCACGTTGCCATAGAAGAACCTTTTTGTCTAAATGGTTCCATAAAGAACCTTTAACATTTGAAGAACCTTTCTGTTTCACAAAAGGTTCTTTGTGGCGAAAGAAGGTTCTTCAGATCATAAAAAGGTAAGAAAGAGATGGTTCTATAAAGAACCTTTGACTGAATGGTTCTTTGTGGAACCAAAAATGGTTCTTCTATGGCATCGCTGTGAAGAACCTTTTAAAACGCCTTTATTTTTAAGATTGTAGGCGGAAGTACCGACCCAGTGTTTACAAAGCGAACGCAAAGAAAGACAAATGGCCTTTACAAAAAATGTTGGATGACTTTGAAGTTGAAGGAAAAAATTAGATGAATTTTTTTGCCCTACTCTACCTTTTTGAACCAAAGTACATAGACACGTGTGACTTTTCCAATGTGATTACGCAATGTGTGAAGATGCGCATCGCAGAGCTAGTGCAAGATGGTTGTGGTTAAAAAGTGTATACATTTTTTGTTTTTTTAAGAAAACAACCAATATTTTCACTAGATAAGACCCTTATTCCTGGGCTGGGATTGCCCTTTGAAGCTACATTGAAACTAGAATTTAGACCTTCAACCCGTTGACCACCATTGAAGTCTATTATATGAAGAAAATTCTTGGAATGTTTTCCTTAAAAATTTTGATTTCTTTGCGACTGAAGAAAGAAAGACATGAACATCTTGGATGACAGGGGGGTGGGTAAATTAAAATTTTTTTTTTTTTTTTTTTTTTATACTCGAAGTGAACTTCTTCTGTAAGTCAGTTCACAAAGCCATTTTAAATGATTTGTTTATGAATCTGTTCTCCAGTTCAACTCACTGTGTCAGTGATCTTGTCAGAGCTTTACTGAGATTATCAGTGAATAATGACTTAAATTTAGGTCTCTTTGTCAAGCCAAGTTATTGTATACCTTGAGTAGACTTGGAATAGTGCACAAGTGTTATAAAGTGACTGCTTTTATGATGTGTCTGTTTTGAAGCTTGAATGTTGCAATCAACAACAACGGCTAACTTACAGATAAGAAAGAGCATGATGCAAGAAAATACAAAACAAGACAAAGCAACTCAGAAACTTGGAAACTATGAACATAACACAGAAACTAGAGAAGTCGGAACATGAACAAAACTAAGCACCAATGCCAAGACCTGACCAAGAATATTGAAAACCCAGGTATAAAAGTTTATTTAAATATCCTTTTGTGTTCCATGGATGACAGAAAGTCATACATGTTTGGAATAACGAGTAAGGGTGAATTATCTGTCTTCAGCAAATGTTCAGAAGCACAGCAGGTAAAGATGCTGGGTTGAAATGTGTATTTGCAGCTTGTTTTTTACTATATCTGTAATTCTGCATCAGTTATGAAACCAGTACAAGTGCAACACAGAAGTGTTTCTTCTAAGACTGCGTGTGTGCATGTGTGTCCACTTTTTGATATTTCTTATAGTCAGCTTGATATCAGCTAGACTAAAT
Source organism: Garra rufa (assembly GCF_049309525.1). Taxonomy (NCBI): domain Eukaryota; kingdom Metazoa; phylum Chordata; class Actinopteri; order Cypriniformes; family Cyprinidae; genus Garra; species Garra rufa. The sequence continues at coordinate 22,051,505 of NC_133368.1, forward strand.
ATCTGTGTTTCTGCAGCTCAGCAGGCTTTGTTAGACTCTTGCCTTCATCAGTGCGCTTCGTAATTTGGATCACAGGGGGTGAGACACCTTTCAGCCCAGTCACTTTGGAGCCTACATTAGAGTACATTACTGAAATAGGGCACGACAACAGGCACCTGTTCAAGTCCTCTATAATCTTCGTCAGATTGACTCTTACCTCGCTCTCACCTATACAATGCCATGAAGATGAGAGAGATCTAGAGGCGTTTTTCCCCCCTTTCTATATCATTATCCAATCATTTTCCCATGTGTCTGTGATCCTCCTGATGCAAACACATGCACTCTGCAGATGGAGAAATGATAGAGTTGGAGACGCAACTAAACTGCTCTCAGATGAGAGGTGTCCTGTCCATTTGCAAGAAGCGCTTGGTCAAAATGCTTTTAATATGATTTAAAACATTCATATTTGAGGTGCCGTGAGAAATTAGTCTTGACAGGCAGAGGTTCTGCCTGCAGCACACAAATAAACTCAGAAATCCAATGTATCTTCTTATATATAGTGTATAATGGATGAAGATGCTCCGTTAAAAACAATGTGCATTTACTTTTAAAATTCTGTCATTAATTACAGTATCATGTCGTTCATGTCGTTCCAAACCCGTAAGACCTTTGTTTGCCTTCGGACCACAAGTTACATGAAATCTGAGAGCTTTCTGATAGACAGCAATGCAAGTGACACGTTCAAGGCCCAAAAAGGTAGTAAGGACATTGTTAAAATAGTCCATGTGACATCAGTGGTCCAACAATCTTATGAAGCTACGAGAATGTATTATTGTAAAACAATTTCTTCTCTTCTGTGTCAATCTTCGACACAGTTATTTTTTTTTTGCGCACAAAAAGTATTCTAGTAGCTTTATAAATTAAGGTTGAACCACTAATGTCACATTTATCAATGTCCTTACTACCTTTCTAGCCCTTGAATGTGTCAGTTGCACTGCTGTCTATACAGGCTCTCAGATTTAATCAAAAATATCTTAATTTGTGTTCCGAAGATGAACGAAGGTCTTACAGGTTTGGAACGACATTAGGGGTGAGTAATTAATGACAGAATTTTCATTTTTGGGTGAACTGTCTCTTTAAGGGACATAGCACAAAATGTAAAATTAATTATATTAAAATTGGAATAAGATGTCCTCCTTCCCCTGGGTAAACTTTTGCCGAATGTAGAATCATTCTTATTCATATTTATATATTTTTAAGTTAAGTTAATTAATGTAAAATACCAAATCAATCATTGTATTTAAAATAGTTTTGACAATTTGGTTAAATATCTAAATGACAGACAAAGCAGAATCCCAGTAAAAGAGATTCATCTAAAAGGTAAATATATTGTAAGACTTAAATATGAACATTTACATATTTAATTGCCCATATTTTAATTAAAGATATGTCTAAATAGAAACACTGTGAATTCAAATTAATTATTTTTTCCCCTTATTAGCTGGTTTTAATGAAAAGCAAAGATGTCTGGAATGCACATCTAATTCATGGAATTACTGAATAATAACAACAAGTATTGAATTAAAAAAATAATAACACTATAACAACATGCCACTTAAGACCATTTGTACCTCAATATATTTAGCGTGGTCTTTCAGCCACGTTTTGTTCTGTTACAGTATCAGACAGGCAGCATGTGTGTCAAACTGTGAACATTATCTGCCTACCACAGTATCAGAGTCACAATCCCATCAGTAGGCTGATGTAAGGGCCTGTTTAAACAGCTGATGGGAAATAATCCTCTCAAATCCTGCCCTTTGCAGTGTTTACGAGTGCGCGTTGTGTGTTTGCGTGTGCACGTGCCCGTAAATGAGGCTGTGTTTACCTACTCCGGCCGCATCGCTTCTTTACCCCGGTTAAGTTACAGGTTTGATGGACTGATTTCACTTCTCCTTCCCCTCCCTACAACCCTCCATCCGTCCCACTCCCCCCTCCTCCTCCTCCTCCTCCACCTCCTCCCCCCTCCTCCTGTCTCTTCATTCTCTCTTTTCTTTAGAAAGAGCGAGAGGAGATGAGTGGAGCAGAGCGAGAGAATCCACGGCCATTGTGTGTCAATCACAGTGTGTGTCATGGTCTCTCCCCTTTCTGGTGATTAGCTCTCTTAGAGCAGCTCCTCCGTATCTTCCCCAACAAATGCATCCAGTCTGCAGCCAGCCAGCGAGGCCTTGAGCATGAGCAGTACACACACACACACACAATCCAATTACTCACCCTTTTTGTCACACCCAGCTAACACCACACAACACACTAACCGTACTATAAATTACTATGTTACTGTGCAGTTCTCCCACCATGACCACAGAACGGCCGAGATGTTACTGCAGGGAATATTATGCAGTGTTATAATGTGCACTTTAACACCACAGGGGTCATTGGGACTGAACTCAGTTCACCAAATAACCCATAGCACACTCTATGTCTTTATTGACATTTTCATGAAGAACATTAATGGAACCTTTCAAGGTTCTTTATATTGAAAAATGTTCTTCCCACTACACTCTTATAAATAAATGTTCCAAAAGGGTGTTTTTGCAGTGACTCCATAGAAGAACCATTTTGGTTTCCCAAAGAACCTTTCAGTGAACAGTTCTTAAAAGAACCATTTTAAAGAACAGTTTTTCGACTATAAAGATCTTTTTCTGCATTTGAAAGGTTCCATTGATGTGCAAGGTTCTTTATGGAACCGTCAATGCCAATAAAGAACCTTTATTTTTAAGAGTGATAAGATAAAATGGTTATATTAAGAACTGTTCACTCGAAGGTTTATTTGAGAAATGCTTCTTCTATGGCGTCACTGAGAAACCCCTTTTTGGAACCTGTATTTTTGTGTTTTAATGTGAGGTAAGTCCACTTGTAAAGCCGCTTAGAGATCAAGGCGGCCTGACGGCGACAGATACTTGGTAGAACAGCAGGATAAGATGCTGGGGAGGTGATGGAGACGGTGGAATCGCTCTGTGTCTGTGGCTTCCGCCTTTGTGCGGCCTGTCAGTGAAACTTCAGCATACACTTTGGTCGTGGGCAGCTGGAACGTTTCCTGCTCCACAGGAGGAAGTCTGGAAACAGAGGAGGTATCATAAGTGCTCTGTTGTTTTGGTGTCGTTCCTGAGAATGTGGTAAAAGTATTCATCTTGTCCCTTTTTGTTTCAGAGTTGTGGTGCATCGAGATATAGAGGAGCGTGAAAAATGAGAGTGATTCTTGTAAAAGAACAACTGGCTTTAAAAAGTTATTTTGTCCTGCAAATCAGATCATACTCGTAGTCACCCAATCAGATATGATACGATTCAGTTTCTAGACTTTGCCAATGTAAGTAAAGAAAGCTTTATTTTTAGCATTCAATAATATGTCTCATCTTTCCTCTGAGCGTTGAGGGCTGTTTGAATGAAAGACAACAGAAAGTTCAGCTCAAGAAACAGCTATTTTCTGTCTGTTCACAACATTTCTTTGTTCTTGAACAGATTAACCTTCCTCTGCACTACATTAAATATGGAGGAAGTATAATTATACAGTGATTTAGGTGATTATCTTAATATTTTTGGAGTACCAGCATTTTCAATATTTTTGTTTAGAAATCAACAGAGCGTTGTCTCGACACTCTTAAAAATAAAGGTTCTTTATTGGCACGGATGGCTCCGTGAAGAACCTTTAGCATCCTTAGGAATCTTTTTATCGCACAAAAGGTTCTTTAAGTTATTAAAATCACGCCGAAAGGTGTTTTTGCAGTGATGCCATATAGAGGAATTATTTTTGGTTCCCCAAAGAACCTTTCAGTGAACAGTTCTTAAAGGAACCATTTTGAAGAACATTTTAAAAATCTAAAAAAAACAAAAACGTTTTCAATTATAAAGAACCATTGTATTTGAAAGGTTCCATGGATGTTCAGGGTTCTTGATGGAACCATCAATGCCAATAAAGAACCTTAATTTTTAAGAGTGTACACTAAACAATAATGGCTCTTTTAAGAACTGTTCACTGAAAGGTTCTTTAGAGAACCTAAAATGGTATCCACTATAGCATCTATAGCAAACCCTTAATGGAGTCTTTTTTTTTTTTCAAGTGTAGTATAAAGATTACTTTAGGGAATTAAAAAATAAGGGATACAGTATGTGTTTTAGGCTGTTGAAGAACTTTTAATTGTTTAATGCAATCAAACACTGCTATGTATGATGATCCATTGGTGTTTTCATCTTAGTGAGCATGAGTTTGGCTGATGTTTTTAGGTTAGAGCTGAAATCTATACAGTAATCATGACCTGGGGCTTGAATTCCCACGCCAGCTGTGGTGCCATCTTACCAAAAACTGAACAGCGGAAAATCTGCTTTTGTTCCCAGATGATCTATATCTTAGATGCAGCAACGGGAGAAGATTATAAGAAGAACATGGCAGATGAAAAAAAGAATTTAAATTTTTACTAAGAAAAAAGGCATTTGATTTGGTATTTTGAAGTTGCCATTACACTAAATGTGAGCAAAGAGTTAAATAATGTTTTTGTAGTTATTATAAAAAGCATCCCATAATTTAAAAAGTATAAAGCATTATATGTGACCCTGGACCACAAAACCAATCATAAGTAGCACTGGCATATTTATAGCAATAGCCAACATTGTATGGGTCAAAATGATCAATTTGTCTTTTAAAGATCATGTTCCATTAAGATATTTTGTAAATTTCCTACCATAAATATATCAAAACTTAATTTTTGATTAGTAATATGCATTGCCAAGAACTTCATTTGGACAACTTTAAAAAGGTGAATTTCTCAATATTTAGATTTTTTGGCACCCTCAGATTCCAGCTTTTCAAATAGTTGTATCTCTGCCTAATATTGTCCAAACCATACCTCAATGGAAAGCTTATTTATTCAGCTTGATGTATAAATCTCAATTTATTTATTTTTTGTGTTTCAGGGTCACATATAATCAAATAAACTATTTTATAAACATATAATGTGTTTAAATAATTGGTATTTAACGATTGTTTCACCCCTTGTTTCACTGTTGCTGATTTTGACATTTTTAAAATTATATTATAACTAGTTCCACTGCATGTAAAGAAAACTATAATTAAAATTAAACCCTATTTTAGGTTCCCATTCAGTGTATTTGAATTGTTTTGCTCTCCAATAATTATTTCTAAATCAGATCAAATGGAGCAATTGTTTTGTTGTATTAAATATACTAAGTTTGAGCATTTCATTTTTATTATTTTATATTATTAACGCCCGATTTATTCCTCTCTCCTGTGTCTGTTAAATTGCACTCCACAATTTGTGTGAAACGGGCTAATGATTTAAATATCTCAGAGAAATGAAACGTGCATCGGTAGTCGCTTGCTCTCACGAGTTGAGCACCTGGTAAAAGTGATCGCGCGTTCGCGGTAATGACAGGCACGCGGATAAGCGGGATCACAGGGCTCGCGCTTGCGGCGGGACGCTCGTGATGGAGCGGCTGCTGCTGACACTGGAAGATTAGCGGTGAGCAGCACTTTCAGTACACGCCGGTAATTTGGGTAATTTTATTGCAGGGTTTGTCTATCCTGAAATTACGGCGCCAGTGTCTTTGTGTGCGCTGTAATTTCCCTGTTTCCCTCGCCGTGATTGAAGTGAAATGGAGGCTACCGGCGCCCGTGTTTTCTCTCAGAGAATAGCTGCTGCCTCTCACAGTTTCCCCCTTTCCTCTTCTGCCTCTCCACCTCAATTCATTCACCTCTCATCTCTTTTCAAGTGAGGAATAGAGAGTGAGTGCAAGTGTGTGTTACTTCGGAGGAAACAGACAGAAAAACGAACGGGAGAAAACCGAAACCCTCTGCGTTTGCTTTAAAATAACAGACTATTTTTAATTGCTGTCTATTAATAGAATTTATCATCTAATTGGCTATTTCTAAATAGTTACGTGCCCTTGTCGCTAGGTTCGAGCAGTTTCAAGGCCGTTGGTTTTTACCTTCATTGCTTGCTTTTGGAAAACAGAAATAAAGAAGTCTATGAAAAGAGATCCTGTGAGGTTGTAATGGAAATATAGCAAAGTTAATACAATAAAACAGCTGATTGTTTTGCAGCAGACACACACCTTTTGAAAACAGGTGTTATTTAAGGCGTTGCTATACGTCAAACTTTTCTTAGCCAATTTTAACATTTTAAAACTATCAACCATTTTTTTTCTTGTAAGAGTGGGTGTGGCCATTTGTAAATTATATGGGTTTGGCTTCTGGTCTGGGTCCAGCTATTATTAGTTGTACAAAACAGCTAATTTTGCAGCTTAATATCGCAAATTGGTGTCTTATATTATTTAAATGTCTCATCTTAATTCTAAACACACTGATTTGTAGTGATAACAGTTTTAACGTGCTGCATGTTGTTATTCTTCTCGTTATTTTATTATAGCAGCCAATAAACCGGAAATCTGCCCATAAGCTTACTTCTGCATGGATAGAAAGTGTAAGAAAATGTAGTTTAAGCATTCTATCACATTCTGTAGTCATTGAAAAAAAAAAAAGGAGAACTGATTATGATTAAATAAATAATTTAACAAGCAAGTTATATGTACAGTATGTGACCCTGGACCACAAAACCAGTCATAACAGTCCATTTTTATTGAGATCTATAATCTGAAAGCTAAATAAACAAGCTTTCCATTGATGTATGGTTTGTTAGGACAATATTTGGCCGAGATACAACTATTTGAAAATCTGGAATCTGAGAATGAAAAAAAAAAATCAAATATTGAGAAAAACGCCTTTAAATGTGTCCAAATGAACTTCTTATCAATGCATATTACTACTCAAAAATTAAGTTTTGATATATATTACATTTTTGACATAAAAGAAAAATCTATCATTTTGTCCCATACAGTGTATTTTTGGCTATTGCTACAAATATACCAATGCTACATAAGACTGGTTTTGTGGTCCAGGGTCACATATATATATATATAATTTAATTACAGAAATGTCCCTTAAATGTTTATGTCTACATACATTTTTCTATACTGACTTTTTCGGTACTCACTTTTAAAGACTGAACATGACCGTAAATGTTGTACTTTTAATCTGTTTTTATTAAGACAGTGAGGCAGGGTGTGTTTCTTTATTTTTATTTAGATTTGTGCTAATTGTTTTAGTGTGGTTGTCTAATCTAGTTAAACATCACAAGACCGGCGGCTGTATGCTGTCAGTTTTGCAATGATGTGAAGTCTGGGGCCATGAATAGTGAGAGCATATGGCAGGTTCTCCTGTAACAAATAATGGTATAGGCCTACATTTTGTCCTGATTGTGGCCAAACTGTTAAAGCCTGTTCAAGGTTTGAAAAGAGGTCTGTGACAAAATGCTCTGTTCTTTACCATGGAGACCCGGGTAGCACACTCTCCGTTTCTCTGGTAACCGAGGCCTTTCTCCGTGGCGACGGCAGTTGAGCTCCCAGGGAGAGACAAAGGAGCGACCAGCACTGGTAATTTCTTATCTGGAAAAAACCCCATTAGTGCCTGAGTTTAACTGGAGCCCACTCAAATGTAAGGAGAAATTATTGGCATGCAGCCCTGCTGATGGGTAGGCGGAGGGATGGAGGGGCTTGTTAGGCCTCTGTGTGTGTGTGTGTGTGTGTGTGTGTGTGTGGGTGGGTGAGGTGGCCTCTTGTCCCCTCCTTAGTTATATCAAAAACACACACACAGGCAAGTTGCTACTCTATAACAGACATGCTGTACAGAGCTTGCATCTGTCTAAAAACAGATAAACAGATGAATGGAAACTAAATAAGATTAAGTTGCTTTATTTCAAATGTAAAGTTTTAAAATTGAAAAACTTCAGAATTTGTTTAGATTATCTCATTTGTAAATGAATAAAGTTTAATTTCTTTGATAACATTTCTAACAGGTTTCTCATAAAGCTGTGATTAAGTAAGAAGTGAGAATCAGAAGAGAGGGATGGAGTCAAGTGACCATAGTAAAGAGTGATATTAACTTCTCTCCATATCCCCCCAGAAATCCAGTGACCCCTCTTGTTGAAATGGCACAGCCCGCCCCTCTCTCCCGTAGCTGTGCACTGATGTGACATTTGACAGAATCGTTTGGAGAATATCTCTTTCTCATTCCGACTGCCATTCTCTCGTCTTTTCCCGCTCCCTCTCTCTTCATCCATCTTTCAGAATACACATATTCAGAGGCAGAGTTGTACACACAGAGCATTTAGGATCAAGTAGCCATTAGTTGCTTTGAAAGGATAGATGGGAGGCAGGCCCGGGTGGCCAGAAAACATTTTCACTCTCTTATTGTTATTTTACTCTCAGACTTAATAGAGCTTTCTGGAGAGAGCAAAATCTTTTCTGTATGTCAAGAATGCTCACTTGAATTCCTCACTGTTTTGAAATATAACACAGTGCATAAAGCTTGCTTGGTTATAGAGGAGTAAATATAGTATGTAATGTATTTTATTTAGATAAAATAGCTGGGGATGATGAACACTCCATGAGACTCCATTAAAACAAACTCTGTGTGTGTTTACTGTAGGCAGCTGACATGCAGAAGTGTGTATATGGACCTTTATGATTGACATTAAGATTTCAGGTTCAGTCTATATGGATATGTAAGGGAAAGTGTGCATTTTAGGTGCTGTAACTGCTCTTATTTTTCTTTCTTTCTTTTATTTAATAAATATGTCTGGACCACAAAAATAGAATTATTTTTTTTTACCTAAAAGCTGAATAAATAGATTCAGGCTGAGATACAGCTATTTGAAAATCTGAAATCTGAGGGTAAAAAAAAAATCTAACTATTGAGAAAATCACCTTTAATGTTGTCCAAATGAAGTTCTTAGCCATGCAAATTAAAAATTGCTTTGATATATTCATGTAGGAAATCTACAAGATATCTTCTTGGAACATGATCTTTATCTATCCTAATGATTTTTGGCATAAAGAAAAAAGCGATAATTTTGACATATGCAATGTATTTTTGGCTATTGCTACAAATATACTTGTGCTACTTGTGACTGGTTTTGTGGTCCAGGGTCACATATTATTTTGCACCATTATTTCTATTATTTGTCCAATGGAGAATAGTTGAATAAACTGTTATTTATTGTTTGGGTCAGTGCAGCATTACCACAAAAAATCTTGTACATTAATTTTTAATGCCTTGTAGACTTTTCTAATTGTAAAATTCTCCGGATTTACATTAATTAGTTTTAACACACTTTTTGTCAGCAAAATAATGATTATAATAATCTTCAGTGTTGGGAAGGTTCATTTTCAAAATGTAATAGGTTACAGATTACAAGTAACCCTATTTGAAATGTAATAGGTAGTGTAACCATTTCAATTACTTTATTGTAGTAATGTAACTGATTACATTTGATTACTTTTTGATTACTTTTCTAATGAATGAATGTTTTCAACTCTTATTCATTTTCAGACATTTAAAGCAGTCAAGGTTCACCTTACATTATTACTCAACACTGATTACTGTCAGACTTTCATAACTCCTCATCACTTGAATTAAGATTATAATAATTACATTTGACCACAAATTAGACTTTAGCACCTCTTTTTACTTTGAGGTTGTTCTGAGGTTAAATAGTGATTTTAAATCATAAGATATAGTTAAATAGCCCTGATACTGTTTTTGAAATCAAACTTTTGCATGTAATAATGCAAAAAATAAAGCATATACGGCACATAAACAGGACAAAAATAGAAAATAAAAACAGTTATCAAATAAGCATGTGTCTTATTCTCCTGAAACATTTTTTTCTCATATTTTAGAGTAGTCAGTACAATTTGGGAAAGAAATCAGTTAAATGCAGGGTTCCCACAGGTCATGGAATTTTAAAAGATCTATTCCAGACATGAAAAGTTAGGGAATTTTATATGTATTTTGTCCAAGTCATGGAATATCAGGGATTTTTGTTTGTTGTTTTAATTTTGTTGTTTAAATTGCCTTTTGTTATAGTTAGGTTATGGTTATGAAAGCATAACATTTCTGTAGAAATAGTATAGAAAAATATCAAAGTGCAACGGGGAAAAGCGAAAAAATTGTAGTGCATATGTGTGTTTTGTACTAAAAACATCTGCAAACAAGTAAATAAAGCTTGCAAATGGATGGATCCATTCATTATAGGTCATGGAAATTCAGCGTTTTAGTCAGTGACAATCAGGGAGGGAAGAGTGGGAACCCTGTAAATGTGTGTGTTTGTGTGTGAAAATATTTAGATGCAACCTCCTTTGTAATCGTTAACATTTTCATAAGTTACAGTGTAAATATACATTTAAGTACTGAGTAATATTAATTAACTACATGGTTAGGGTTAAGATTAGGCTTAGGGTTACTTGCATGTAATTATGCATAATTAATTGTTATTATAATAGTAAATGCATGTAGTGTGTAACAAGGACAACTTAAAATAAAGCGTTACTCTTTTTTCTCAGTAACTGTAACAAATTACAATTACATTTCTTTTGTAACTCCATTACAAGTAACTAAATACTCCCCAACACTGGTTAACTGGCTGACATAGATAACTTTTTATTGAAATGACAAAATTGACGTGATAGTTTGTAAAGCATCAGTTTTGCACTGCATGACATCATTTTTCAGCAGTGTTTATAAAAATATCAAGTTGCATTACAGCTGTATGTAGACATTATATATTGTTGCATATTTTTTCTTTTGTTAAGAAAAAAATAAATAAAAAATTGATCATTCTTTTGTGGTGGAGCCACTGAAAATGAGATGGAGTGTAGCAGTTGACATTGTATTAAATGTCAATTACTCCTTTTCAGATGTGCAAGCTGATATTCACTGGCAAACATGTTTTATTTATTGTATTTCTGCAGGATATGTAGCCGTTATTGCTGGAGGTAATAGCTAAATGGCGCTGAAAACACCATCCCGTTACCCCTCCCGGTATCCTCCACCTCCTCGCTGCCACCCCCAAATTTCCCAAAGTGTATCATTGCCCAGTCTTATCAAAGTCTCACAACCCCTCTCATTAATATGTAGTCCAGACTGCTGACTCCAATGCATCATTGTCTAGCTGTAGAAGGCGGGCTAATCACTCAGCTCCTATCAGCAGGCGGACAGAAGGCAAGCAATCATGTCTGTCAGCCAGCAGGGAATCATGGGAGATCAGGAGAGGTTAAACAAGGCTGACAGACGTGATAATGACGACTCGGTTATAAATTAAGATGTGACGACGATAAAGAGGAGAACCGGCCAAAAAAGAAAAAGAACAACCTTGCGCCATCTCAAAACCCAAGAGCTCTGTTTTGCTGTGTGTATGAGTTTGTTGCACCATCATCATTTTTGCTGGGGTGCTGAATGAGGCCGTCCTGAATCAGGACAGACATCTGATGATATGTCCAGCAAGTTGCTATCTGACAGGAGTCTCTGCTCTGACAAGAGACAGAATTGGAATTAGCGAAGGAAGCTGGAGAAAAGAGACAGAGGGGTTAAGGAAAGAAAGGGCGCAGTAATATGCTGTAATGAGTCGGGGAGCATTTTGATTGCCAGTAGTCCAGTCAAGCCGCTATCTTCCTCTTAGATATAGAGGAAGGCAGCTGCGACTTCTTCTTCCCAATGGAGGAGATGGACTCTTATCTGATGGGAAGTTTTTCCAGTATATCTGTGTAATTCCAGATAAAGCGGATACAGAACTGACATTTTCCTTCTGTAGCGTGAGAGATTAGCATTGCGGGACCTTTAGTGAAAGCTGACAGGGAATTAGGAAAAGCCGGGGAAAAGTAATCCATCCTTTATTTTCTTTTGTTGTGTGATAGTCTGTTTGATCATAGCTGTGAGTACATGTGAGCTATATGAGATGCCTCTCTGTAATTGATAAGCTTCCTGAGGTGCAGCGGATTTTGCTTTGAGGATGATTACATCACTCGAAGCACCATAGCTCTCTGTTCTCTCTCTCTCCCTCTTATTTATGAAATCTCATTGTGTTTGTGTCTCCGTTTGTCTTAGTGTGTCCGTTTATTTGTGCGTGTCAGAGGTTATTCCCATTTCCTGTACTTCAAACTCTGTCTCAACTGGGGTCAGAGGTTAAAGGGACAGCGCTGTGTTTCACACCCCTCTCATCCTCCATTTGACAGTAAGTACTCTCAGCTCACTCTTCCGCACCATCACACCTTTCTCTCACACACTACAACCGACACGAGCGCTCGACCACTCAAATGCACACACAAACAAACACACACACACACACACACACACACACACACACACACACACACACACACACACACACACACACACACACACACACACACACACACACACACACACACACACACACATTGTTTGACCTATTGAATGGGGCTGAAATCAAAATAATTTGTCAGTTTTCAGTCATTCCCCCCTCTGGTGGAGATCTGTTTCTCTTCAATATTTTCTTCTCTATTTTTCACGGCAGTATTGCGTGAAGGCTTTTTTTCCCCTCTCAGTGAAAGTTTGAGCAGATTACAAGAAAAGAATCATCTCTGGAATGTAATTTTTTTCCACCAGGGAGAGAAAAGAAAAGCAATCGCAAAAAATGAAAATTGGTCAAACTCAATGTCCTCCTTCTAGTTATTGGATTAATGATTTTTTGATTCTATTATGTCAACTGTGAGTGAGAGAGAAAGAGGCATGGATGGAGAGAGAGAGCGCTTATAGAAGCAGAGATATGCCGCTGTCATCCATTTTTAAATTCCTGGTTAAAGGCACAATATGTAAGATTTTTTGATTAAACTATTCAAAAACCACTAGAACAGGTTTATATATTTTGCTGATTTGTGTACTTACCTACCTGATCTCATGACGAAAACGTACCTATGGGAACTTTTCTGCAAGATGCGATACCGATAAGAATATGTATCGATAATTACATATCACTGCAGTTTCCAACAGAAATTAACACTAGAGGCGGTAAAACAGCGCGCACTTGTCATCGTTTTCATACACAGTTATGATTACAGCTCTATATGTTTCACTTGTCTGACGTAACAAGTTTGTTTGGTAGGTCAGCCGGCACATAAAACAAACGGCATGCTTGCAATAGTGTTTTTACGTCACATTTGCTTTTGTTCATACTATCGGTGTAGTGCAGATGCTATATTATTTTAAAACATAACGGAGCATTAGCGTTATAGCACCACTCAACGGACATTTCAAGTCGTAACTGGGGTGACGCGTACAAAACCAACACCACATAAAACATAGCATCTGACGCACCAATGTACATCTATCTGTTCTGGGGGAAAAAACAACAACACTCTGAGCAGTACTCAGTGGACGTTTCTCATTGAATATGTCACGAAACCTACATGGCTTATGTAATTTGCGTCTTGTGCAAAAGTTCCCACGTGTACATTTTCATCATTATATCAGGTTGGTACTTACATTAACCCAAATATTTTGAAGAATGTTTAAATCCAGAGAAATAAGCTATTTTAACTAGTGTCCCATCCCTAGTCTTTTGGTTGCATGCCAATTTCGTCACACACCCTCGATTTTCGATTTTTTTATATGTTATGTCAGGGGTGGTGAACATCGGTCCTGGAGAGCCGCAGCCCTTCAGAGTTTTGCTTTAACCCTAATCAAACACACTTGAACAACCTAATCAAGGTCTATAGGGTTACTAGAAAGCTACAGGCAGGTGAGTATTAATTAGGGTTGGAGCTGAACTCTGCAGTGCTGCGGCTCTCCAGGACTGGAGTTCGCCACCCCTGTGTGATGTGTTTTATTACACAGGTGATGAATGCTCAGAGTAGCATTATAACAGAGCTTTCAACACACTCAAATGTATTTAGTATGATAAAACATTGCTGCTTTACCCCACATATGCATGACCAGAAAATTAGAAGTGGTCGACTGTGGCATAATAAAAGCTCTGCTGTTTCAACAACTCCCATGATTCCACACTCAATCGCGGCATCATCTACATCTTTGTTTCTTTGTTTGTTTTGAATATGCGCTTTTCAGTGGCGAAAATCACATACTGTGCCTTTAAGGCAGCAAATGAAAAGGTACTTAATTGCATTGTTATGAAGGCTAAAACCGCATGATGGTAAAAATATTTAGATACAGATACATTCAGCAGGACATTATAAATGTAAAGAATCCAGAAGCCTCCAACAATACCAGCTTTCTATCCTTTAAATGAAACAGCTAAAGCCCTCAATAAATAAATCATATATACACTAAAAATGCTGGGTTAAAAACAACCCAACTTGGGTTATTTGGCAACCCGGTGCTAGGTAAATACTGGACAGAACACATGCTGGGTTATTTTGACCCAACTGGTTGGGTTAAATGTTTTTACCCAACATCCTGGATTGTTTTATGTAAGTAAATGATTATTGCTGGCTTAAAATAGGCTGAAAAATTAAAAATTCACACACAGATTTAAAGAAGCCACAGCAATAATTAAAAGATGAAGATTTATTGTTAAGCAAGAACACCCATGGACAAAAGTATAAGACAAATCTAATTTATTTGGGTAAATACAGCATAGTTTACAATACTACATACATTTAAACTTGTTTAACAAGCATTTTTTTTAATAAATCATGTAACATTTAAAAGTAACATTTTATTTTAAATGTATTGAACTGTTTTCTAATCACTTTTCACCAAAATAGTGCTTATTCTTGTGGCGGTGTGTCGCTGAAATCACCTCGCATTTCAATTGTAGCTGAAAGACTCCATAACCTGCCCTAACTGAGATTAGAGAACATATTTTAACATCAAATGAAATTCATTATAATAACAAATAAAATCAATTTAAGTTATGCAAGGCAAAAGGAGTTTCCATCATGTGAAACAACCTGACATCTCGTTCTTTTATGTTGTGTAGAATTATGTTGTTTACAGCGCAGACTTTATAAATGAAATAAAATGTATACAAACCTTTATTTCACTGAAGAAGTGCACCAAATCGGCGGTGATAAGAACCGCTTTCACCTGTAGAGAATGCAAAAAGCCAGCGCACTGACTGTGACTCAGCAACTCAGTAACTCAACTGTTTTGTCGGAGACAGGCTCAACTCAGCGGTTGGGTAGAAAAAATAACCCAAATAACTCATTAAAATTAACCAGCAGTTTAGTTACAGACCAACTACCCAGCACCCGGGTACAAAACATTAAAACTAACCCAATAAAATGACCCAACAAGCTGAACCCAGCATTTAGGTAAATAAACAACAACATTTTTTACAGTGCATATACACCCATATAAATTCATTACATACTGAAATTTGTAATAACATCAGCAGTTTTTTTCTTCATATATAAGATGCAAGAGGCAGAATTTACAAGATAGAGATGCTTTTGGCTTGTAATGTGGGACAAGAGCCTCCCATCTATTGACAATCACTAAAGGGTAAGGACAGCACAAGGCTTTGCTGACTTTTATTTGACAAATTCCATGAATTCTCAGCTGTTTTTATCTTGAAATGTTAAAGATTTTTGAAATACTGCTTATTTTGATTTATTTTAACAGACAAACATATGTCCTCAACCTTAATACTTTGTGCTTACCCTGAAATTGACTAATTTGATTCCATTTGGTGTGCCTGTTCATTATGGATTTATATAATAACCATCAGTGCAGCACCAAAACGTTGGCTTTTATATTAAACTCGACAAAGCGCATGAGAATATTGTAAATGGCATGGCTTCACATGTAATTAATTTGTGTGAATGCAGTTTATTTCAAATAATATTTATCTTAATTATAAATGTTTTTGAAAAATTGGTCATAAAGTAAATTCATTAATTAAAACCATATTAAGTCAATGGAGTAATAGTATTCTCATAGCCGTTGCAACCTTTTTGTTCAGACACTGAAATTAATTAGCAGTTTTAGAAACTCCAGATGCCTTTTCTGGTTCACTGAGCCGATCAGCCCAGGCCTTGCTTAATGGAAGAGTTATCTATGAATTGGAGTGTCAACTAAGCATCTTTATTGCAGTGATGATTTTAGCACAATAGAGGTTTTTAATTGAATATAACTGAGTGCATAGCTTAAGTATTAAGAAGTGTATATTGGTATATAAAGCTGCATGTGTCAGATCTTTCAACAATGTGAAGTTGATTTCTCCTGCCAAGCAAATCTGCCTCTACTTTTGGGTAAGATGATGCTTATGCCATTTTTGTAAGCATTAGCAGAGCCTAAATCTGAAACCAATTTGAGTGAGATGCAAAGATGTAATGCGGCAGGTCAGGGTTTCATAGCTACTGTAGTAGATTTACTTTTTAGAGGCACCACTTTTCTATTAAGTAACAGGGGACTGTTCAGTGCACCTTTTTATTTATGGCAGATTTTTTTTAGCATTCAACCCATTTGCTGACAGCAAAGCAGGGAAGATGATGTGTGGTTTTGATTGAGGTTAAACTCTAAAAAGATCCATAGCCTCTGGCTAAGGTGAAGACCACCAGGCATATTGGAGGGTGGAATTTGAATACTAAATAAGCACATTTCATTATGCATCTCAGATGTTTCTTCAGAAAATGCTTATAGATTCAGAAATGTCTCAGGCGGATTCATAATCCAACGTCATATCTCTGGTTTGAAATCTAAATTGTTTTGGAGACAGGTAAATGATCTCCTTGGAATATAGAGGAGGGTTGTGCTAATGCACTCTTGCCTCGGCAGCAACATGCTGTTTTAAAAGATGGAGATTGGGAAGGGTTATTGAAAGTGGGATTTTGTAATTGTCAGCAATAGCTGAGGATCTCATTGGTCTGAGTGTAACATTGACAGATTTGCATCTTCAACATGTAGCAACATACCTTAACAAAGCCTGTCCCCAAACATTGACCAATTCATTTGATCCCACCTGCTCCTCATTATTATATTTTACGTCCTCTGACCTTCTAGTAGCCATTACCAGAATCATATTTAACAAATCTGAAATATACTTAACTTGTTCACAACGCATAACTTGTGCTGGAACTTGTGTCATGCAATATTAACAAACGCCCACTCTCAACAAATGACATTTTCCAATATTTTCCAGAGCGTAGCTTCAGACAGTCAATCTGATATGTCCTTAAAGGATGAAAGCAGTGAGAGTACAGATGAATCGGGTTAATTAAGTCTCATGCTATCTCTGAGCGCAGTACAGTTAACCCTTGTGGCGATATTGATGAGCAAAGTCTATTATTGACTATTGACTGGATGTTATTCCAATCAGGGGGTAATTACGACTCTAAATCCTGCGTTGGGGGGGGGGGGGATCAATGATCTGGGTTTCAATGCATCAAACATCACTGTCTGTGCTGGTTTAAGTCTCAGCAGTAGGGGTGACAGATGTCCTATCCGCTCTAAGACTCCGCTAATCAAATTGATTGTTTCGGTTACATACGGTAAAACAACAAGAGGCGAAGGTGAATGTATCCAGATCCAGTGAGCAGACAGAATAAGCTGTCAGACCTAATCCTATAAACCTGGTCTCTAGACGCAGTATATCAGACCCAGCACCTGGGGAATGAGGGCAATAGACAACCAGTCAATAAGTACGCTTGGGGTTAATCACAATTTGGATGCATGAGAAGCTCTTGAACATCTGAGGGGTAAAAAGCAATGCATAGATAACATTGATATTTAATTCTTCAAATACTGTCAATGAAACACTAGAAGAAGAATTTAAAAGATTAGTTCACTTCCAGATTAAACATTTTCTGATAATTTACTTACCCCCATATCATTTCAAGATGTTCATGTCCTACTTTCATTCAGGTAAAAAGAAATTAAGGTTTTTGAGGAAAGAATTGCAGGATTTTTCTCCATAGAGTGGATTTCAATGGTGGCCAACGGGTTGAAGGTCCAAATTGCAGTTTCAGTGCAGCTTCGAAGGGCTATACACGATCCCAGCCGAGGAATAAGGGTATTATCTAGCGAGACGATTGTCATTTTCTTAAAAAAAAAGTATAAACACTCTTATAACTAAAGGTGCTTTAAAAGGTTCTTCGCAGCGGTGCCATAGAAGAACCATTTTTGGTTCCACAAAGAACCATTCAGTCAGATGACCATCTCTTTCTTTTTTTTTTTTTTTAATTCCTTTTTATTGCATTTTAACTATACACGTGTACATACAAATTTCAATGTACCAGATAAAACAAATCAACAAACAAACAAACAAAACAAAACAAAACCAAAGGCTTCTCAGTATTTTACATTAATATACAATACCATACAATACCACCTCTTTTCTTATTCTTCTATCAAAACATTTCCAACTCCACCACATTTTACAAACAATTTGAAAGGTCCCCAAACTCCATCAAAAATTGTATATTTATTTTTTAATATATAGGTTATCTTTTCCATTGACATGTTTATTACCATCTCTTTCAGCCAACGACCTATACTTGGTGCACATGTACTTTTCCAATTTAAAGAAATAAGCCGTTTCGCTTGAAGAATACACATATTTATAAATATATGCTCTGTTTTTTTTAACTTGATCTCCTTAGGGTATAAATGAAATAAAAAGATTAAAGGTGACAGTGGTATGTTAACATCAAGGATCTTTTCTATCATTCCTTTCACACCTTTCCAAAAATTCTGAAGTTCTTCACACTCCCATATACAGTGATATATTGTTCCTTTAAAGTCACTGCATCTTAAGCAAGTGTCTGGGATATTTTCATTGTATTTATGTAATACAACTGGAGTTATGTAAATCCTCATCAACCACTTATATTGTAGCAGTTTCAGACGTGTGTTCATTATCAGTGATTGAGCTTCCTTGCATGCTTCCATCCAGTCCTCCATCGAAATATTCACTTTAAGATCTGATCTCCAAGCTTCCAATTTATAATCTGAAGACTCCTTTGATCCTGATATCAGCATATTGTATAATGAAGAAATTAAACCTTTACTAACACAATTTCTTGTCACTTCTTTTTCCAAGATAGACAATGATGGCATATCAAGGGAATTATTTTGTGATTTGAGGATAAAATTTCTTATTTGTAAATACTTAAAGAAATGTTTTGCAGGAATATTGTATGTATTAACTATTTCCTCAAATGACATAAAAGTATTATTAACATATAAATCTGCTATCTTTCGAATGCCCTTGTCAGCCCAAATCTTGAAACCTGCATCTAATCTGCCTGGTTTAAATTTTTCATTGCCCCAAATGGGACTAAAACAAGATAAAGGGTAGTAGACACCTAAATATTTTTTCACATCAAACCATACGGAAATCATATGTATAACTATGGGATTGGAAATTTTTTTTTTAAGATCTTTCAATTCTGATGAATATAAACATAGATTTAAAGACAGGCCAGACTTAGTGGCAGCTGATTCCATATCCACCCAAGATGGGCAGTCCTGAGATAAAAAATAAAACATAATTGTTCTAAGTTGCACAGCCCAATAATACCAATGAAAATTAGGACACTGTAAACCTCCTCTATCATATGGCAAATATAAAAGTGTTAGACGGAGTCTGGAACATCTGTTATTCCAAATGAATTTAGTGAACATTTTTCTAAGTCGTTGAAATAGATGCTTAGGGGGAGGCAGAGGAATGTTCTGGAATAAATATAAAAATTTTGGCAAAATATTCATTTTTAAAATATTTATTCGACCAATTAAAGATATGTGTAAGGGCATCCATCTTTCTATAGATCTACTAACAATTTCAAGAAGAGGATCATAATTTACTTGCACTACATCCTCTAGTTTTGGTACAATTTTTATACCCAAGTATGTAAAACAATCAACAATATTGAAGGTTGTAACACAATTAGTAGGTTGCTGTCTGTCAATCTCATTTAGATATAGAATAGAACTTTTAGAATTGTTAATTTTGTATCCAGAAATTCTTCCAAATGTACTGATAAGATCTAATAAAGCAGGTATTGATGTATCAAGTTGTTTTAGGAAAAGAATGACATCATCAGCGAATAACGCAATTTTATGTTCTATCTCTCCAATCTTGATACCTGTTAATTCCACATGGTTTTTTACTGCTATTGCAAAAGGCTCTATGGAGATGGCAAAAAGTAGAGGAGAAAGAGGAGAACCTTGTCTACACCCTCTTGATACACTAAATGATTTTGAAACAATATTATTTGTCAACACTTCTGCTGTAGAACTATTATAAAGTAATCTAACCCACCTACAATATCTTTCACCAAAACCAAATCTAACCAACACATCAAACAAATATGACCATTCAACCCGATCGAAGGCCTTTTCGGCGTCCAATGACAGTAGAGCAGTATCTTGTTCACCCCTCTGTTCATAAAGAATATTTAGGACTCTTCGAACATTGTGAAATCCCTGCCTATGCTGTATAAAACCATTTTGATCCTCTCCTATTAAATTTGATAACGTACCTTCTAACCTCTTGGCTAGAACTTTACTTAATATTTTTGTGTCTGAATTTAACAAGCTAATTGGCCGCATATTTTCACACTTTGTGTTTGTTTTTCCTGGTTTCGGTAATAATGTAATTAAAGCTCCTCTCATTGATGCAGGCAAAAGATCTTGATGATACGCCTCTACTATCATTTCCATAAAGGGAGTTAGCAACTTTTCTTTAAACGTCTTATAAATTTCTATAGGAAGTCCATCTGGACCCGCAGCTTTTCCTGATTTCATAGAGTCGATGGCTCCCGCAATTTCTTGTAATGTGAGGTCTTCATCTAATTTGTTCTTTTCTTCCACTGAAATCTGAGGTATATTTAGACTATCTAAAAATTGTGTCTGGATATCTACATTTAGTGAGCACTCTGAACTATACAGTTTTTCATAATAAGTTCTAAATGCTTCATTGATCTTTCCAGGGTCAACTATATTTCCAGTTGCACTCTCAATTGTTGTAATTGTACGCTCTGTTTGTTGTTGTCGAATTTGCCAAGCAAGTAACCGTCCTGTTTTATCTCCATATTCATAAAAATTTTGTTTCAACCTTAAAACTTTTGACGCTGCTCTACTTGCTGACAATTCATTATATCGGGACCTAAGTAATAAAAGTTTCTCTTTTGCTTCTGCTGTATCTATGTTTTTCTGAAAAATATTATTTTCTAGTTTTTTTATTTGATCTTCTAATTGTTTCATTTCTTGTCTAGATTTCCTAGCTTTTGAACTGCAAAACCCAATTATATGTCCTCGAATAAAAGCTTTGAATGCTTCCCATCTAATACAAGCAGATGTTTCAGACTTATTAATTTCAAAATACAAATCAATTTGTTTGCCCACATATTCTACAAACTCTGAATCATGAAGCCATCCAATCTGAAAACGCCATTTAGGGGGATTTATCAATTTTGTAGTTTTGTATGATAAAGATACTGCTGCATGGTCAGATATGACTATACTGTGATAACTACAGTCTGTTATATTGTTTACTACTTGTGCGGAAATTAGGTAGTAATCAATACGTGAGTGTGTTTGATGCATACCAGAATAACAGGAATATGATATTGCTGTAGGATTAAGATCCCTCCAAACATCTAATAAATTAAGGTCTTTCATAAATTCCTGTATCACCTTCCTGGCTTTAGTATGCGTTTTATCAATCCCTGTTGAACGATCTTTAGTAGGATCTAGTACACAATTAATATCCCCTGCTATAATATAGTATCCAGGCAAATTAGCAATTAACAAAAACAAATCATTAAAAAAATTAGGATTGTCATCGTTTGGACCATAAATGTTAATTAAATTTATCTTCTCTGACAAAAATGTACATTGTAAAACAATATATCTTCCTAGTGTATCCTTAATTACTTTCTGAATCTGTATTGGGATTGATTTATGAATTAAAATCATTACTCCTCTTGCATTAGAAGTGTGACAAGCAGCAAACACTTGCCCTTGCCATCTCCGGCGAATCCTAATTGTTTCACTTTTTACCATGTGAGTTTCCTGAAGAAATATTACTTGTGCTTGTAATTGTTTGATCCTATCCATTACCTGCTTTATTTTTTTAATATTGCCCAATCCTCTGCAATTCCAAGTTACAAATTTCACATTCCCTGTCTCCCCCATGATCTGTTACATTTCCTATTAAGAGGTATTTTGCCTTTTACAAAATCAACAATCTTAAACACTGAGAAGCACAAAATAAAAATGTAAACAATAATGAACAACACTCCTAATATTAAAGAACATTTAACATCAACCCCGATTTCCCCAGTAGCGTCCATACTACTGCGTTTAACCCCCCACCCCTTTCTCTCCGTATATGGCGCTGATTGGTCCACACACTCGTGAGGAACTATCAGGTCCTTGTCTATATTTGTCACCAACAACCCTATTTGTAACATTATTCTCACATATTATATCAAACTATAAACACACTTTTTCACCTTTACAGAGAACAATAACACCTGAATACCTTTGATTATTATTTTACAAATTAGTCTCCATTAATCACTATACCGAGTCTTCACACCAAAGAGGATAACGTTCATGGTATATGATTTGACTTATTTTACATCTACATTCAGGATTCAAGTAGTCCAACTGGATTGAGCCCACCTTTATTCTGTGTCTAATTCTTCAATGAAGCTTTCGACTGCCTCCGGTGTGTCAAACACCCTTGATTTCTCCTGATGAGTAAGAAGTAGGCGGGCGGGATATAAGATCCTGTGTTTACCGATTCCTCTCTCTCGCAGCTTCTGTCTCACTCCATCATACGCTCTTTGTTTCCTGTGAACTTCAGCCGAAACATCTGGATGAAAGCGAAGAGAGTGTTCCTTGTATGAAATCACCCCCTTGGACCTGGCCACCCTAAGCACCTGTTCTTTTTGCTTGAAGTTTAGGAACTTCATTATAAGTGTTCTTGGTGGTGTACTGGCAACCCGTCGTGTGTTCCGAGCATCCATGTTTCGTTGTGGGCCGACTCTATGTGCGCGCTCTATAACTAGCGATGTACTCGAGTCCATTTCCAATATTTTTGGAATCCAGGCCTCCAAAAACGCACACACATCGCCTCCCTCTTCCCGCTCCGGCAAACCCACCAGCCTCACGTTGTTCCGTCTGTTTCTGTTTTCCATGTCGTCCACCTTGTCAGTCAGTTTCTTAACTTGTGATTCAAGGGAATTTGCGCGAGCACGGAGTTGAACGATTTCATCCTCCGCTCCAGAAATGCGTTCCTCGGCCTCCTTCACGCGTTCATTCACCTCTTTGATTGCTGACATGACGCCGTCAATTTTGCTTGTAACTCGTTTGTCCATTTCTTTAATGGCTTGTAACACATCTGCATTACTAGGGTTCGCCTCAGTTACTTTTGTAGGTTCGCTGTCGTCATATTCCTCTGTCTCTTTTAGTTCGTCTTCGTTATCAGAATCTTGCGACATCTCTTGAGCCTCGTTATATACTTTTTCCTGAGTTTTGTTCTTCTTTTTCGGTGCCATTTCGGTTGTTCGACTTTTATGTGTTAAATATCAAACGAAGTATCAAAGTTTTATGCGAGCTTTAAGGATTTATATACAAATTTATAGGAGGGTCGTTATCTCGCGTCTTCTCAGTACCACTCCATAACCGGAAGTCGACCATCTCTTTCTTAACTTTTTATAATCTGAAGAACCTTTTTTTTGTCACAAAGAAAAGGTTCTTCAGTTGTTAAAAGTTCTTTATGGAACCATTTAGACAAAAAAGGTTCTTCTATGGCATCGAGCAGCACCTTTATTTTTAAGAGTGTACTTTTTATCCACAAATGACTTTATTTGTAAACACTAGGTTGGCACTTTTGCATGTGTCATGCGTGACCTTTCCAACATGACCATGCAATGTGTGAGGTCAAGCTAGTGCAAGATGAGCATTTGTGGTTAAAAAGTATATACATTTTTTATTGTTTTTAAGAAAATGACAGATTATTTTGCTAGATAAACCCTTATTCTTTGACTGGGATCACATAGAGCCCTTTGAAGCTGCACTGAAACGGCATTTTGGACCTTCAAACCACTGACTCCTGTTAAAGTCCACTAAATGGAGGAAATATCCTGGAATGTTTTCCTCAAAAACCTTAATTTCTTTGTGATTGAAGCAAGAAAGACATGAACATCTTAGATGACATGGGGGTGAGTAAATGTGACCCTGGACCACAAAACCAGTCATAAGTGTCAATTTTTCAAAATTGAGATTGATACAGCTTTTCATTGACGTTAAGATAGGACAATATTTGGCCGAAATACAACTATTTAAATAACTAGAATCTGAGGGTGCAAAAAAATCAATATATTGAGAAAATCACCTTTAAAGTTGTCCAAACGAAGTTCTTAGCAATCAAAAATTAAGTTTTGATATAGTCATGGTAGGAAATTTACTAAATATTGTCATGGAACATAATCTACTCAATGTCCTAATGATTTTTGGCATAGAAGTAAAATCAATCATTTTCACCCATACAATGTATTTTTGGCTATTGCGACAAATATACCTGTGCTACTTAAGACTGGTTTTGTGGTCTAGGGTCACAAATTACCAGTAAATTTTTATTCTGGAAGTGAACTAATCCTTTAACACAGTAAATATATCCCAAACACTCTCCCGTGACCGTATACTGTTTTGCACATTTTATGTATTTGTATTTTATGTGTTTGGTGTTTCGTGCAGAAAGAGGTAAATGTTGAACAGCTGCTAAAAAAAATAAGTAAACGGTGAAAAGATAAAGATAGAGGGCTGAAAATGGTGTAATGGATTGAATATGGTACATACAGTATGCTCATGTGAGAGAGGGAGGGTGAAAGAGGGAATGAGGAGGGGTGCAAATTTGAAAGAGGTCTGACAGAGGCGCCCCATCAGCAGCCCCAGGTGTCAGTTGGTGAAAAGGCGAAGATTCAAATTAGAAAAATTAATAACAGTGTGCTAGATGGGGAAGGAGAAAAAAACACATATTTTGGAATACAGCTGTGACAAGACCAGAGGAATTAGTCCAATTTAAAGTGGTAATTGCTCTGCTAATTCCTCTGCTAATTTCTTCTTCAATTTAACTAAGGATGATAGCATAAAAGCTGGAGACTCGAGTTTAACCCTTTCAGAGGACCTCTCTTTCTCTCTCTCTCTCTCTCTCTCTCTCTCTCTCTCTCTCTCACTCTTACACATACCAAATCCTGGTGTGTATAAATCCTTAAAATCTATTTTCTGATCCTTAATCTTATCATTATTCTTCTTCCTTGTCCTCCTTTTAACCTTTTTTTGGTAACAGATTTAGATTTTAAAAAGCAGTGTGTGCAATAATGTGATGAGAAAACCCAGAGCAACAAAAAAAAACATTTGTGACCCAGGATCACAAAACCAGTCGCAAGTAGCACAGGTATGGGTCAAAATTATATTTTTCCTTTATGGCAAAAATCATTAGGGATATTAAGTAAAGATCATGTTCCATGAAGATATTTCATAAATTCCTTAAAGTAAATATATCAAAAAGTATTTTTTATTAGTAATACACATTGCTAAGAACTTCATTTGAACAACTTTAAAGGCGATTTTCTCAGCATTTAGATTTTTTTGTACTGTTGCAAATATTTTATGTCGACCAAATATCATTCTATCCTAACAAACCATACATCAATAGAATGCTTATTTATTCAGCAGTTATTAAGCAGTTTTTAAAAAACAACAATCTTGTTATCCTTTAACTTTCAATATTTCTTTTTTGAATTGAATATCCTTATAAGTCTTTGCTTATACTTAACAGTATAATCTTGATTTGTGTTAAATATGTTGAGGCGCGTAGGTTTTAAAAGCATTTTCCCCATGACCTTTCGACATAGTAATGGAATTTCCCTTTTTGGTGGTAATTGATTTTTTTTAATAATAATTAATATTATTCATGGCCGAAACCTAACATCCTTAGGTATTTGTTAGTATATTTAATCGGTTTTCTCCAGTAGAAAAATTCACTTTCGCTTTTATTCAGAACTCTAAACCTACATGTAGTTTGTGGTTTGTTTGACCTTGTTGTGAAGTTTTCATCCTGTGACTGATGGCTTTCTGATTGGTCCAACAAAACTAGACTAATTGGCCTAAAAGGCTGATATGTATTGAATTTGTTTCTCATCAAGTGCTTGTGTTGCCAGGATTTGACAAGGAAACAATAGGTAAAAGACTACAATGGCTTGTCTTTGAGGAAACTCTAAATTTGATTAAGGCTAAGCATCGTCAGTTTGATTTCACATTCATCTCCATTTGTTCCTGACAAAATCATTTGAGGATTAAATTTTAAAGATTAGATAGTTGAATGATAAAAACATTAATAATGCAAATGCTTTGCGTATATCTAAGTATCTAAGGGACAGAATAAAACAAATGTTCCATGGCTGTCAGAGATTGAGATAAGTGTTTGCAAGACCGGAGGAAATGACTCTTGACATGGTTCTGTGTGAGTTCAGTCAGTCACTTTAATTCCCATCTGTCATGGTTAGTTTCACAGTTGTCATCTGTTTTGCCGCTGCCCGGCGGTCTGACTGTAACCTTTAACCTGAATGCATTCTAGCTAAATCACATTAGCAGCCCCAGTGTTCTTTAGCTTCCCTTTGAACCAGCTGAGTAAGACATCTGTCCTGTTGTGTTCTAGCTCGACACCCTCACTTGTTTCCTTGTGCTCCCTGTCTTATCTGATTTTATGCTTATTAGGTGTCAGCACAAGGGGCGGGGAGCGAACGGCCAAAGTTCAGCCCCGTCTGAAAAAGCGACGAGCGAAGTAAGATTTGGGTTGTCGCATTTCAAATGAGAGCGATTTGTTCATCCCCATCAGCGTGACACGGCCTTTCTCTTCGACTTTATCAGTTACAAATGTCAGCGAGGAAACAACAGTCCTGATTTCTGCATGGCTAATTGTTGGGCCTTAATTAGCCTTGCAGAACAAGGTGTGCAGCTCGCTGAAGAGCTTCCATTCAGGCAGCTTTCAGAGCCTGTGATGCAGCAAGTGCCTAACAGCAGATGCAAATCTAAAGAACATGCTATTCCTATTCAGGTGCATCTCTCAGAGGAGCGAGGGGGGGTTGTGGGTAATGGGATGGTGAGACGGGGGGAGGAACAAGAGTGTGCATAAGTGTTGTGGGGAGAAAAAAATAATAATAACACATCCTCAAACACCTCAAATTTTTTGTCACCTGTGTTGCTGTCTTAAATCAAGGTTGTTGAGGACCTATTCAAAGCCCTTATGCTCATAGTTCCACTAATGGTATGGTTTGTTGTATTTATTTATTTATTTATTTACGTGTATACTATTTGCTGCATAGGATCAAGTGCTCACCTCCATCAGCAGGGTGATTAACAAGCACATCTCCAATGGAAAATAGAAACAAGTCTCTATTTGATCAGAAATGACCACTTTTATTTGTTTAACTTCATTCTGTATTATGTCAGACCTGCAATAAAATTCTAATGTTTTGAGAGAGAAAGCATCTCTCAATCATCTTTTGCACTCCAAAGTAATTTACTTTGAGAAAGAAAGACTGCATTTCATTTAAGTTTCATTCAGTTTACATCTGTAAGCATATACTAATAGACTGCAAAATGAAGTTGCCTTTTCATGTGTCGCCGCAGAGCAGTTGTGAGCCGGAAAAATAGCATAGACGATAGTCGACGCACACACAATTGCGCGTAATGCACGCTCTCTGCTCTTCTGCATAGCTGGATGGCAGCTCTATTTGGTGTGGCCTGTGGTGCATGGCAATTTTGTACTGCGTTACAGTCAATACTGATGTCTCCATCTGAAATAAACATTGTCATTATCGGTATTCACAATGGATTAAATTACCTCAAGCTTCTCTATGGCAGAGCTCAGCACAGCATCTTATTGTGTAGGTAACAATGGCTGAGAGATGTGCGCGCCCAGCGTTTATCACTCCACCGCTGACCTGTGGAATAACTCTGGGTCTCCATTCTAACGTATGGCAGAGTTCGTGCTGCTACGCGATTGTGTGCTTGCCGTAAGCAAGTTTGCTCCTCGGGCCTGGAGAAGACAAAAGAGCTGCTCGTGTATTTTCTTGTAGATCGATATGCGCAGAGCTATGCCATACGTTGGCGTGTGCAAGGCCTCGTTCGTTGTAGCGTGTGTCTGTGTATTTTAGTAGATCATGAGAACATAATTCCTCACTTTGGACTCTGGAGGGACCTGTGGTAGCGGACTGAAGCTGTGGCATTCTCAGCCCATCCGAGACTGTATTCCCGTGCACAATGGTGCAGTGGTGCATATTCCACTCAAGGCCGGGGCACCGAACTCATTATGGGGTCACGGCGTCATATAATGGAAGTTTAGTCAAGGCCACATGACTGAGAGAGTGTGTGGGTTGAAACCGTCAACCTGAGGATGCGCACAGACGCAGCCTTCCACAGCCCTTCGCTCACTCTTCATGAGGCTGAACCCAAGGACAGACGGCATTCAAACATCGCTCTCAGAATTCACATTCAAACCGGCGGAGCTCTCAATTAGTGTTTAGCTCATGAGAGCCACCTTGAGCTAGTATGAGAGGAGAGGTGGGTTTCAATATGGCCCGGGCGTACAATAAACGGGTGAAAGTGGGGGGTGACAGTGTTGAGGCGCAGCAGAGGTGGGCTCATGTCACATTCTCTCCGTCTTTGTCTTTTCTTGCTTATGTTCTTTGTTTCCTTTTTGGTTTACTCTTTTGTTTCTTATGTGCATCTAGCGAGTCCCAAGAAAGCTGTCAGAACTAATTAATGTTGATTTACGAATGTTAAAAGACATTTGTAAGTTTTGTTTTCCTAGTGGATTGTTGATAAATATCCACCTCATTCCGCACCCTTTTTGTTTTCTGACTTGGTGTGAGAAAGCACTGCAAATGATTCAATGCATATGTGAACTGTGAGAAAGAATCAAACTGAATCGCGAACAATATCCAACATTTCTACAACCAGTTCATATTCTAAACAGCTGATTAAAAAAACAAAAGGGATAGTACACCCCAAAATGAAAATTCTGTCATTAACTACTCACCTTCATGTTGTTCCAAACCTATAAAATTATCGTACATCTTCGGAACACAAATTAAGATATTTTTGATGAAATCCAAGAGCTTTCTGACCCTGCATACACTCTTAAAAATAAAGATTCTTTATTGGCTTCAATGGTTCTATAAAGAACCTTGAAAATCCATGGAACCTTTCAAATGCGGAAAAGGTTTTTTTATAGTTGAAAAAGCTTCTTTAGATTTTGTTCTTTAAAATGGTTCTTTTAAGAACTGTTCACTGAAAGGTTCTTTGGGGAGCCAAAAATGGTTCTTCTATGGCATCACTGAACCTTTATTTTTAAGAGTGTAGATAGCAAAGTAATTACCATGTTATTACAATGGTACTACCATGTGTAATTGAATGTTGCTGTCTATGCAGGGTCAGAAAGCTCTTAGATTTCACAAAAAATATCTTAATTTGTGTTCCAAAGATGAATCAAGGTCCTTATGGGTTTGGAACGACATGAGGGTGAGAAATTTATGACAGAATTTTATTTTTGTGTGAACTATACTTAGGATTTGGTAAAAAGGGTCAAGCGACTCCCATTGTACCTTTTCATAGGCACAAAATTAGAAATGTGATTCTTTTTGAATATCATACAAAATAATCATTAATTTCTCTAAAAGTGGCCATTATTACAGCTATTACAATTGCAGTAATTTACAACTGATGTCTACATGCTGTACAAAGCCAAATAAATTATCTACATCCAAACCAAAATTTATTCAGACACCTTCAAAATTTAGTATTCACTATAGTTTAGAAAATGCTAATAAAATATGACATTAAAATATGAGTTAAACTGTGTCAGAAGAAATTAATCTTGATAATGCCAGTTAACTTTGATAGAAAGGTATGCAATGGTTTACAATCAACCAAAAATTCAGACAACTGTTAGTATGACAATATTTACACAACTATGAATACTTTGTTGACCAATTACCAAGCAATGCTTAATTTTGTTCAGTCTGTGGTGTAAAAAGGTCGCATTAGCAATTAAGGAAAAAAACACTCAAGCAAAACATGTTCAGGTCAAAGTCTCTGAATAATTTTTGGTCCCAAATTGTTATCAGTTTTACTGGTAGTCCACTGTATGAAGAATTTTAGGCTTTAATATGTCACAGTTTAGTTTATTTTGCTATCATCACTTACATAAATTAACTATAGTGTCCTGCACCCACTAGTTGAAAAATAGCAAAAATTATATCTGGTGTCTAAATAAATTTTGGTTTGAGTGTAGGTCTGTTAAGCCAAAAAATAAAAAATAAATAAATAAATAAAAATCTGTCATAATAAAGCATTTGCATGACATTTGCTTTAAGGTTTTGGATCCCACTGTATATTTTGTGGCCTTAACTACTATGTACTTACATTTAAATGAATCATTTGATACAATGCACTTATTGTGTACATGCATTTCTTTAAATTGTACTTGTTTTAAAAAAAAAAATACCTGCATGTAATTACATCTGTGATGTATAATTGCACTGTTGACCCATCCCTTACACCCACCCTTAAATCTACACATACCACCAAACCTGTCCCTAACCTTAACTTTATCCCACCGCAATAGCAGCAAAAGTATTTTGCAACACAATATAAACACAATAAGTACACTGTAATTATTTTTTATGTAAGTACATAGTAGTAAATGGGTAACACTTTACAATAAGGTTCATTAGTTAAACATTAGTTAATGTATTAACTAACATGAACTAACCATGAGCAATACATTTGTTACTGTATTTACTAATCTTTATTAACATTAATTAACGGAAATACAGTTGTTCATTGTTTGTTCATGTTAGTTCACACTGCATTAACTAATGTTAACAAGATTTTAATAATGTATTAGTAAATGTTGGAATTAACATTAACAAAGATTAATAAATGCTGTATAAGTGCAGTTCATTATTAGTTCATGTTAACTAATGTGGTTAACTAATGTTAACTAATGAACCTTATTGTAAAGTGTTACCAGTTAATGCAACCTGATATAAAGTGGGACCAAGTTATATTTTGATCTGACTAAAAACAAAAATTTAAAGTGCATGTAAATGTACTGACTTGTAGAGTCAACTTCATTTATTGTCATGAGCCAGTCGAGCTGCTAATAACAATGAAGAGATATGCAATGAAAAATTAAAAAAAAAAAAAATCCTCAAAGACTAAAATAATTGTGTAAGTGTGCAGAGATCCTTCATGTGGCTTCTTCCATATTTATATATGTACCGTAACTCACCATCTCCCTACACCCTCCCTTTTTAAACTCTAAATTAAAGGTATAGGGAAAAGCCAGGCCTTTCATCTTTCATCTTGTTTATGTGTGTACCTGTGAGCATGTTTGTGTGATTGTGTAATAGAGTGTGCGTGCATTCATTTGTGTGTGTGTGTGTGTGTGTGTGTGTGTGTGTGTGTCAAGGAACCAATAAACGACAACTAATAAGCAGGCCTCTTGCTCCCTCCACCTCAAGCACCGGGACCTTAGACAGCTCTTCCCTTGCTCTCTCTCCATCTCTCTCTCTCCGTCTCTCACTCACTCACTCTCTCTAACACCTGGCAAATATTATTCATGGCTACAAGGGCAGCATTTTTGAAAGGAGCAGTTCAAAGGCTTTGCCGCTGAGAGCAAAGTGAAGGTGTTTTTGAAAGACTGGAGTGCACTTTTACGTGTGCTGCAGAGCACAGGGCCATTTCCGCAGATGAAATGGTGGGGGGAAGGGCGGGCGCGCGTTTGCGTGCACTCGTTCGAGTGTCACGGTATGGACGGTGGCCATGTAATAATAATATGGAGCTGAGGAGACAAAAGGACATTATAATTTGTTTTCAGGAGCTTGAGCAGTTTAACTCTTAACTGTATGGATACTCTGTGGGCAGCTCAGCTCGGCAAGAAAAAAGAAAAAGTGTATTGTTCCCTCCGCCGTTTGGGATTGTGACCAGGCCGGCTTGGGAGTGAAACCAATCCTGCTCGGGGTTAACGAGCCAACAGCCCGCTGCTCATCAGGCCAGCTAATGAGTTCTCTCACGCAGCCCTATCACATGACCTCTAAGGTCACATGACCCATCAAGCCCTGTCTGCCTTTCCCTACATCAACTGAATATTTCATTTAGCTGCAGATTAACACCAATCAATTAGTCATCAGAGCACAGGCCAGAATCAGTCGCCTGGAATACCACACTCATAAAGAAGTTCAGGGGTGAAACCTGCAGTCTGTCCTACAGCGTGACTGTCACTGCCCTCTGTGAGATATTAGCCACAATGATCAACAGGGTAGAGTTGCACCAGCCGTCCATAAGGTCTTACTTTGAGGGTTTAGTAGCTACTAGTTAGTTTATAACTAACTTTGTAATACATTCTTAAAAAGGAGTGTTTTCATAGTGATGCCATAGAGGAACCATTTTTGGTTCTCCAAAGAACCTTTCAGTGAACAGTTCTTAAAAGAACCATTTTTTCTTAGTGTGAAGAACATTCTAATAATCTGAAGAACCACATTAGGCCAACAATAAAGTGTCATTTCTAAAGGAGTAGTTCACTTCCAGAACAAAAATTGACAGATAATGTACTCACCCCCTTGTCATCCAAGATGTTTATGTCTTTCTTTCTTCAGCCATAAAGAAATTGTGTTTTTTGAGGAAAACATTTCAGGATTTCTCTCCATATAATGGACTTCTATGGTGCCCGATGGTGAACTTCCAAAATGCAGTTTAAATGCAGCTTCAAAGGGCTCTGAAATGATCCCAGCCGAGGAAGAAGAGTCTTATCTAGCAAAAAGATTGGTTATTTCTAAAAAAGATAGAATGGAAGACATATGTGACCCTGGACCACAAAACCAGTCATAAGGTTAAATTTTACAAAACTGAGATGTATACATCATATGAAACCTCAATAAATAAGCTTTCTATTGATATATGGTTTATTAGGATAGGACAATATTTGGCCGAGATACATCTATTTGAAAATCTGAAATCTAAGGGTGCAAAATATCTAAATACTGAGAAATTCACCTTTAAAGTTGTCCAAACTAAGTTCTTAGCAATGCTTATTACTAATCAAAAATTACATTTTGATATATTTACAGTAGGAATTTTACAAAAAATCTTCATGGAACATGATCTTTACTGAATTTCCTAATGATTTTTGGCATAAAAGAAAAATCAATAATTTTGACCCATACTTTTTGGCTATTGCTACAAATATACCCCAGCGACTTAAGACTGGTTTTGTGGTCCAGGGTCACATATATTATACTGCATGTTAGCTTGCTTATTGTGCCCAAGAGCATAATTTATTGAAGTCCATATGTCTCAACTAGAACTATGCTTCTAACTACAGGTCGAGAGCTGTAGCTCTAACCACATAAGTTGGTGACTCTATTTGCGAATGTTCGTTTGAACTATGATTTCAGAAAACAGCGAATCATCAAACTATGGTGGTAACAACGGAACTTGCGACCATAGTTGGCCAAAGATGCTTTTGGGAAACGCGCTCCTGATCTAATGGCAATTCGTACCAATTCATATGACCTCACTCGTACAAATTTGCATGATTTACGTATTTTACGAGTTTGTGTTAATTCGTACAAATGACCTACCTCTAACCCTGCACCTAAACCTACCCGTCACTGGGGTCTGGACAAATCGTACGAGTGAGGTTGTATGAATTTGTATAAATTTGCCACCTCGAAAAAAACCTACCTGATCTCATGACGAAAACGTACCTGTGGGAACTTTTTCACAAGATGCGAAATACGTACCAATAAGTACATACCAACAGAAATGAACACTAGAGGCGGTAAAACAGCAAGCACTTGTCATTGTTTTCGTACACAGTTATGATTACAGCTCCATATGTTTCGCTTTCCGAATGTAACAAGCTTGTTCGGTAGCTTAGCTGGCACGGAATTGGACTTAGGTTCACATAAAACGTACCATATGTACGTTCATCTGTTCCAGAGAACACTCTTTTAGCACCACTCAGTGGACATTTCACATCGAATATGTCACAAAACTTGCATGGCGGTACGTATTTCACATATTGTGAAAAAGTTCCCGCAGATACGTGTTTACCAAGAGTTCAGCTTGTAAAATACGCACAAATTGGTTGTGAGATAGCATGGGTTCAACTGTAATGTTATGAAGCTATGAGAATACTTTTTTTTTTTGACTTAATTCAACAATTTCTTCTCTTCCATGTCAGTGTCGGATGTGTGTTGAAGACTGTCAATGGCAATGAATGCAGTTTCCATAAAATATAATGCATAAATAATCATACAATTTATTATCTATCTATTATGTTAGACACTTTACAATAAAGGATTTATTTGTTAAAATTAGTTTAAATGAACTAACGATGAACAAAACTTCTACGGTATTTAATCAAATTTATTCAAGTTATTTTCAACATTTAATAATGCATTTCAAAAGTGGAATCTGTTAGCATTACTTAATACACAGTGAACTAACATGAATGCATTAATTAATGTTAACAAAGGTGATCTTCCTGTAAAGAGTTACCATAAATGTTTACATTATATCTAAGTAGTATATCTACATTTAAGTAGTATAAGTATGAACGTGAATGTGTGTAGCTGCTAAGAAGGTATTTTGTTATGTAACTCTTAATGTTCAATAGTTGAACATCAACAGTTTAGTCTAAAGTATCATAATGTCTAAATGATTGCCTAAAATGTGCTTGTTGATGCAATCAACGATTTGTAAGTTATTTGTAGATTTGTAGTTCATATGTAGGGTTACATTTCAAGTAATCTGCATACAGCTAAATATTTAAACGTTGCAAGTTGGCAACATAGGCAAGCTGGTGAATTAGTAAAACGGTCCGACAAGTTGATATTAGTGGTGTCAGTGGTTAAAACACCCCAGAAGTGGAGCTTTGGGTGAATGCATGGACATGATGGACCGTGATGACTTGCAGGTGTCAAATACAAGAGCCAATGGCGGAAAAAATTGCCTCTCATTTCCAGTAGTTTGCTCTTGAGTGGTTCTCCCCACTTATTTGTCAAGTTTGGTTACATAAGATGTGTGTATGCAGGCCTCCATTAACAATTTATGTTGAATTAGTGAGGTGACTGCTAAGGGTCAACAGCCTGACGTCAGGATTAAGTGTCACCTTTTTGCTGCCGAGCCGATCAGGTATCAGCGCTGTTTTCTCCGTTGCCCACGCGTTCGCAAATCTGCTGCGTCTACTGCGCGTCTCTGGATAAATAAGAGAATGAAAGGACAAAGGCAGAATTAGGAGGAAAACAAATGTTTCTTCACCTCTCAGAGTTTAGTGGGGGTGTGAATATGTGATTTGATGGGATTATGTGGATTTTTAAGATGAGAGGGGGTGGACTCAAGCCTCCCCAAAATCTTTGTGTATGTGTGTATGTATATGTGCATGTTTTTAACCTTGTCTTGTGGCATATGTATCCTGTGCTTTAACAAAGAATATGACATGTCTTAAACCCAAACATAAGAGAATGTCGGCATTACAGAAATCCCCAGAGACGGATTCTCCTCAGTAAGATCCAGAGAAATGCCTTTTCAAATTAAAGAGCCTGCCAGCTATATTGATTTGTCTGTTTTTCTTCTCCCAAAAGCACTTTTGTGAGATTTTTGCACACCACAGGAAGTAATTTTGGCCACAGGGAATATCAGAGATACATGGATAGCTGATCTTCAAACAATTTAAACTTTTGTACCGTCGGTCTACTGACATTTGTTTTGACATCAGCTTCAAATGCACATAACTTTTGTTAACTCTACAATAAGTAAATCCACTTTACCTGCTAATTACTCTTTAAAGGGAATATTTCCGTCATTATTTACTCACCCTCTTGTCGTTCCAAAACCGTAAGACTTTGACTTCATCTTTGGAACTCAAATTAAGACGTTTTTGATGAAACCCAAGAGCTTTCTGACCCTGCATAAACAGAAACATTCAAGGCCCAGAAAGGTAGTAAGGAGATCATTAAAATAGTCCATGTGACATCAGAGGTTCAAACTTAATTTTATGAAGCTACGAGAATACTTTTTGTGTGCAAGAAAAAAAAAGTCTTATATAAAAAGTCTTTATTCAACAATTGTTTCTCTTCTGTGTCAATCTTAGATGTTTAACAATGTTTTTACTGCCTTTTTGGGCCTTGCAGAGTCAGAAAACTCTCAGATATCATCAGAAATATCCTAATTTGTGTTCTGAAGATAAACGAAGATCTTACAGGTTTGGAACGACGAGGTTAGATAATTAATGACCAAATTTTTAGGTGAACTACCTCTTTAATTCATTTTGATATTTGCTAAATATTACGCAGTGTTACGCAGGTTTCCAGCTTGGGGGGGGGGGTACTTTTTTTCCCGGTACTTTAGCCTACTTTGTGTAATAACGAAAACATTTATTTCAGTGAAAAAATAAGTCAAAAACTCTCTATTTTAACATTTTGAACAATAGGGCTCTACAATCTTTTGCTTTTTTTTTTTTTTTTTTTTAGAAATTCTTATGTGTTTAAATTTTTCTGATAATCAAATGAAAGCATAAACATTTATTTATTTTTAATCAAATGAAAAATAAACCCTTTTCATTTTTGGCAAACAAACAGGTTTACTGTTAAAATCAATACATGGAAGAAAAATTATATTCAGTTTAAAACGTTTAAATAATAATTGTAGTATTTTTTTCTACAATTAAGTGGTTAATCTTGTTGTAATATTTATTTTTTTATCATATATATTGTTTTATGTAATTATTTAAATAGGAATATATAAACACCTACATTATACTGTACAAAAGTATTACAAGACTAATATTGTTGTTACATGTTAAACCGTATTTTTATTTTGACAGGTTGCCGTGAAGTTTCTGTGTGTACAGTAGAGACCTGCAATCCCAACGCAATGCAACAGAGTGCGGCGCGGGACGAAACTTGATGGGCAAGTGCGGGTGCGGGCGGGTAGAGACTCGTGTGTGTGCGGGATGCGGGAAAATAAAATGATTCGCGTGACTCCCGCAAAATAGAAATATCTAAACATAAAATATCTAAAAACAAAAAATTGTTATTCACCTATTGCACAAAAGCAGCAAGAACAACATAAATATGATTAGTAAGCGTGAGAATAGGCAGTTTCGATTTAAAGCTTGTTTGCAGCGTGAGGAATGTAGCCATCTGCTGATTTCTGGAACGCATCGCCAATCAGTGGTGTTCAAGTTAAAATCCACTCACTGCACAAAAGTTTTGCACAGTGCTGAATATTGCGTGCTTACGAATTACAACACACAAAGTGTAGACATTTATGAAAGGCTAATTGTGCATAATATCAATTGTGTTATAAGAGCTTTATGAGATTGCGTACTGAGATGTCAGCTTTAAAGGAGCTTTGTTTGTTTGCATTCTGCCGTGGATGCACGCAGTAGCTCATGTTTGCTTTTTTGTTAAGAATAACAGTGGTTTGTGAATGTTGATGCTTAGCCTAAATAACAAATATTTTATCCAGAGCATTTATGCTGGGGTCTAGTGGAACTTACAAGATGTTACAGAACTTTTTCATGTAAATTCAACCGATGTACTGAAAAAATCTATATAGGTTAATTTTATGCGGGCTTTTGCGGGCGGGAGCGGGACAAAACATGAATGTCGCGGGCGGGAGCGGGACGAGATAACATTTATTTCCGCGGGAGCGGGCGGGCGCGGGACACAATCTTGCGGGAGCGGGACTGAAAAATCCGTCCCGCGCAGGTCTCTAGTGTACAGTATGATATGATGCTAGTTTTCTCAAATGAAACGGTAAAAGTGACACTCACAGCAGCTTTGGAGATTGAGTTTATCTGTTCATGTGAGATGCAAAGGCCAAAAATTAGCGGGAGTGTCACGTGTGCTTCAGTATGCGTGTAGTAAAAAAAAAAAAACGCGTCTCCGCCATTCATACATACAGAGGCAAACGGAACATGCAGGATTCATATTAAAACGGTCTTATTGCGTTTCAGTTTTCACAGACACTAGTTCATATCTCGTTTTGAATTAAGTGACAGAACAACTTTTGATTTATTAATCCAAAAATCGACGAATTCCGTGGCATTCCGCGCTATAGTAGATTCCGTTTTTATGAAAGGAGTGCGCGATCCCGTCTGTGTTTTCGCGGAGAAGACATTGTAAACGCGCGACCATGTAGAGACAGAAATGACATGCCTTTGTGTAAATAAGATAAATAAGATAATGGTAGGGGGAACACTGCTAAATATTACGCTTTAGTGTTATACAAATATTATTTTTTAGGATTAACACTCATTTCATCTAAATTAAATGAGCGGCACAATATATTGAGCTCATAGAAATACTGAACTGATAAACAGAACAAAAATATGGCTGTACATAATAATGACCAGTGGTATTGGTAGAGTCCCAGTTAAGACAAAAATGATCTCCTGTGTGTGATTTCTCAGTGAAAGGCTGTTTGTATCTGTGATTCAGGCTGATTTATTGTGCCGAGTTTCTCGACGTTTTCTCATGGATGATAGAAGTGGTGTTGAGTATCCCATTCCCAGGCTGTTCTCGGGTGGTTACTGTCTATCTGAACAATAACGTGGGAACTGACTCTGAAATCTATCAGATAATGACCCATCTCTGTCAGAGGAGAAATTGCCAAGGAGTTTGCCTGCTTTTTGTGTGCGGCTTTCTAATTTCATGCCCTCTCCTTCCCTCTCGAAATTCTCCTTTCCTATCACTATTAGAAAGTTTATCAGACGTTACATGCAAAAAATAACGACTTTATTCTGCACCGTCACCAGCGTGAATGTTACCTGTGCAGGTGTGCCATAACTTACCCTCAAATAGTCCCTCTTCTCCACTGAGCCGGAAGCTCCCAGGGGAGGTGATCAGGTTATTAAATATGAATGGGAGAAGGGAAGGGGCGGTATATATTCCCTTTAATTTTTGTGTATTATTAAGCAGGTGGCTGAATATGATAGTGCTGGCTGTCATGTCTTTAATTAGGGGCTATTTTCCGTCAGCTCGACTTACAGTGGAGCTCTGCTGTTCATCTGGAGTTCACACGGCCGCTGGCCACCACTTACTCATTTCATCCAGTCACTCCCACCTGAAAAATAATGTACGTTTAACTCAACTTGCATAATTTTACATGTAGGTTTTCCTAGAAACCAAGTAAATATTATATATTTTTTATAAGTTTTATTTTTATCTGCCATATTTTATTTAATTTTATTTTTATCATTTTATTAATAATTTGGTAGATATACAGTTGAAGTCAAAAGTTTACATACACCTTGCAGAATCTGCAAAATGTTGATTGTTTTACCAAAAATAAGAGGGATCATACAAATTGCATGTTATTTTTTGTTTAGTACTGACCTGAATAAGATATTTCACATAAAAGACGTTTACATATAGTCTGCAAGAGAAAATAATAGTTGAATATAAAAAATAACCTTGTTCAAATGTTTACATACATTCTTAATACTGATTCTTAATACTGTGTTGTTACCTGAATGATCAACAGTTGTATTTTTTGTTTAGTGATAGTTTTTCATGAGTCCCTTGTTTGTCCTGAACAGTTAAACTGCCTGCTGTTCTTCAGAAAAATTCTCCAGGTCCCACAAATTCTTTGGTTTTTCAGCATTTTTGTGTATTTGAACCCTTTCCAACAATGACTGTGTGATTTTGAGATCCATCTTTTCACACTGAGGACAACTGAGGGACTCATATGCAGCTATTACAGAAGGTTCAAACATTGATGCTTCAGAAGGAAACATGATGCATTAAGAGCCGGGGGTGAAAACTTTTTGAATTTGACGATCAGGGAAAGTTTAACTTGTTTTGTCTTCTGGGAAACATGTAAGTATCTTCTGTAGCTTTTGAAGGGCCGTACTAAATGAAAAATATGATATTTAGGCAAAATAAGAATAATGTACACATCTTCATTCTGTTCAAAAGTTTACACCCCTGGCTCTTAATGCATACTTTTTCCTTCTGAAGCATCAGTTAGAGTTTGAACCTTCTATATTTGCATATGAGTCCCTCGGTTGTCCTCAGTGTGAAAAGATGGATCTCAAAATCACACAGTCATTGCTGGATATAGTTCAAATACACAAAAAAAAAAAAATAAATAAATAAAAAATAAGGAGACCTGAAGGATTTTTCTGAAGAAGAGCGAGCAGTTTAACTGTTCAGGATTCATGAACAACTATCACTAAACATTCAGGTAACAACAGAGTATTAAGAATCAAGTGCATGTAAACTTTTGAACAGGGTCATTTTTATAAATTGAATGATTTTCACTTGTGGACTGCAAATGTCATTTATGTCAAATATCTAGTTCAGGTCAGTACTAATTAAAAAATAACATGCTTCTTGTATGATCCCTCTTATTTTGGTGAAACAATTAACATTTTGCAGATTCTGCAAGGTGTATGTAAACTTTTGCCATTCACATTCACCCAGGATTCAACTGATCCTTTTAGGATTCCTGGTGGTTTAACTCTCAGAACTAATTATTTGGTTATTATGTCTGAGGTCATTCTGATATTTTGGATGCCCACCTGTTATCACGATCGATATCACAGGGCTGATTTTCCCACAGTGCCATGGGGGTGTCGATTCAACACTTGCTCACAGGTTGTCACAACAGTTGAGAGTGATGGTGTTATTTTGTGGGTCTTGCTGTTGTGTATTGCTCAGTTTGGGGTATTTATAATGATTGTTGTTATTCAGCTAAATGAGGCAGCAATAATTAGCGTGTGGCTGATAATTAGGCTCCACAGGGCTGTAAAAGAGAAGAGGATGTGTAGGGATAGCAGAATACAGGTGGGCTATCTGACGCAACTAATATTATTTAGTCCATTTATGTTTATTGTGCAAATGCACAGTATATTTTGTTATTATCTGAGGATTTTTTGTATTGATTTATTTTTTATTGGTATTGGTCGATAATTGAAACATAATAGTTAATGCTCTGCTTACCTTTTATATTTCAATTACCTGTGCTGTCAACTAACGCTAACCTATTAATCTTTAAAAGCGCTAGTAATTTAATAACCCATTTATTATTTATTAAAACTACCATGAAATGTAATCATCTACACTTGTAGAAATGTAAACAATTATTTAAAAAATATTTCTTCGTCAGAAATATCAGATCTAGCCCTGGACACTAGATCCTGTCAGAAAATATCTGTTTTGTCTGGTAACAGAACAACTAGTCAGCAAAGTTTTCTAATACCCAAAACTCATCAACAGAAAGTCTTGTCTGGTACCCAAAACTGTATTAACAGTCTTCTATCAGCCAAGAAGCCAGTGAAGAGCAGAAGCAGTTTATTGAATATTCTTAGTAGCGTATGTTTCAATGCTCAGACTTTGTCTGACCAGCACAAATGCAACAAGTAGTGTTATACCAAACTGCAATCCATTTTTGTGCATTTGAACCCATTTCAACAATGACTGTGTGATTTTGAGATCCATCTTTTCACACTGAGGACAACTGAGGGACTCATATGCAGCTATTACAGAAGGTTCAAATGCTCACTGATGCTTCAGAAGGAAAAACTATGCATTAAGAGCCAGGGGGTAAAAACTTTTGAACAGAATAAAGATGCATACATTTTTGCCTAAATGTCATATTTTTTTCCTTCAGAAGCTACAGAAGATACTTACATGTTTCCCAGAAGACAAAATAAATTAAATTTACCCTGATCTTCAAATCTTAATGCATTGTGTTACCTTATGAAGCATTAGTGAGCATTTGAACCTTCTGTAATAGTTGCATATGAGTCCCTCAGTTGTCAATCATACAGTCATTGTTGGAAACGGTTCAAATACACAAAAATGCTGAAAAACCAAAGAATTTGTGGGACCTGAAGGACTTTTATGAAGAACAGTGGGCAGTTTAACTGTTCAGGACAAACAAGGGACTCATGAACAACTATCACTAAACAAAAAACAGCTGTGGATCAATCAGGTAACAACACAGTATTAAGTTTTAACTTTTGTAAATTTGAAAAGGGTAATTTTTAATAAATTCAACTATTATTTTATCTTGTGGACTTTGTGTGTAAACTAGAGGATGGAAACCCGAGCCGAGCCCGACGGTACCCGACGGAACCCGACGGGTCGGGCCGGGTTCGGACAGATATTTAGAAAGGATGCTCGGGTTCACATCAGCGCGATAGTGCGCCTGTGTTATAACGGCACTTTTTGCCCAGTGTGCACTGATGCTCTCATCTGTTGACATTTCTGAACGCTTTCCTACAGTTGCTTAATAAAAGCGGGCTTTCCACACGAAAAAAGTGCATGTGTCATTAGTATGAGAAAAAAAAGAGATTTTAACTGTGTCGGGCTGGGATCGGGCTCGGACATAAATATCTTAATGCTTGTCGGGCTTGGGTCGGGTTCGGTTACTGCTCTGTCGGACGCGGGCCGGGCTCGGACAGAAAAATGCGGCCCGATCCGCACTCTACTGTAAACGTCTTTTATGTGGAATATCTTATTCAGGTCAGAACTAAATAAACAATAACATGCATTTTGCATGATCCCTCTTATTTTAGTAAAATAATTGGTCATACTTTACATTAGGTGGCCTTAACTATTATGTACTTACATCAAAAAATAAGTATAATGTACTTAATGTGGTCATATTGCATTGCAAAACACTTTTGCTTCTATTAAGGTGGGATATGGCTAAGGTTAGGGACAGGTTTGGTGGTGTGGGTAGGTTTAAGGGTGGGTTAGGGTGTAAGGGTTGGTTCAACAGTGGTAATTACAGAAATTAATTACAAATGTAATTACATATAGGTTTTTAAAAATATATAAACACAATGTAAAAACATGTATGTACACAATAAGTACATTGTACCAAATTATTAATTTAAATGTAAGTACATAGTATTTAAGGCCACCTAATGTAAAGTGGGACCAAATAATTAACATTTTGCAGATTCTGCAAGGTGTATGTAAACTTTTGACCTCAACTGCATGTGTTATTCATGAAGACAAAAAGCTCTTGAAACACACAGGCATAAAAATATATTTAATATTTAATATAATGAATCAATAATATGTTATATAACTGCTTAAACTGATTATTATAAATGATTATATGATTAAATGGAATAATAAAATGATTAAATTAGTGAAAGTAAGACACGACACAAATGTATGGATGCTGGATAATGGATTTGAGGATCCTTAGATCCTTCAGTACACAATAATATTGGCAATATAATTTATTGTTACTCAGTTATTGACTTTAACGGTAAAATAATTATTTGCTTATCTTATCAAACTGAATTTTGATATCTGATATGCATACCTAATAACTATTTTATATTATGGTTGCTAGCTAGAAGTTGCTAGCTAGAAGCGGCACAGTACAGCTATATTGCTGTAATGTTACAGCAATGATGACATACGAGAAGTGCTTGTCACAGCAGGCAAAATACTGTGCTAAAGTCCAAATCACATGTGTAACATTCCCTGACACTTACAACTCTGCAGGTGAGTCTCTGTCGTGAGTCAAAGTGAGTTGCTTATGGCGTCAATATCACATTAGACGGGTTCGAATCTCTCAGTAGTGTCACACAGTGAAACACACAGGCTGGATTTTAATGAGATGATTTATACAAGTCTCTCCTCTCCTCTCCTTTCCTCTCTGCTCCTCTCCTCTCTTCTCCTCTCCTCTCCTGCTCTCCTCTCCTCCCTCCTGCTCTCAACATTGTGTTGGTCTATCTGATCCTGGGCTCTTTTGTTGCTCTTTGAAAAGCCCGACCCGACACTCATTATTTTCTCCTTTATCTTCCTCTCTGACGCTCTGATTAGGGTGGTCGGGTTTGACAGTCGCCTCCACAGAGATCCTATCCATTACGCTGTCACCAGGGGCAGTGTGTGTGTGTGTGTGTGTGTGTGTGTGTGTGTGTGTGTCGATGTGTATATGCATGGGTTTGTGAGTGATAGTATCTGTTTGTGTGCTTGTATGTGTGAAGTCAAAGCAGATGCACAGGACTAAAGAGGATATATATATGTTTATGATTATATATATTTTTGTTCATCTACAGGTCTATGTGCTAGCATAGAAATATTAAACTAAAGGTTTTATATATATATATATATATGTATATGTCATTGTAGTTTTGTAAGAAGTATAATTGTATTTAATATATAAAATATGTATCATTTTTATTCGGGCTTCGAATATAGATTTAGATACTGATATGGCATTTAATAATATATCTACGAAGGCAGAAATGTAGCTTGTGTAAACACAAGTCTAATGCATATATGTGTGTGTATATGAGATGGAGTGTTTTGAAGGCTAAGTGTTCAGTGTCAACAAAAAGTGTTGTGCGAGCATCAGGAGCCCATCTCCAGCTAATTACGCCAACCTCCTTGTTAATTAAATCCTCGTTAGAGGTGGAGGCAGAGAAGCTAATTAAACTGCTCTCTCCTTTCATAATTGCGGGATGATATAGAATCCGCGTGCAGGACTGGGGGAAGCACCGTGATTCTGCAGTGTTGTTGTGGATGGATTGAGCGTGTTTGCTGTGCTAGTATTCTGGAGTGTGTGTGTTTTGTTCAGTCTCTCTCACTCACTCTGCATCTCTCTATTGCTCTGTCTCTCTCTGGAGGGTTCTGCCCGCTCCATTGTGTCAGGAGGTGGAAGGGGAATAGGCAATATGAGCGCATGGCGCTTTGCTGATGCAGCCAAACTATTTTGGGCTATCCTCTTGGCTGTCATTTGTTGTCAAATGACCTAGTCCTGGATCTTTTGTGTTGCTCTAATAATTGTGTGTGTGTGTGTGTGTGCATGTGTGGC
Organism: Garra rufa; assembly: GCF_049309525.1. Taxonomy (NCBI): domain Eukaryota; kingdom Metazoa; phylum Chordata; class Actinopteri; order Cypriniformes; family Cyprinidae; genus Garra; species Garra rufa. The sequence continues at coordinate 22,096,269 of NC_133368.1, forward strand.
AGAGGCAGAGCCAGGGAGGGAGAGAAGAAATGCAAGTTGAGATATTCATTAATTAGTTATGTATAACAGAGGCAGTTTTAAATTATATTCAGCATTATTTTGTAAATTGTGAATGCTTCCAAACACACACACACTGGAATTCTAGAGCCCTACACTGGGTTAAAACAACCAAATTTGGGTTATTTTGGTAACCCAACACTGGGTCACTTATGGACAAACCCAGCATTTGGGTTATTTTAGCCAGACCCAACATGCTGAGTTGTTTTAATGAACTCAAAACCAAAAATTGATTAGAAATTGAAAAGCAGACACATAATTACTAGAGGCAACAGTAATAATCAAAACGTGAACATTTATTAATAAGTGAAAACACCCATGGACAAAAATATGAATTATGCAGCATAGTTTTTACATACAATTAACAAGCATTTTAGAAATAAAACATTTTAAAAAACTAATATTTTAATTCAGCTGTATAAAACGGTTCTCTGTTATCCTTTTTAACCAAAATAGTGCTGATTCTTGTGCCAGTTGTTTTGTTGAAATCTGAGCCGGCGATGGTATGCTATTCCCAGAGGAAACTGCGAACTTCAGACCGCCGCCTCGCGTTTCACTTGTAGCTGAAAGATAACGTGACTGACTTCATAACCTGTCAATAAACAAACAGTACAAAGTTTTGAGAACATATTTTAAAATCTGAATTAATTAGAAGCGTTCAAGCAATTAGAAGCGTTCAAGCATTATAACGAATACTATCTGCTTATGTTCTGTTTATACGTGAAATAAAATCATTTACAGCACAATAAAGACATTATAGATGAAATAAAACATACACAAACCTTAATTTCACAGAAGAAGTTCACTAAATCAGCGGCGCTGAGGACTCTGGATTAAAGTGCCCATGCTGGGTTATTTCGTTGGGGGGGTGTATAGTATCAGCGGTCAGTGAGATTGACCCAGCCGCTAACCCAACATCTGGGAAACTACCCAACACTGGAAAATAACCCAACATAATGACCCAACAGGCATAACCCAGCAATTGGGTTAAAAAAATAACCCAGCGTTTTTTAGAGTGTATGATATACATTTTATTTTTGTCTATTTTAATGGTTAAATAAAAAATTATTAATGAACAAAAACAGTTTTAATAATAACTTTAGTAGTAGTAGTAGTAGTAGCAGCAGCAGCAGTAATATATTTACATTAAGTAATATATTTCTGTCACAGTTTCTTCAAGTTAAACCAAACTTTTATTTTGACGGTTTGCTGTGAAGACCGTTACGTTTCTGTTTATGATTAGTTTTTCTCAAAATAAATTGTGAAATGTTCACAGCATTTCTAGAGATTGTGTTTATTTGTTCATGTACTCATATATTGAGGCGTCAAACCTTGAAAACACTGCAAGCGTCATGCCCGCTTCAGTATGTGTGTAGTAAAGAAACCGTGTGTCTGCACCATTCATTCACACAGAGACACGCAGAACATGCAGGATTCATATTTAAATTGTATTTTTGTGGCTTGATATTCACAGACACTAATCTATATCAAGTTTTAGTGTTGTACTGACTTACTTTTAATTTATTCATCCAAAATTTGGCAAATTCCGTGACATTCCGCATTATACAGTAAATTCCATTTTTATGCCTGGGTTCTCTGATTCCCTCCGCATTTTCCGCGTCACGGGAATCATAGGGCCCTAGTGTTCCTTTCTAGTATCATAATGTTTTTTCTGTACAAACTGTATTTTCTATACCCTTAAGCCCCGTTCACACTAGACGCGACTTCTGTCGCTGCATGTCGCCAGAGGCTGGCGATGAGGTCGCGAGTGGGCGTTCTCATTACTGGTTGCTTAGTAACGTCATTTAACAGACGTTTTTATCCAAAGCAACTTTGGAAACAAAGACAAGCAGGTTACAATTCATTTTAATGCAGTTAACATTATTTTTGTATGTGGGCATGGACATGTCATATAAAACAGGACAATCACTGCTGGAGCTGAAAGGAGAATGATCACGAGCACTATCGTCTTCTTTCCTATTGGCTGTCGCTCCCGAAAGTCGCTCTTCATTTGCATAAAGTTTAGAGATTCTGAACTTTGTCGCGTCGCTGGACACGCCCACATCCGGTCGCCAACGGTCGCTGACGGCTGCTGTCGCTCTCGTCGCCGGAAATCGCCGGCTCTCCATTGAAATGAATGGGATCGCGTCGCTTAGTCGCTGCATGTCGCGTGTAGTGTGAATGGGGCTTTACCCCTAACCCTTCCCCTAAAACTACTCTTACAGGAAACTTTATGTATTTTAGATTTTCAAAACCATTCATTCTGTATCATCTTTTAGGTCCCCATAAGGAAACAAGATCATAGCTTGTTACCTTATGGCAACCTAAAAAACGTCCACACAAGGTCAAAATTGACTGGTTTTTACTATGCCAGTAGTGAATTAACATAGTGAATGAATATGAATATAGTACTGAATAGTGACCAGTACACCCACCCACACACACAGTGATATATGCACCATCTACAGTATATTCTCTCACAATAAATGGTACAAACACAAATATTTACATTACATTAACTGACTGTCTGTGTGACTCTTGACAGACTGGATGATGATGAGAATAGATCTCTGTGTGGAGCACTGGCTGTTGTCAGACTCCTCGTGCAAACAAAAAACTCACTGGATTATTACAATTAATGGCAAAATGAATGTTTGGAAATGTAAACTGATATTTCCTACTGACACACAACAGCAACAGAATTAACTGACTTAAAACCATTTTTAGCTGATGAAAATACTAGTGTTCTGATAATTTTGGCCACCACTGTATATTAACCCAAAGAGAACAGGGATAATCCAAATGATTTTTAATTTGGCAATTTATTTTATTAAGTGTATCCATTTTACTCTTCATTAGTCACTATAGGGAAATAACAAGAACAATAACAAGGTGCAGTAAACAGTAAAACTTTGCACTACAAACCAGTGTAAACAAACCATTCAATATACATTAAAATATTATGGTAAGACACACCAATTTGCAATATCAAGCAGTAAACGAGCTGTTTTGTAGACGCAGATGAAACTGGAAGCCAGACCCATAAAATTTACAAATGGACGCACCTGTTCTTACGGGAAAAATAAGGTGGATACATAAGTAAAATATAATGGAAGTTTGAAGACAATTCAGATACTTTCACGTTTTTTTTTTTTTTAAATACAGTGACAGCCCACATACTACTAATCACTGTGTTGCAGGAAAACCTTTTAATACATGCATTTTAGGGAATTCAGTGTGTTTGTGTACCTGTGGATTATTAAATATTATATTTAATATATTAGCAATATTAAAAGACCTTTGGTGTTTATGATTAAGCTGGCAACATCATTCGGTGTGTTTTATCTTTGGTCGACGTTTCAGACACTTTGATGAATGAGAGACATCACTTCACACAACTGCCCCTTTTTAATAGCATATGATCTAACATCTTTAAATAAAAGCCGTCCTTCTTTATCCATCTCTCTTTCAAATAAACCTCAGCATGTTAGAGCCATTTTTGTGTGGGTTGTTTTCAACAGTAAGTCAATTAGAAGACTCTTCCTCATGTAATATTGTCCTTATATATGTAAGGGTTGTGAAAGCCGTCTAAAGGATTGGCTGCTTTGTGTTAGCATTCTGTACTAATACAGGATTTTTTTAGTGGACAGTGTAATGAGAGCATCATTTTATCCCAAGCGTCAAGCTAGAGAAAAGATTATCACGGCGCCGCAACTGTGGAATTATTACGAGGCTTAAGGAACTGAAGGACAAATGCAAGTATTTTACAAAGCTATGCACTCATATTATAGCTGAACTTAAATTTACATTTACCCAGGATTTATGGTTTGTTTTTTTTAACATTTATTTTCTCATCATGTGTAATGGTCTGAATGTCATTCAGTCTTAAATTGCATTATCATAAGCCAACAAAACAAAATATAATAAACAATGTTCACCTGACTTAATGGAATATGCATTTTGTGGCAAAGTAATTATCTGGGTTTGCAGGAAATAAATGTGTTCTTTTACTGGATGGGACTGAAATAAATTTAAACATTAATGGGTCCCTTGATTTGCATCAAAATAGTGTGTTATTGTCCCTCAGTGTGGGCTGATATTGGATGTGCATTTCTGTCGTTCCAAACCCTCACAATTTTAAAACGCACGGCAAAGTTAAATATGCTGATTAGAGGCCTTATCTGCGACATGGCCCATCTCATCACTTCTGTCAATGCCTGCTTCATTTAAAAAAAATGCATTTTAAAAACCCAGAGTGGGTAATCGAATATAAGTGAATTAGTGGGTGGCTTTTTTCTCCCTCCCACAATTTTAACCTCAGCCAGTTGGCAGAAAATATAGCGGTAAGCAAAATTTAGTGGGGGCTTTTTAGAGGACCAGGCATCTCAGGGCATCAGGGGGCTTCTTAGAAGCTACTAGTCAATAGGAAACTTCAAGACATAAATGAGAAGCGAGAGAAAAGAGAGAGAGAGCGAAGAGGGAAGAAAAGGGCAGGTGTAGGTAGGGGGCTTTGATCCACTCAGACCTCCTTTACAATGATGACCTCATTTCAAACGCTGGGAGCCAGGAGAGGGAGAAGGAGGCGCTCACCCGCCGGACTGTTACGCACACACGCGAGTGCACGTTTGCCCATGCTTAAAAAGTGGTGGGGTACCGCGTTGACCCTTTCTCACGAAAAAAGCCACAGAAGAGCTTTAATTTGGCTCTGGGGAGGCCCCTGCTAAGGGACGGGCTGCTCCCCGCTACCCTTAGGCTAAAATTGCGCCTCCTCCCTGGGGAGAGCAGGGGTTTGGGGCAGAGCGAGGGGAAGCATGCTGGGTCATTGGCTGGTGTTGACTTTTTCGCTGAGAGGCTTTTCGGTGTGTGTTGTTAGCGTGTCAGCTCTAATTAGTGTTCTGTAGTGAGGGTTAAATGAGATTACACAGTCTTCAGACCCCGCTGCTCAGCTCATGGGCATGTTAAATAGCCATTTCACACACACACACACACACACACACACACACACACACACACACACACAGAGTGTCACGATTCCAGCGTATTCCAGCCACTAACACCTTAGCTAACAGTTCAGATGCTCCGAGTTCGATTGTGATTAATTAAGTGAGAGACCTCTGTTGTACCAAGTGTGAACTGTTTTATTGCTATTGTTAATGGATCAGATATATGTTTAGACATTATTCTAACCTTTTTTAACCACAGTGTTTGACTAGATTTTTAGAACTGCAATTAATTTAACCCAATTTGGTTTTTCCTCATTTACTGTCACAGACCCATAACAAAAATATATACAGTTGAAGTCAAAAGTTTACATACACCTTGCAGAATCTTCAAAGTGTTCATTATTTTACTCAAATAGAGGGATCATACAAAATGCATGTTATTGTTTATTTAGTACTGACCTGAATAAGATATTTCACATGAAGATGTTTACATATAGTCCACAAGAGAAAATAATAGTTAAATTTATACAAATGACCCTGTTCAAAAGTTTACATGCACTTGATTCTTAATATTGTGCTGTTACCTGAATGATCCACAACTGTTTTTTTTTTCAATGATAGTGAGTCCCTTGTTTGTCCTGAACAGTTAAACTGCCTGCTGTTCTTCAGAAAAGTCCCACAGTTTCTTAGGTTTTTCAGCATTTTTGTGTATTTGAACCCTTTCCAACAATGATTGAGATCCATCTTTTCATACTGAGAAGAACTGAGGGACTTGTATACAAATATTACAGAAGGTTCAAACGCTCACTGATGCTCCAGAAGGAAACACGATTTTACACAGCTAGGGGTGTAAACTTTTGAACAGAATGAATATGTGTACGGTTTTCTTATTCTTATCTTTTTTTATTCGGTACTGCCCTTCAGAAGCTACAGAAGATACATTTCCTAGAAGACAAAATAAGTTAAATTTAACCCGATCTTCATATTCAACGTTTTTTTAAGGGTCTTGAAACTTGCTTCTGAAGCATCAGTGAGCATTTGAACCCTCTGTAATAGTTGTGAAAACATGGATCTTAAAATCATAGTTATTTTGGAGAGGGTTAATATACACAAAAATTCTGAAAAACCAAATAATTTTTTGGGACCTGAAGGATTTTTTCTGAAGAACAGCGGGCAGTTTAACTGTTCAGGACAAACAAGGGACTCATGAACAATTATAACTAATAAAACATAAAAATAAAAAAAACACAGCTGTGGATCATTCAGGTAACAACACAGTATTAAGAATCAAGTGTATGTAAACTTTTGAACGGGGCCATTTTTATAAATTCAACTATTATTTTCTCTTGTGGACTATACGTACAACATATTTTATGTGAAATATCTTATTCAGGTCAGTACTAAATAAAAAGTAACATGCAATTTGTATGATGCCTCTTATTTTGGTAAAATAATTAACATTTTGCAGATTCTGCAAGGTGTATGTAAACATTTTGACTTCAACTGTATTATACCAGTTTCATCCTCTGAATGTATTTACATTTATGTATTTGGCAGATGGTTTCAGCTGAAGAGGCTTATATTGCATTGAAAACATGTTTTTTTTTTTTCAATTGCAACAGTTTATGCGTGTTCATTTTGCTGGGTATTTGCAGTTCATGAGTAAAAAGTTTAAAATAGTTGTTAATACAGTTTGAAATATGTTCTCGTGTTCTGTTTTTGTAATGTGTAAGAAGTTTTAATGTTAAAAGTTAGGTGTGTTTACTTGATTTGTTTTTTGCATGTGAACTTTATTGAATCCAATAAGGGTCCATTTTACAGCCACATTAACAGTCATACACAGATTTTTAGCCTATTGGAGACACATTTAACCTATTAGAAATGCATGCAACCTATTAGAGGCTTCGCTTTTATTTCCGCAGGCCAACATGGAGAGGAAGATTTACTGGCGAGGACACTGACGTAGCAAGTAATTAATATTTAATATTATTTAATGCATAAATGGTTATTTGAGTTAATTAATATTTACTGACAAAGGTCAGAGTCAGTTATGAGTTGGGTGAGGCTCTCTGTTATTTTTCATTTAGCTTGGCGCAGTAATGAATGTATTGTAAGCCGCATTAGTCTCATGCTGAAAATCCTCATAATGAAGGATAACTTTTTTCGCCTGTGTGTGTAATAAGATTAAGGTTATTAGGAGAGGTGTGAGCCATGACCCCATGAGGAGATGAGATGGGGGATTATGCCCCCTCCCTATTCGAAAATGAACTTTATTTCAGTACTTACGTAGGGCCGCTCTGTTCACACTTTCAAAGACTACAAATGTACTTGTGGCCGATGATACAACTCTGTGAGATGATCTCATTTCCAGTGGCATGTTTCATAACACTACTCTTTTGTGTCCTGTTACAAAATAGCTGCGTAACGTATTAAAAATGTCACATAAAAGTGATGACATTTGTCTGATGGCTAAGAATGATGGCTCAAAGACTTGACAGACTCGCATTCTTTTGTGGCCGAGCCTGAAAGCTGTGGAATTTGGCATTAACAGCAAACGCAATTAGCTGATACAAAATTACTTCAGGACCAATAAAATGAAATTCAGATTACTCACCTTAGTATCTCGCAAAGCTTTCTATGGAGAGCCTTGGGACAGCTTGCAGAAATTCCTTGACCCTAACAATAATTAGACAAGCAAAATGCACCTTTGGCAAAATGTTAAAAAGCGGCAGTTCTTAAAAACGTGCATTTGTTAATCAAGAAAATAGAATTCCATCATCATTTACTCACCTTCATGTCGCTCCAAAATTGTAAAACTTGAACATTTTTTTGTCTATTCAGTGAAAGTAACCAAGACATTTTTTTTGTTTGTTTACCAACATTCTTCAGAATATCTTCTTTTTTTGTTTCATAGATCATACAGCTTTGGAACGACATGCGGGTAAGTTTTAATTTCATTTCAAGTCATTCTTAACTATTAGTACTAACTATCAGAGTATTAACTATATACTACATTTAATATAATAAAGCATAAGGATTTCACATACTGAAAAGTTTGCTCCAAACTGGAGTACAGTTATGTCAAAGTTCTTAATGATGTGGAGCATCACATCATCCTGACTCTCATGCTGTTTCTTCAGAGTATATCGAAGGCTGCAACGGCTTTATCCGGCGGACCAGGGAGCGTCTGTGTAATTCTCAGAAAGTCAAGCATAACATCCGTCACCAATAATAGGTACAGCTGAGAGCTCTGGTGCTAACAAGGCCTAAGTGGGAAAGTGGTTAACAAGGAAACCATCGCTCGGTCTCTCTAATGCCAGTCCCTTCTTTTCCTTCCTCCCCCAAGCAGCCCCCCCCCCCCCCCCTCCAACAGCCCTCCATCCAGTGCATAGCAACCATTGTGCCTTTAGCTCGTAGTGAAAATGACATGTTTACTCTTGACCAATAGGACTGGTGTACTATATTAAAAGGCATAGCATTGAAATGCATTAGCGCTGTAAGATCCGTTCATCTGGCGCTCTTCTCTCCATCATGAAAATTCTCTCACGATTTCTCTTTGCTTACATTTTCTTGTCTCTCGCACGCTCTCTCTCTCTCTCTGCGTCTCGCCCCTTTGCCTGTTAACATCCCCCTCATCTTCTTTTCCGTCCTCTCTCCCGCCTCTCTCTGGCTTTCTCTAGTGTTTGGGGGTCTTGCCTGATACCCATTAGCGTTAGGGCTTATTACCTGGGTAATGAGCGACACAGTGTCTAATTAGCCTGGGCTTGGAGAAACTGACATCACTCCAGCCCTGGAGCTGCCACTGCCATTAGCAGAGCTCCTCTAAGTGATCTGTCTGTGGTCTGTTAAAACCATTACATTCATTATGGATCAATCAAAGGAAAAGGTGTTGCGGCTAATTGAGGAGTGGAACAATGCTTAAAATCTTGCCGTAATTGATGGGTAAAAAATGAAAATAAGAAAAACACCCCATCGATGTCTGGATAATGGGTATATACGCTCTCTGTGTGATGGATAGATTTTCTTGCATAATGGATGATTGGTTTCTGAGTGAACATCCTGTGTCTTTTAATGAAATTATCTTGAGCAATACCTTAACATGTCCAGTGAGTAGAGCTGCAGCTTTTATTTTAAGGTTAGCCAAGTTAACTTTTCTTTGCAAATATTCCTAGAATATCCTGGGTTTTCTGCATTAGTCATAAACCCTAACGTAGTCACACTTTTTTTCTTGTTTTGTAGTAAGTTGAATATTTCTGCAGTTTGACTTAGGAAGTTTTGTATTTCATTATAACAATGTCAATTAAAAAAAAAAATCATTATTATAATTATTATTGTTATATGTGACCCTGGACCACAAAACCTCTTTAAGTAGCACGGGTATATTTGTAGCAATAGCCAAAAATACATTGTATGGGTCAAAATTATCGATTTTTCTTTTATGCCAAAAATCATGCTCCATGAAGATATTTTGTAAATTTCCTACGCTAAATATAACAAAACTTTATTTTTGATTACTAAATATGCATTGCTAAGAACTTCATTTGGACAATTTTAAAGGCAATTTTCTCAATATTTAGATTTTTTGGCACCCTCAGATTTTCAAATAGTTGTATCTCGACCAAATAGTGTCCTATAACAAACCATACATCAATTAGCTTATACATCAAAAAGCTTATTTATTCAGCTTTCAGATGATGTATAAATCTTAATTTTGAAGAATTATGACTGGTTTTGTGGTCCAGGGTTACATGATATTTTAAGCATTGTTTTTTTTTAGTAAATTACACATTGTTGCAACTTGGCTCATTCAGAAATATATGTAGTGTTGCATATTATAACAATAATAATAATAGTAATTAATAGTAACTAATTAAGCTTTTTAGGATTGCTTGATGATACACATGCAGGTGTACTGAAACAGGTTGGAAAAAGTTTGCAGGACAGTGGGTCCCCAGAAGTTTTTAGTAGTAGTAGTAATTATTATTATTTTTTTATGATTACTACATTGGTATTTTTTTATTACTTTAGTAAAACAAAACAAAAAAAAGAATATAAACATTTGATGTGGTGCTTTTAAAATTTTTAATACTGAAAATTGTCTAAATGTCCAAACTGTGCAACTTAACTCAGTGTGTAGCAGCTTATAAGAACAATAATAATCAGTGTTGGGGAGTAACTAGTTACATGTACGTAATTTAATTACAATATAAATGCAACTGTAATCTGTTACAGTTATTGAGAAAAAAAATGTGACCCTGGACCACAAAACCAGTCATACGGTTAATTTTTTTTTTACTTGAGATTTATACTAAATAGGATATAGGACAATATTTGGCCGAGATACAACTGTTTGAAAATCTGGAATCTCAGGGTGCAAAAAAAAAAAAAAAAAAAATCTGAATATTGAGAACATTGCTTTCAGTTGTCCAAATGAAGTTATTAGCAATGCATATTACTAATCAAAAAATATGTTTTGATATATTTACGATAGGAAATGTACAAAATATCTTCATGGAACATGATTTTTACTTAATATCCTAATGATTTTTGGCATAAAAAATATATATAATTTTGACCCATACAATGTATTGTTGGCTATTGCTACAAATATAAATTACAGATTATAATTACAAAGGATGTTACATCTTAATACTTCTTGTATTAATATTTACAATTTGTTGTTATGATTTTAAATCAATATTTAACCTCAGTACGATCTCAAAGTAAAAAGAGGTGCTAAAGTCTGATTTTGTAGTGACTGTGCTTTAAAGGTAAATTATTATAATCTTAATTCAAGTGATGAAGGATTTTGAAAGTCTGACAGTAATCAGTGTTGAGCACTACATTTGAAAATGATTAACAGTTCAAACCTTTGTAAGACATTTAGAAAAGTAATCAAATGTAATCAGTTACATTAATAATTGAAATGGTTTGAACCTTCCAGTGAACAGTTACTTTAAAAGAACCATTTTAAAGAACATTTTAAAAATCGAAAGACCTTTTTCGACTTTTCTGCATAGATTCTATGGATGTCCAAGGTTCTTCATAGAACCATTGATGCCAATAAAGAATCTTTATTTTTACGAGTGTAAGGTTTAGTAAAGATTTGCTGTGGTGCATTTAAACTATGTAATATTGAAACATTCCTCATCCAAGTGTTCAAACTGTCAGAGAAATGTCTTTTTTTTTCATTTGGGATATCCAGCTTCTCTCCACCATGTTTTGTCTTTAATTTGAGAGATTTGGTAAGTTAGCACAACCAAGGCTGGTGAAGTTGATGTATTTGATGGCAGGCTTGGAGAGGAAAGAAGGACCTCTTTGGACTTAAAAGCCCCTGTGCGCTTTTAGATTTGACCCCACAATTTTTCTTCCCTTTTGGTCTCATGGCCTCATCTCTCTCTCTTTTTTGTGTCTTAAAACATACGAGGCAGCAGACAGCTCTGGACAGAGATATGAGGAGCCTTCAAAGCCGTGTTGTGACTGCTGTTTCATCTCAGTACAAAGGGTTATGCCGAAATGTGTTCCGCCTTTCAGTATATTTTGCATTTATGCTAATGATGCATAAATCAACAGGCCGCTTTTCTCGGCACCACCATACGAATCTGTAAACAGACCGAGGAAGTTATGCCATCAAATATGATTTCACTTTTACCATGAGCTGCGTCCCTGAATCTTTCTGACACCCAGTACAAGTTTAATTAATTTTTTTTTATTTCCTGCTACTTTTTTTTCCCCAGGAAACTAATGGCTTCAGCATAACCTTGTAAAGCAATTCAAGTAGATCGCGTTTGCCTTGAGAGTTAATTTAACACTGATAAAACTTGATGAATTGAGTTACCATTCGATTAAACTAAATGATCGGCAAACATACGTGACTTCACTCAAAGTAATTCTCATAATGAGAGCGTAATTGCCTAAAACAAGCAAATAATTCCAGCCGGCAGAGCGATATCGACAAATACTAATGAGGCCTGCTAGTGAAGGGTTACTGTGTTTGTTTACACAGGAGAGCGAGAGAGCCTGGGAAGAGCTGTGGGAGAGGGGAAAAAGGCAGGATTATTTGTAATTATGTGTGCCAAGTGTTTAATGCAACAGATTGGACACAATAGCAGTGGCAGAATCAGCTGCATATGAGTCCTCCATTATCCCGCACTGGTGAAGTTGGGAGACAGATTGCCGCCGTAAGCAACACAGACAGGCTTGACACCTGCTCGCCGCTCTCCCGCTCATGCCACCACTGGGGAGAGGAAACCTGATTAACCGCGCTGTGCTAATAGAGAGAGGAAATTAACACAGCGGTATCCTGGTGAAGGAGAGCTATACTCAGAGAGGGGTGTTTAACCACTGGCAGCCAGAAAAGCCATGGTGAGAGATTAATGAACTGTGCAGTGATGGAGCTCAGAGTCGTGCTGTTGATGGGGCTCAACAAGTCTCTGTTTGGGGCTAATGATTCGCCGAAGACACTGCACACACTGTGGCACTGGATAGCGCTTTCCTCCACCGCACACTTCGGCATAAAATTAAGGCCAGTTAGGCATGGATAAACCTAATCTCTGCCTGTTGCCATGTAATTACTTTTCATAACACTGTTCATTATATGCTGAAGCGGAATGCTATTCAATATATTTCTTCCCTTTTGTTGTGGTTGTTTGGTTAAATCTGTGTAAATATATGTAGTCCCTCTCAACATGTTGAAGTTTGTCCCATGTTTAATATGTATGAGTGAGGGAGAAATGAATTCGATTGAGTGTGCGGAATCAAACAGACTTGAAGCAAACTGTCTGAACGTGAGGCTTTGGCTCTCGTGTTGTATTGTGTATCCTCAATCATACATTGTGCTATTATACTCAATATGATATTATTATTTACTTAATATGATATGTATGATTATAACAGTAATCCATAGACTGATCCATAGTCTAGATAGATCAAAATGCTGATTATTACAATACTGGATGTCTTAACCTAGATTGAACTGTATGACCCTACTGTGGGGCAGCACCGGTGGTTTCCACTGGACTGTACTGGTGAACTGAAGTGAACTAATGTACCTTGTGTCACTTCCAAAATATGCCAGATATGACCCATGTGACCATCTCCAACCAACTGGAGATGGATGAGTAAAAGTTGTTTTAAAAAAGTTGTAGCATGGGTAGGTATAAGTATGGAGACCCGGACAGACAGAGACTAGATGCGGTGACCGTTGTCTCAGCTTTGTTGCTTTGTTCAATAAAGTCTTATTTTGACATCTGGAACTCTGCTTTTCGAGCCTTATTGACTTCATTGAGAAAATTCACCATCCTTGCTCCACGACAGTTGCTGCAGTTGCCTTTAGGTATTCACAAGTGACAGGCTTTCTTTTCATTGGGTATCATGAGGCATTTGATAAAGTCTAGACTGTCTAAAATATATTCCTTTCAGTCACTGATAATATCCCTAAAGTGGTCATTACAGCATTTAACCTAAAGCCGAGGGAGAACCTGCTTGGGGAAAAAAAATGCTATTAGATATTTGCAGCTGATGGAAAGATGTTTTTGGACCACTGAGATGGTATTTGCAGTCAGGTTAAGTGATTTTGTGGAATAGCTATTTAAATGTTATCTTTCACATGCAGCATGCACATGTATGTAATGTGTTAGCCTTACTGATTCCCTACCTGAATGAGCATCGCAGCGGCAGTGAAAAGTTTGAATTTTGTTGGCCGGAGGGAAAAGGTGCCCAAGGTATTGAGAGAGCGCCGGTCATCACAGGATTGAAGGCGATGTAAATGTGTGCCATCAGATGGCAATGATGTGTCTCTCTGTGAGTTCATCTAAACTACGGCACAACAGCTTTCCACTCGGTGAAAGCCTGTCAGAACCATGTGGTGGCAAGCTGCTGCAGCCGCTGCCCAAAAGCCTTGAATGGCATCGGAAGGCTGTTAGAAACATGTTTGTGGCTTATTTCATACAGTTTTTGAATATGTACCCTGTTTTGCTGAAGTTGCTGTAGTCACACTGAACAAGTGTTTAGTGAAGTAATAGTTTGTGACCCCAGACAACAAAACCAGTCATAAGGGTAATTTTTTTGAAATTGTGATTTATACATAATATATAAAAATGCTTTCTATTGATGTATGATTTGTTAGGATATGATCATATTTGGTGAATCTGCAAAATATTGAGAAAATCGCCTTCAAAGTTGTCCAAATTAAGTTCTTAGCAATGCATATTACTAAACAAAAATTAAGTTTTGATATATTTGCGGTAGGCAATTTGCAAAATATCTTCATGGAACATGATCTTTACTTAATATCCTAATGATTTTTGGCATTAAAGAAAATTGATCATTTTGACCCAGTTTGGCTTTTGCTACAAATATAACCATGCTACTTATGTGGTTTTGTGATCCAGGGTCATATATATATATATATATATATATTTTTTTTTTTTTTACAAGAACAGAGGTCTTCAACAGACTAAATATTGTTTGATCTCAAATAGTTTTTGGTAAAATAATGAAAATATCCACCTTTTTCTTCAACGCGGAAGCTTATGAGTGAGACTTCTGGTTCATTATCCACATAACCAGAACAATAACAGCGTGAAGTAAACGGTAAAACTGTTTGCGCTACAAACTAGTGTGTTCATAATTAAGATAACACATTAAAATAACATTTTACACATCAATCACATAAATCAAGCAGCAAAACAAGCTGTTTTGAAAATAGCTGGACACGGATGAGACCGGAAGCCAAACCCATCAAATTTACGAATGGCTGCGCCCGCTGTTACGAGAAAAAAAGGTGGACACATTAAGCAAAATTTGATATTAAGCCAGTTTATGAAGCTTATGTCTAATTAAAATGTACACATATATGTGACCCTGGACCACAAAGCTAGTCTTAAGTAGCATGGGTATATTTGTAGCAAAAGCCAGCAATACATTGTATGGGTCAAAATTATCGATTTTTCTTTTATGCCAAAAATCATAGGATCAACTAAAGATCATGTTCCATGAAGATATTTTGTAAATTTTCTACTGCAAATATAGCAAAACTTAATTTTTGTTTAGTAATATGCATTGCTAAGAACTTCCTTTGCACAACTTTAAAGGTGATTTTCTCATTATTTTGATTTTTCTTTTTTTTTGCACCCTTGATTTCAGATATTCAAATAGTTGTATTTCAGCCAAATGTTTTCCTATTCCAACAAACCAATCATCAATTATTTATTCAGCTTAAATAAATCTCAATTTTAAAAAATTGACTGGTTTTGTGGTCAAGGGTCACATATTTATATGACTGTCCATTAGTGATTATTTTAATGGCTGTACTATGTAAATTTCACATAGCTTTTAAAACTGTAAAACTAATATAGCACAACAGACATTTTATCACAGGCCAGGCTGTAACAGGGTGTCCCTGAAAAAGTTTGGAGACATGAAGACAAACTTTTCAGGACAAGACTGTATGCGCAGCAGACCTAGGCAAAATAAAATGTTTGTAAAAACTCTGTAATTATGCATTATAGTCTACAGTAGGGAATGAGCTTGTTTTTTCCCTTTTCAGCGGCAGCAGTAAGTAGCTAAAGTGCTCTCTTTTACAAATATCCTTAAATCCTGACGAATCGCATATTTAGGGAGAGTGAGAATGACCGGGTTAATTAAAGTTATTGAGCGTAATGCTCTTCAGAGGCGTGCAGCAGGGGCGACGGGGGCAGACTTTTGTGGTGATGTCGAAGTGAAGGCTGCAGCGCGTTTTTCGGTGATGCTGCCGCCGGGTCCGTTCTTCAAGTTCGTTTCCAAGGAGGAGAGACGCCTCGCGCCAGGGCTCCGCCCCCTTCTCCTGAATGCGCGAGCAGCTGCTTTCAAACCCAACTGCTCAATTCCATTCATCCTCGAGAGGGAACAAAAAAGTGGCTATTTATTAGAATACTTGTTTTGTATTGTTCCGCGTCACACAAAAGGGGCTTTATTATGTAAGAAGGAACCCTTTCGCCGGGAGAAACAATAACTTGAAATTGTCTTTAGAGTCTATAATAAATTTCATTTTCTTGTCTCTCTCCTCAGTGTGTAGTGAGTGGTGGGACTGGGAGCTGGGTATGGCTGGCCTTGGCACACTAAATGTAGATTTTTAGCAAGGATGGCGGTCTGGCGAGTGGCTTTGGCTGGGTTAGGACAGCGATAGAACCGGTAAGGACGATTTTACATCACTGCAGATGAAGGACAGTGCAACGTAAGTTTATATAGCTTTAAAAACAAGATTTAGATTGATATGTATTCTCTTCTGGGAAGTCTTACTTTTGGAACAAATTGTAAATTAATGTTCTCGTCTCGAAACGTGATATATTGAGACAATGATGTCGCCTGACTAACTGGTTATTAGCAGAATAGAAGTTCGGTGCGCGAGTACGAACTGCGCCATAAAGCCGGTTAACAGAAAGCTGTGATCAGTTTTACTGAGCTGCTTGATTGCATGATGTGCTGTCTGTAACTGTAAATCGGATAAGAGAAATTAACGCGATTGTTTTTTTTTTTCAACGACAGTCCGGAGATGTATTTCAGACTACCGGTCGCTCGCATTTTATAGGAAGACTTAAAATAATTATCCAAGACTATAACACGCGTTCGTGTTTACAGCATTAAGCGGGAACGATTCTTGATGGAAGTCAGCCAGTTTGGACCGCTTTTCTTTTTACATTTGCAGATTTAAAAGACAGTCTGCAAGGGCAAACCTCCTAACATTTATATTTGTTTTTAAAATAATATTTTAAATGAAGTTTAAAAGTTTGAATTCACAAGGCTATTAAATGAAATGACTTAAATAAGCTCTCTCTGTATAAAAATATGTGAGCTGTATATAATGCTGATTAAACTTGTCTCAGTTTTTTTGTTCCCTGTAAAAATAAAAAATAAAAACTTAGGCCGTATGACTATTATAGGAAAATGACTTTTAGTTGGAGTTTTGATCAACAGATTGTCACTGTCGTTTGTTTAACAGGATATCATTTTCAAGCGTCTAAGCCATCGTCTTACCACAGCCCTTGTTAAATCAAGTAAAGCCACACAAAGGACTTAAACAATCAAATTAGGTTAAACAAGTCTACAGCAACAAACAAGTTTAGCACGCTTTAATTTTGCATTGAAATGCTTTCATGGTACTGAACAGTAATACACACAGTGAAAGCTCACCTGGACTACAAATATTAGAATTGTATTTGTTTTATTAAATATGATAATTTTAAGAATCAATTCCCATTACGCTTGATATTATAGAATCATGAATTACAGAGCAATTGATATTCCCGTCCCCTCGTTCCATCCCCCATTCCTTAATGTTTTGTGAACTGGACGATCGCAAACACCTGTGACAACTATTAAACTGCCACTTCATTTTTACTTTTAGGCCTTTTTCGTTCTTTTTCAAATGAGAAGGACATGTATGTAATTTTTTGAGTACAATCGTGTGTGTTTTGGAGAACTGCTGTAACCCCAGCTCTCGCACGTGCGCTAACAGTGCCCTATTGCCCCCAGCGCGCGCAAAACAAAGACCCTGTGAAGAGCGCGACACTGGAGCAAAATGAGAACTGACAAGGTACGTTGTTCCAGGAGGGTCACAATGTGGTTTAGCGCTCTAATCCGAAGGACAATTAAATGTATTAAATAAAATGAGATATAAAAATGCATTGTTATTAAATCTCCCTAATCTTTACCATAAAACTAACAAAACATTTTGAATTATCACGACAACATTTTGAATTCAGTTCAAATTTACATTTTATGGTTAGCTTGTATGGCACATTTTTATGGGTTAAATTAAAAAGTCAAATACGTTCTATACTATCTACTAATATAACTAGTTTTATATAATTATTGGTCATATTATTGTTCAGTGCTGGTGGAGCTTGCTTTGGTGTGGGCATGTTTAAAACAAAACACATTAGCCTATAAATGAAAAATATTTCATATTTATTGATATCTTAATATTTTAATAAAGTATTGTATTTTAAATGAAAATATATAGCAAAGAAAATTATTATTGTATCATACATAAAATCAAACATAAATTGATTGACCAGACACCATCACTGAGTAAATAAAAACATATCTAAACTATGTTGTTACATGGGAAATGAAACATTATATCTTTTGCCAAAGTATGTTTTTGTTAGTTTGATATATCGTTCTTGTCACATATTCAATAATACGACAACATTCCTACAGAACATATATTCAGGTTTTATATATTATGCGTGTTGGAATCAAATTTGATGGCAAAATAATATATTTGCGGTACAGGGCAAGAATATATTTGTCTCGTCTTTCATGAACAATATTCTCGATCGGTCATGCGATTGGATCACATGTTGTACAATTAGCGTTGCTCTAGTTCCATACAGTCTAAATACAGTCTGATTTTCATTCAGACATTACATTACTTTACTGTTTCAGAGTTTCCATATTCTTATTTACAGTCATCTTATATACGCGCTTCAAAATCTTAGCAGTGCACCACCAGACGGCAGTGTCCTCGATTTAGAAACATCCATTTAAAATCATGTTGTTTACCTCTTAAAATAATGTGTGGTTTTATATTGTTTCACTCAGAGAATAACTAATTATAAAGTTCTAAGTGGGAATTGTGTGTGTTGATTATCTTTGGCAAAAAGATGTAATCGAATGCGAAGTGAAATGACGGTCGTTTTCAGCCTATTGACGTTTTTGACATGCTATTTTAGAAAGTGCATTTATGAAAAATTCATTTCGACTGTTTTTTAATCACAGACAGGGTAAACCGTATCAGCATAGCTGACAAGTAGTTGGCTACCCTGGCTGTACACACAAAGATTTGGCAAGACGTCACGAGGGGAGCATTGGAGCTATTACAGTTATTATAAAGAATTAGATCGTATCTTGTAATGTCATCTAAATGGATAAAATCTACCATTTGTCCTCTTGTTCATTTATTGCAACCATTGAAGAGGCTCAAACTGCTACCTCAGTATTTACTCTAGTTTAGAGGGGGCGGTGTTGACCCTTCGTGCACCCCGCCTACTAGTTCTTTCCTCGTTGTCTACGTCACTCGAGCGAACTCCATGCAAATCGCTCCTCACTGGAACGCCATTGGCCGCTCGCTCATTTTAATCGCTGTCAAAACGCATCATATGGCCGCCGCTTTAACTAACTCCTCAACTCCACTAGGAAAAGTAACTCAAATGCACGTTCAATTAATGTGGATGTGAAACGGCAGTCGGACACGCCACTAAACAGGCTACAGGAGCAAAAAAGAGACCCCGAAACTAACAGCAAACGGTTGGGAATAAGCTGAATTCCACATTTCACCCGGAGCTCCACCGGCTTGCGAGGCACCTGCTTCGAGCGGACTACAGAGCGCCGAAAGTTCATGCTTTTTCTCTGCTAGCTGAGAACTTTTAAGCCACTTGAATGTATAGCATGATGATGGAAACGGACCTTCATTCCCCGGGACCCCAAACCAACACGAATCCGGGGCAAACGGGTCAAAATTCGGGGAGCAAAGCCAACCAAGACCGCGTAAAGAGACCCATGAACGCTTTTATGGTCTGGTCCCGGGGCCAGCGCCGGAAAATGGCTCAGGAGAACCCCAAAATGCACAACTCTGAAATTAGCAAAAGACTCGGGGCTGAGTGGAAGGTGATGTCAGAGGCTGAAAAGCGGCCCTTTATTGACGAGGCGAAGCGGTTGCGAGCCATGCACATGAAGGAGCATCCGGATTACAAATACAGACCAAGGCGCAAAACCAAGACCCTGCTTAAAAAGGACAAGTACTCGTTGGCTGGCGGCTTGCTCGGCGGTGCGGGTGGTGGGGTCGGGATGAGTCCTGCTGGGGTCGGCCAGAGGTTGGAGAGCCCTGGGGGTCACGGAGGCTCGGCCGGCGCCGGCTACGCGCACATGAACGGCTGGGCGAACGGCACCTACTCCGGCCAGGTGGCCGCCGCGGCGGCAGCGGCTGCGATGATGCAGGAGGCGCAGCTCGCTTACAGCCAGCACCCAGGCAGTGGCTCTCACCATCACCACGCTCATCACCATCACCCGCACAACCCGCAGCCCATGCACCGCTACGACATGACTGCTCTTCAGTACAGCCCCATCTCGAACTCCCAGAGCTACATGAGCGCTTCTCCGTCCGGCTACGGTGGGATTTCGTACACGCAGCATCAGAACTCCAGCGTCGCGTCTTCTGCCGCCATCGGTACGCTGAGCTCGCTCGTCAAGTCCGAACCCAATATAAGCCCCCCGGTTACCACGCACTCCCGAGGCCCCTGCCCCGGAGACTTGAGAGAGATGATTAGCATGTATTTACCGACCGGCGAGTCCGGGGATCCGTCTGTGCAGAGCAGACTGCATGCATTACCGCAGCACTATCAGAGCACAACTGCCGGAGTAAACGGAACTGTCCCCTTGACGCATATTTGAAACAGCTGATGGAAAGTGATGATGGGTAACGCGCATTCAGAAACACTCCACCAAAAATATTTACCTCTTTTTTTAGATTGTCATTGAACTACTTTTGTACAGAATGTTTTATGATGTTCTTGTAAATGAAAAGGTAAATATTGTTTCGACTGCAGTTCGGAGAGAAACTGAGATCTTATCATATGTATCACTTTTCAATATGACATCTTTAAAAATGATTCTGACAGCGTTTCTGGCCACGCCAAGAAATATGCGACATACTGTTATTCTTTAAATATTTAAGTTTCTGTGCAAATTGACTTTTGAGTTGATAATAACAAAAGTCTAGCGTGAATAACTCAATGAAATGTTTTTGAGAGCCCATAAAGAGTTTCCTGCTTATTACATTTACCAAAACGTTTGTACACGTGAATTAATGTACCAGATTTATGTTGTAATATTTCTTGTAAATTGTGAATAAGTTTTAATATTTCAAAAGACTGGCACGTCACTGCTGCTGTACATAATTTATGACATGCATTCCTGCCAGTTCAAATCTTAACCTTGCGTTGATTCATGGTCTAAATAAAATTGGAGAAAAAGTTACTCTGCTCTAAATTGGTCTTAGTTTTGTTACCTAATTCATCAGACTTTGTCATTTAATATGTGTTTGATTTACCACACTATTATTTAGTGGACACGTTCTCTGCGCTGATTGAAGACAAAATATCAGTCGGAGGATCTTACTAATACTTCTTTAGTTTGCTTTAAGACCTTTATTTTAGTGTTGTATATTTTACAAGCTTCAACGTGCTGCCAGTGAGATCTTTGAAAGCATCAAAACAGGGAAAACGTTTTTCTAAATAGGTCACACTTGATCTTACCCGTCAGGAATTCGTCGTGAATCATTTCTAACAATAAATATGCATTAGATAGAGGAAAATTTCATGTTTAAATTTTAATGTTTTTAAATGTACTTTTTAAAAATGTGCTTGACATTTTTTTCATGCCATACCTCTGTCATTAGCGCAATTGCATTTTATAATCAGCCGTCTGCTTAGGTGAATTAATAATATATAAATAATAATTTAAAATACATAAAGATAGTTTAAAAAACTAGAATACTAATACTTATTTTTGTATTGCACTAAAAAATTGGATAACGTTCTGTTAAATTCACCGTGCAAAATTGAAGTGTTTGTTACTAAAGATACAAGACTTAAGATCTGTGTTTATTTATAATTTGAATTGTTTGTTTACTTAATTAGGTTGTCGATCTGCACTCAGTTTACCATTGCTTCTTCCATTGTAGACTTTGATTGCTACCCAAGGTGTATAATTCTGAGTACTTGAAGCATGAAAACAAATTATCATTATGTGTATCATTTAGGCAAGGGCTGGTTTGACAACTTGCTATACGTTTTGTGCCCTGAAAATAGATTAACTTTGTCATTTCGTCTGTCAAAAAAAAAAAAAAAAAACATTTACAGTTTAGTTCACATTTTGTTTATCTGACGTTTTTACCTCTATAGCAAACCAGATTTTTTTCAACCGCAAGCCATCATTTGGTTAGTAATAAATCAATTGTGTAGGGGTAGATTTTCAAAATAATTTTAAAAAGTAATTCACATATGTTAAACAGTACACTTGCGTGTTTAAAAACTATTTTTTGTGGTCACGGTGTTTTCACTATTTCGTGTAATTTAAGAGCCCACGTTTCTCTTTTAATACAGTTCGCATAAAAAATGTTTGAGTAGGCCCAGCGATTAATCAAAACTATATTTCTGTACTGCATTAACACTGTCTGAAGTCTCTGATTATATGAAAACCTGTTAATTTCGTATGTTATTTACTAGTTCGTTTGTTTTGAGTTATTCTTGATTCCTTGCATGTGAAGAATTGAGTCGTTATTAAAAGATCTTTGTGGCTAAACACAATGTGATCTAAAGCAGAGACAGAATGATGTTTAACAGTAACCGGGATCAGCCAGCAGAGACGCTGACCTCTGGGACAGAGAGTCAAAGGTTATTATAATTACCTGCTGTCTCCCTGGGGCTAGTTTAGCAACAAGTGTCAGAAGTTCAAATTTTCTCGTTGGGATGCGCATGTAAGGCCTTCAAGTCTGCAAGTGCCACTTCACACACTTGAAATAAATATGAAGCAGAACAAGATCAGGAGCGTTATAACTGTAATATAGGGTAGGTCATAAATTGAATGATCTTGGTGCAGCATGACCTTAAATAATTTTTATAAACAGACGACCGAGTTAGTTGT
The DNA here is from genome assembly GCF_049309525.1 of Garra rufa. Taxonomy (NCBI): domain Eukaryota; kingdom Metazoa; phylum Chordata; class Actinopteri; order Cypriniformes; family Cyprinidae; genus Garra; species Garra rufa. The sequence continues at coordinate 22,118,957 of NC_133368.1, forward strand.
TTTAAATAAAAATCTTACAGGAAACTGTCCATAATTCTAAACACACACCTCCCTTTCCCCTCAACTATTGACAGTACATGAGAAGGTCCACTCAGAAGCAATTTGTATTTATCTGCAGATGAAAAACTACACGGATTAGCGCCGAAAATAGAGAGGCGGAGAACCAAGTCACGGCACTTGCCAGGTTAAAGAGAAGCGTTCTGGTAAATTTAACCAAAATAATTTACTACCCCGCCAAAAGAGAGGAAGGCACGCGGGGTGGGATGGGTGAAAAGGATGGGATGGAGTGCGAGGTGGGAGGGGTGGCGGTGGACCCGAACCAATAAATCGTCTCAACGTGCGATACCCTTATCTTGTAGCCACCGATATATTCTGTGCTGGGAAGCCATCAGCGCTGCTGGCTCGTACGGAAACTCCCGATCTCTTGCACTCGCTGTCCTAAATGGGGATAATTAGCATCACTTTATCACGCCTCTGCATATTTTCTCCCTTCTCCAAAAAACCCGGTACGCTGCTATTGGTCGCTGCTCTGTCACAGAAGATTACGGAGACAGATTGCACGGAACGAATGTGCTGAACGAGATTAGGGAGGAATAGAAATAGCAACTGGGCCAATAAATTCCTCGCGAGGGCCTTATCGTGCAATTACACGTTGACATGTTTAACAATCTTGCTGCCTCTTAATCCTGCGCCCTTCCAAGAGGCGAGATGCTGCGCCGTAATTTCTGCAGCCTGCGATTCCGGAGCAGTAATTTAAGCATGTATGCAGAACGCCACGAAAAAGCAACTTTGTTCAAACTTTTATTTACCAAAATGTTGCCGTCTTTCGGCTAATTATGAATTATTTGTTCGCCACCGTGACCAACAGTGCCTTTTAACCGCGACAGACGCACAGAGCAGGGGCCCGGGTATTGTTGCATGTAAATCAGCCCCATAAGTTTCAGTACGATTTCTGTCCGAATTGCGTCATTATTGCTCGGAAGCGCAAACAGTAGGCTAATTCAGTGGACTAATTTAGTGATGCACCCATGGGATTGCTTTTCACAGATTTTCTCGTGTTGTTGTGCATCACTGAGAATCCAATTACCATTATAAAACGACCGCCGCTCAAAAAGTCTAGACTGCTTTATCTAAGAAAAACGCTAGCTGACCAATGCAATGCTGTATGAATTTTCAAGGCGCTCATGAAGCAAACTGCTTGTTTAATAAACTAGCCTTCCGTACCTTAACTGTCTGTTTTGTCTTTCTCTCTCTCTCTCTCTCTTTCTCTCGCCCTCGTGTTCGGCAGAGAGGTCTGTGTAAGGATGATTGTGAGAGACTCTGCTGGAATTTGGCAGGCCCGCTGCTTGGAGAGGCGCCCCACGCTGTGACTCCCATTCAGCGGTCCAGCGCGCTGTGAGGTTGGGAAGTTTCACTGAGCCGTGCACTCAATGGCTCCACAAAGCTGATTACAAGCCCCAGCGAATTCCTGAAGGGACCGGGCAGCCACGCAGGTGTGCGGGAAACCGGGGCAACCCTTCAGAGTTATAGTGACAGAGCAAGACAAGCCGGGAGACCACACAAAAAGCAAAGCGTCCCGCGAAGCGGCCAGGGATTTGGTGGGAAAAGAACACCTTAAATGTCCTCTCCCCTGCGAGCGAAAAGGGAAGGGAGGAGAAACTTTCCGAAGGCCTATTAAAACGATGCCCAGTCTCCTCAGGACAGTGAACTAAGATGCCTGTAGCTACTCTTAGCGTCATTTTTGCCATATGCATTCTGAATAGTGCAGTCTAGCGACTCGCGTAAAGATTCGGGGTTAACGACGATTCATAAAACGTAAAGGCCTGCTCTCCCTCGCCGTGCCCAATTCATTTTCTCTGGTGCGAAAAATCTACATCAATGAAGCAGACAGCGTATTTAATTAGAGCGGAGTCGAACTATCAATTACTCAGGAAAAACACAGGATCCCCAAGGACCGGTAATCAGCGCGCCAACAGTCGGCCGCGCGCTCATTACAGCAAAGCGACAGGCGGGAATAATAATCAGGGCGCGGCAACGCATCTGCCTACAGTATTTCCACCGCTTCCTGTTGCCTCTCAGAAGTTTAATAACTCGTAGTTCTTGCTCAGTGGTAGCTCACTTCTGACACTTTTTATTGGTTTTGCATACTGATTGAAATTAGGCCCACTGTCATTTCTCTTTTAGACATCCTTTCACTTTACACTTTAAATACAATAATTTAATTAACAGTCTGTATTTCAAAATGAGTCAAGTAGAGAGTTTACTTGGTTGTCATTTTTGTTACCCACCTTTTTCTTCACTTAAGAGTGGGCGCGTCCATTTGTAAGTTTTATGGCTTTGACTTTAGGTCTCATCCCTGTCTAGCTATTTTTAGCTGTACAAAACAGCTCCTTTTGCTGCTTGATATTGTAAATTGGTGTGTCTTACCATATTATTTTGATGTTTTGTCTTAATTATAAACACACTGGTTTGTAGTGCAAACAGTTTTACAGTTTCCTACACGTTGTTATTCTTCTCATTATAGCGGCTAATGAACCGGAACTCACACATAGGCTTACTTCTGTGTTGAAGAGTTCCCTGTCTGCTTTGCATGGGCCTGAATTAAGTTTTTGAGCAATATAGTTAGTGTATTCTGTCATGGTGAAGTTTTAGCACTGCTGTTAAGAGTACGCTTGAGTTTATTGCCATGTTGTTGTACTAAAGAGAAACTGCTGTACAAATGTCAGTTGAGAGAAAAGTGTTTGACTTTCTTCCAGTCAGCATCACATACAACTACATTTATCTTGCTAACGTTTGTGGTTGTTCGCTAGTAGTTAGGAGAAAGATTTAGTAGTTTTGTGGCATAGTCTACAACTGAAGAGAGAAATAAGACGCACTCTGAAGTTTTTGAGGAGCTGTCCAGGTCCTGAAATGAACGCGACTCAAACAGACATCCGCATATGTTCTCTATGGGTTATAGCACAAGCGACAAATCTTTAAATAGATATGAGTTAATAAGTATGTTACTTAATAGTAATGTGTTTTATAATGTTCACTCTGCATTTTTTTCTTTCCAGCTTTTTATACATCCAATCCAATATTTATTCAGACACCTTTAACATTTCTCACATATCAGTTTTTTCGCTATAGTTTAGAAAATGGTAATAAAATATTACAAGAACTCAAGAGTTAAACTGTGTCAGAACAAATTCACCGTGATAATGTCAGATATCTTTGATAAAATAGTATGTAACAAAAAATGGTGAGGTCAAAGTGTCAAAATTCATTTTGATAATCACAAATGAATTACAGTCAAACCAAAATTTATTCAGACACCTTTAACATTTCTCACATTATCACAGTTTAAAGTTTAGAAAATGGTAATAAAATATGACAATAACTCAGAGTTAAACTGTGTCAGAACAAATTCATCCTGATAATGTCAGATAACTTTGATATAATGGTATGTAACAAAAATGGTGAGGTCAAAGTGTCTAATCTATTTTTTTTTCCCAAATTTGTATTAGTTTTACTGGTAGTCCACTGTATGAAGAATTTTATTGTATAATATGTCACAGTTTATTTTATTTTGCTATCCTCACTTACATAAATGACCTATAGTGTCCTGCACCCACTAGTAAAACAATTAAAACAATTATGTCTGGTGTCTAAATATTTTTTGGTTTGACTGTACTTTGATTATCCTCGCCTCTTTTGTAAGTTAAAATGAAAATTGATGGTCAAAGTTAGTGCTTGAGATCCCGTGAAGAATATGAATATGTTAGTCCTGGCTGTCACAGCGAATGAAAATTTGAACACAAACTAATAGGCATATCACTGGGTGCATAATAGGTATTTTAGCACAAAGACAGACTTGAATTCGTTTATGCAGACATAAAGAGTTTGAGTAGTTATTTGAAAAATCGATTTTCTGTGCCATTTTACAAGCCTAGTTATTTGGTACTGATCAGCCTTTGTTTTTGTTTGGCTTTCTGAGATCAAATATGCACCTAGAAAACAACTTGGAGCAAATCTACAAAAAGAATGACAACTTTAACTGTAAATTACTTTTTTCTCGCATCTAGTTTGACCCATCTCACAAGGTGCCCTTCCTCTCAGCAGGGGTCAGAAAATAGGCCTGAGAATTGTTTGTGTTTTACCGCTGCTGGAGTCCCACTGTGCTTCTGTATTTTGTGATGGGATAAACTTTGACTGTGTCTGATTGTGTTGCTTTTACATCTGAAAGAGGGAGGGAGAGACAGAAAGAAACAACAATGAAAGAAGTTGATGTTTATGGATTGGTCATTGATTTTGTTGCTCTTGGCTGTATGGGAGCCTTTTTTTAATAAAGACAGGCAAGGATATGGAAGCGTGTACAGCGGCGCAGGCTAAAGCTGTAGAAGTGGATGGAGTCCGCGTGGACAGTCGCTGACAGTTGAAGTACCTGCCCTGAGGACTGCGTGACGGATTGGGGGCAGCAGGGTTAGGGGTGATAATGACACACCCCACTGAGTGTTATTACTTAAAGACTGTGCTGGGCTGAAATGACAATGTAATGGGATGGGGCTTTTTACCACGTTTTCACGGCTCTGGGTGCTCCAGCTCAGCAACTTACTTCCCGCTTCTGTGTCCTCTTTTGTCTGCTGTATAACTGCTTCTTTGCCAACGCGCCCCCTGTCTACTTCCCAGTCCCTCCTTCTCTCACACTTCCCTATTCTTTGTAGTGTCTGCTTACATGCATTACAGAGACTCACTTTCATGCATGCATAGGTTCCTGGCAGAATGCGCAGAAATTTGGTGCATAATTTTTTTGTTTCTCCCCTAACACTGAAAAAGCTTATGTGTGTCTGGTGCTTCAGTGCACCTTACTACTGAACACATGGCCTGTCTGGCTTAGATCAAGACTGGGGAGCTTTAATGAAATCCCCCGCAGCACAACTCAGTCACATGTACTCACGTTATCGTAAACAAAACTCACAGATATCTTTTCTACTCAAAGCATTTACCAAAATACATTTCTTTTTGTTCTGCAGTGCAATACGCTCAATGTTAGGATTAAAAATGGCCATCAATACATGGTGTCCTTCTATATGAATGGACAAACCTACAGTAAGCATATAGATTGTGTAGTTTTTGAATGTGTTTGCGGTTAGTTTGTGGTCTGCAACGACAAGCCCCTGGTGTGAGTAAGGTTGCACTCGTATTGTGAATAATAAGCAGCTTTCCCTGTAATTGTTTCAGCTCTTACATATAGATGGACTCCCTGTGTCCATATACAAAGGTTTTTTAGCCCTAGTGGTTACTTTCCTCTAGTACTTAAAAACACATTTAGATTGAGCTCAACCTTCATGTTAATCAGAATGACCAGCCACCTTTTAGTGTGTAAGTGTGTGTGTTTATTGAATTAACACGTG